>NC_041383.1:502556338-502627425 GCF_002162155.2 Triticum dicoccoides
TTTCGGTTTTTTTTTTGAAAAACCCTAGATCGGTTTTATATCCGGTTTTGTTGTTTAACGAGCGTTCGCCGGACCGTTCATCTTAACGAACGTGATCACCGGTTATCCCCGGTTAACGAACGTCCGTTCGTTTAACCGTTCGTCGTTTTTCTTTTAATCGGATTTATTCCGCTATTTTCTGATCGCGATTTCAGATCCGATCTTCGTTCTAGTTTATCTTCTTGCTCGTTTATCGGAATCAGGTGATTCAAGCGCCTGGAGTTTCGTTTCGAAACCGCCGTTCCGACTAATTAACTTACACAAAGTTTTGCTACTGTAAAATTTGACCTAGTTTCAATTTACTAGAACCGAGCTGTTTTCTCTTCGCCGTTTGACCTTCGTTGCTTTATTTGATTCGATTCTTTTGCCACTAGGGTTCTTAAGTTGAACTTTCTGGTTAGATCTTTTATTCGAGATTTACCTGTGCATTAGATGAGTACTTATTCTATGCTTGTTGTTTGTCTGCGATAGATCACCCGGAGTGCGCCGCTTGTTACTTCGAATCTCTAGGTTTCGCGGATCATCAGCAAGGCAAGTAACACTTGATCATATCTTTTCTACTACCCAGTTTTTATGCATTAGATCAATCCTCAAACATTGCATGATTAGGATCTAATTAAATTGTGGGATGGAAAGTAGATGAGGTAGTACCTATTACCTGTATTACTTATGAAACCTTTGGGAGTTAACTCTGCGTTTGCTTATTATGCCATGCTATGCTAGTAGACGTGGATTGGGTGAGTGAATATTCATGACAGATGTGAGATTTGTTAATTAATGGTTTATCTAAGGTGGCAACTTAAATACACATCTGGGTGGATTGAGGCACCTGGGGTACCCAGTGATTGCCTGTTTTTTTGGAAATCCCGGGGTTACCGTGTGATTTTCCTATGGACCGCCACCCAGGCTCAAAGGGATCATAAGATAATTCATGCTAGTAACTTCCGTGTGCAGCCACAAGCCATTATGGGCTCTGGCATAGTTGACTAAGTCGTGCGAACTCTTATAGTGGTGGACTAGCAGATGTAGGGGATGTAGGTGTACCGGTCTACCCATCGTAAGGTGCTAGCGCTTCTGAAAGACTATGTCTCGGTCATCCGTTTCTCAAACACCCTGTAGTGCGAGAAACCAAACGGAGGCGATCGAGTCTTGTGGGGAAAAGTGCGCAAACCTCTGCAGAGTGTACAAACTAATCATGATTAGCCGTGTCCCCGGTTATGGACATCTTGAGTATCTAGTACTTGAATATCATGTGAATCTCAACATGTTACTCTAAATTTAATATTGTTGGGTTTTGTTAATGAATACTTTTAATTGGGATTGAGGATGCTGTCAACCATTCTCAATGTTTAACAACCACCATGATAGTTAAATAAATTATTCCTTTGCAGTAGGGAAAAACTGGCTTTATGCAAAATTATAACCATAGAGCTTTACCACCAGCCAAATATGCATGTAGTATAGCCTATCTCCATTGTTATTCTCTATGTGTTACATTGCCAGTATATTCCATGTGCTGACCCGTTTTCGGGCTGCAACTTTCATGTTGCAGACTTTTCAGACGACGAGTAAGGTGCTTTTAGGTCGTGGTTCTATACTCAGTGATGCCGTTGGAGTGATGGACTCACTTATCTTCCAAGTCTTCCGCTGTTATCGTTATTAAATGGCCTTAAGCCATGATTATTGTAATAAGTCCTCTTTTGGGACATCGATGTAATAAGTGTGTGATTGCTACTCTGTTATAAATCCTTCGAAGTACTGTGTGGTGTCAGCATTACTGATCTAGGGATGACACCTGAGCACAGAGACTTGACCATCTGAGGTCGGGTCGCTACAGACAAAGCAATGTAATTGCCATGAATAACATTACTTACAAATAACTCCTAAACAAACACGTGCAACTGGCATTTTCCTTCATCTTGGGTATAATATTTCTAGGATGAGAAGCTACGCACATAGGATTTAACAACATCAAATGCTATAGATGCTAAACTACGACTGACTGGTTGTGCTTCCTCCACAGGAATAGGCGTACTAACTGGTGGAGTTAGGGTTTGCCGTGGTAGTACTGGCCCTTTGGGCACTAGAGCTGCCTTACTAACTGCTCTTGTTTGGGAGCTCTGTGGTGAGATGGTGCCGTGTCAACAGGAACTGGGTTACTATCTGCTGAGGTTGGGGCTAGACTGGGTGAAGCTAGTTCTCTGTCTATCGCAGTAGGGGTACAATCTGCGAGAGTCTGGGTTATGTGTGGTAAGGCTAGTTCTCATGCATTTACAGCCAGGGTGCTATCTCCACCAAGAGGTAGCACTGTTTTATTTGAAGATCGTGTTTTTACTCTGCTAGATACTGGCATCACCCGCTCCAATTCAAATGGCTGATAAACAGGAAACATAGTTGAATGTACATACATTGTATGAGAGACAGATGCAATAGATAGTGTGGAAAAAAGAGGGCATGAAATAGTTGACATGTATATTGTTTAACTAAAATGGATAGCATGACATAATTTCACATATATGATGTTTATCTAAACTGGATAGCATAGCATAACATAATTCAAAGATATGATGAATAACTAAATAGGATTGCATGACATAATTCACCTACATGTTATCTAAGTAAATAGGATCGCATGATTTAATTCACATATGTGATTTATATGCTAAACAGAGGGCATTCGATATGATGTCTGAACTAAGAACATGGTGTTGAATATTGTGTATATGACGTCTAAACTATGCAATGCAAGACACCATATGCATGATATGAGCAGTATAACCGTGCCAAGTTAGAGCATACACCTCAGTGGGGGAATACGACTAGTCATCTATCTCTGAATCCATCTCCGAGGAGCTATCGGGACCCAACAAGAGATCTGCTTTGACATGTAGCATTGTCTGCTCTGAAGGCCTTGTTTTCACTCCAGATTTTTTTCCATCTCCCACCCAAATGGCTGATTCACAGGAAGAGTAGTTTAATGTACAAACATTGTCGACAAATGGAAATGTAATGAAGAAAAGGATGGGCAAGATATCATTCAAATATATGATGCCTGGTTATACATGATGGCATTGCACATTTCACATATATTATGGCTGGCTAAAAGACATGAGACTGCATAATTCCCATATATGATATAGAAACTAAAAAGGTGGCATTACAAAACATGTCTAAACTAAGCAGATGACATATATAATGTCAAAAGTAGGCACTGCAAGGCAACATATGCATGATATGACTAACATCATCATGCCAAGGTAGAGAAGACACCTTGGGGGTAAATAGGAGTGGTCAGCTGCGTCTGAATCTGCCTTAGAACAGATATCTTCCTCTGGATTACAATCTGGAGAGGGGAGAGGGTTTGCCATTGAACCCACCATGGAGCTATGTTTGCATGACAGTATTAACGCGTAAAACTCTTCTCTTTTTCTCTGCATGTTCAGCATGCGTGTGTACAATATCTGACATGCATACGAAAAATATGGTGAGATTATGTGAGGAGAGCATGCAGAAATTTAGAGTGATGGTAACAACCAGTGGATGGATCCAAAAATAATGATAACAGTCTGATGATTGCTTTAATTTAATAAAAAGACAGATGATGATTGCTTTACTATTTGTTTCCCACCCAAGATGAACAACATAGGCATACCCTAGGTGAACCAGATATTAGACAGAGATACTATTCATTGCTGCCTCGATATGTGCCCCACAACTAATTTAGAACTCAAGTTTGAACATTAATTTGGACCTCACTTGGAGTCTAAGAGGTGAACATGACAATAAAGTAGCAGGTGTTTTAAGTAATGCATAACATAAGCAGAAACAAAAGAGTGTGACCTCTCTTGTGGACTCGTGTACTCCTCAGGTTCATCTGCTGAGTCAATGATGGTGATGCCGTTGTGGTGGGTGCCGGCGGCAGGGAACGAGATCTGAGGTGGCGAAAGACGGTCAGGAGTCGTGATGTCTGGTTTGGTGGATGCTTCTGTCGATGGAGCAGCTCAGGTGAGGTGGACGACGTCACGGCAGGAGCAGGACAAACCACACAAAGTTCCCTTTGACACCTACTTGTAACTGAAGTAATTCTGTAAGGTCTCATTTGGCTTGCATGATTCTAAAAACGTAGGGATAGGAGAAACACCGGAATAGGATAGGAATGCACATGGTAAACAGAGCATTTGTAAACACATGATTTCTGTCAACTTGGGTGTTTGGTTCACAGGAATTGGAAGAGAAGAGGAATGCAAAGAAACATGGCCAAAATAACATGAAACCATATGAAAGTGTGTACCGATAGAATGATATTCTGCCACCAATGCACCTGGTCTTGTTTTCATGCATAGGATTTTGAAAAGTAGGTCCAGGTGGATGTTCTGCTCCATTCCTTTCAACAAAATGCATGAATAATTGAATAGTAGAGTGCCATAGGAAATTCCCTATTGCTATGTTTTTCTGTTGAACCAAAATAGCCCTAATGGATAGAAATGAATGTAGAGTAATAAGTGATGAAACTAGTGTACAACCTCTTTGCCGTAGCCGTGTCGACCTCAGCATCATTGGGTTGGTCGCTGAAGAAGTTGAGGCAGAGGTGGCTGTCGGAGGTGTGGAGGAAGATCTGAAGAATCTATAGACGGCGTCCAGGGCACTGCTCTGTTGTGATGGATCGTTCTGTCATTGGAGCAGCTCCGGTGAGCCGTAAGACGTCAAGGCTGAAGCAGCACAAGACAGACATCGTTAATCTCAAGTGGGATTCTAATAGCATCTCCAATAGATGATGTAAAATAGATGTAAAATTTACATCACCAAAAACCACCTGACTACAACAGATGAGGTAAAAACTGTTGACTCTGAACTTAACTGTCGAAACTGAAATTTACTATGGAATCTGAATGTTACTATCGAAAATGAATGCAATGGTAGCAGAGAGGCACTTGACATGTAGTTTATGGAGGGCCTGCAATTCATCTTCAACCTGCACCCCCTGGGCCGACAGCACCACCGGCCAAACCGCCGGCCCCAGCGCCACCCCGAAACAACTCCCTACCGCCGGTCTGTCGCCCCGGCCGGCCCTCTAGGCCCCCCGCCCCACCCTGAACCCTAAGATAGATAGTGGGGTAACTCTCCAGCGAGCCCCCTCCCTGCTGCGGGTGGTTCTTCCTTAACTCCGGTGAGCCCCCACCCCCTAAAAATCGACTGACCCGAAATTCGATTCAGTCAACTGAAGTGTAGCTAAGTAGGAGCAGAGCAGCAGGACGAGCGAGGGGGAGAGCAGCAGCAGCAATGCAAGCGAGCGAGCGAGAGCCAGAGTAGTAGCAGCAGCGCGAGCGAGCGAGAGCCGGAGCAGCAGCGACAGATCCGGCTGGTATGGCCGCCGCCGCCGAAGGGGCCTCACACTAGGGGAGAGCCGCCATGGAGATATCGCCCGCGGCGCCAGCTTCAAGGTAGCCACTCCACGGGGGTGCGGGATGGAGCACCATCGGTGCCGGGAGGTCAAGTTAAGGAGAGGGTGCGATGCGATGAGTGTACAACCTCTTTGGTGGCGCCGAGTAGGCCCTGACTTTGTCCGAGGAGTCGGTGAGGATGCTGCGGTTCCGATGGAGCAGGTTAAGGTGGCGCTGTGGGGATGGAGCAGCCGCGATAGACGAGGCGATCATCGGAGCAGCTCCTTGGAGGTGGAGGACAGGGCGGCTCAACCGGCGGGACGACAAATCCTCATCCGGGGAGGTGGACAAGGGACGTCGAGCTGTTGCGGTGGACGACATCGTCAGGGAAGAGGCTCCGGCTGGGCAGTAGTGAGG
Source organism: Triticum dicoccoides (assembly GCF_002162155.2). NCBI lineage: Eukaryota > Viridiplantae > Streptophyta > Magnoliopsida > Poales > Poaceae > Triticum > Triticum dicoccoides. Next base: position 502,562,176 of record NC_041383.1, read on the forward strand.
TGGCGGACGGAGGAGGGTGGGGTTTCGCGGCTAGAGAGGAGAGGTTATGGCGGCCTGGGATTTCGAATGGCGAAAAGGAGGCGATGGGAGGGGGTGAACCATGACTTAGGGACGCACTTGTCCAAAATGTAGGGTGTGTTACAAAAGTACCCCCACCGATTTGAACTAGCGGCCCTTTCGGCTCAGGGTTAGAAGGGGGATTTTGTGTGTCGGGATTTGGCAGCTGGAGGGAGTTTTCACGCGCGTTGTAATTTCGGGATAGCAAGGCGCGGGTTGTGAAGGCGCCAGTTTTGGGAGTACGATATCTGAATTTTTGGGATATAACAAGGCGCGGGTTGAATTTTAGGGCAAGCCTAGCGTTTAATATTGTGCTTGTACGTACCAAATCAATTCACACTTTCCTCAACCAAAAAAATGAAAAAAATAAAACTATTCACACCACACAAAGAGAGAGTCTTGTCCTATTTTACTATACAAATGTTATTCAAAGCTACTCCCTCCTTCCATCTATATAGGGCCTAATGCATTTTTTGATGCTAACTTTGACCAAATATTAGAGCAATAATATATGACATGCAACTTACACAAAGCACACCGTTAAATTCGTGTGTAAGGAGCTTTCAATGATATATTTTTCACATTGTGCATGTCATGTACTATTAATCTTGTTAATAGTCAAAGGCGGTCTTAAAAAACGCATTACGCCCTATATAGATGGAAGGAGGGAGTATGAATCCATGTTATGTCCAATTTTTTTGCTTGCTGTATAATGCATGTAACCTACTCATACCAACATTTTAGTGCATTCCAAATGTCTATACTACCTCTGCAATTCGAACTGAATTTGAATTCGTTTCTCTATTTCAATAAGAATCTACAATCATGATTGTTGCCAACTTCAACCATCATTCGTGTATTACCTTAATAACACACCACATGATTACTATAGAGATAGATATGAACTATGTGTACTATATGAACTCAAATTCTATTTTTTTGAATACACTTGATGTTGATTCCAAATAATAGTACATTTGATGTACTAACTATATATTTATAATCTAAACCATGTTCCATACGTAAACCGTGTTTATCACACAAAGTATAGTGCCCCGCCCCCTACATTATGACAAGTATTTAGCCCTGAGCTGCAAAAGCCACACATTAGCCCAAATTATAATCAATGTTCTATATATTATATGTAGTACTAGCAAGATGCCCATGCGTTCCACGGAACATCAACATGATCAAGGGGAGGCCTTATTTGCAAATATGGAGAGGGGTGTGGGTATCTTTTTTCAAGATTGCCATAGTTTCCTTCCTATCTGTTAGATATAAATCGGACGGCCTATATTGTAGGATGGCAAGCACACCATCATCAACAACTCTGTTTTTTTATAAAAGTAGAGATAAAATATATTATATGTAGTATAACATGTTCATAACCACACCATGTGTATCACTGTTATATATATTCACACATGCGTCAGTTTTAAACACTATGATAAATTCTTCAAATATGCGAATTTGCTTTTTATAATGAATTATGATCTCTATTCGTCTTTTACACCCACACAATCCTCTTATCTTTGTAGCTAGCGCTAACTATCTCTCGTGCATGCACACGCCCGCATCCCTCTCACCCTCCCTCGACATTCTCTAGCTCTATCGCGCAAATTCGTCTTTTCACTTTAGGTCATTCACCCACGATGTGTGTAGGCCCCCAGCTCCTTCTTTACGGCACACATCGATCGATATGCCTCTCTAGCTAGGTGTGCCTAGCACAAACACAAGCTTCCCCTCTTCTCTTATGACCGTCCATGCCTCACTCCCACCACTCTTTTCAACGATCTCGTACTCGCACACTCATTCCCCCTCGATATATTATGCCTCTCGCACCACCCCCTAGATGCATCCCTCTCTATCTATCCTTCTCCCTGTGCCTTATTTGCTTCTAACACAAACATGCATGTATACCGATCGATCTCCCAACATATACCTAGGTCGAGTTTAACTATTTCCCCCACCCATCGATCGACGTACCTCACAAGTTATGTCTCTCCTTTCTCTGACAAAGGACGATTGATCTTCCTATGTAGTTACGGCTGCTTATCATAGCCATATCGTCCCCCGTCATCATTCGTGCATGCCTACCAACCCGTCTCTCACACGCACGTGCACAGACAGATAGCCATCCCCTCTCTTATTGATATTGCAGGCGTGCCCTCCTTTTGTCTAGCAAGCCTCTCCCACCATTTGTTAGAAGCAACTCCACCACCACCCCCTCCAACACTCTAGCTCTGTCTCTCTCCCAACCTTATTCCTCTCCTACACATATGCATGGATGCCGATCGATCTCCCTTAATACATGAGGTAGGCCTCTCTCCTCCTCCACGCATATACCAGCCATTGTGCCTCTATAGTTAATTAGGCCTCCCCCACCACACACCGATAGTCGAGCGCTGTAGGTAGGTATCCATGACATAGAGACAAACTGCACATGTCCCCTCTCACGTTCCAGTAGGCCAGCCACTCTATATCTTTGACGTGGGCACACACAAATTCGATGGCACTCTTTATCGATCGCGCGCGCACACACACACATCATCCCTCTCTTCGATTCTATGGATACCTCAAGCCGACGATACCTCCACTCTCTTCTTGTGGATCACCCCCTCTATATATATGATATATCTAGGACTCTAATTCACACACATTGCATATGCTACATTTTTTGATTGACCCACCCCCCAAAAACACACTCACGAACCCACACACTATATCTCTCTATGTTTGTATCTCTCTCACACAACCCCACATAGGTGGTGTACGTACACAAGAAGAGAATAGGTGCACATACTCACGCTTCGTGCCTAGCCACACCCGCGTGGGTACACGGTGGAGCTCATTTCTGTACAAAATGGCAGACCACGTGCTAATTTGAACGTGTGTAGCGGTAGTTTACCTACGCAGGTCGTGTACCACACGTGCACGAAACAAAGTTCGACTTGATGCGTTGGCGCGTTATTTTAAAAAAAAATTATATTGCTCAATGGCATGTACGTAGAATATAAAAACAATTTTTATGGAGAAAAAGGTAGTCCGCTCCACTATATACAATGGAGCATGCCTGCCTGGTTTTTTCTCTCTTCATAGTATCTCACACAAGGCTGCAGTGGCCTCTCTCTCTCTCTCACCGTTGGTCACTGATCCGGCCGCATCTCGTCCGCCGGTGGAAAGGGAGGATGTGCATCTTTTCTCCATTCGATGGCACCGAGGCAGCACATCCCGATCTGCGATACACGCCTTTCTCTCTGACCAAGCTCCGATGCGGTAGGGCCTATGCCTCCTGCTCGCTACCGCAGTATGGGCAGATTCCGCCCGCCGCCGCTCACCTAGTTACATCCCGACGACCTCTAGGTATCCACTCTGGCCTTGCTCCACTGCCCGTCTTCCCACGTCGCTGCATGTGGAAAATCTTGCATGTGGATCTTCCATAGTTCTTTGCCCAAAATGTAGCTCGTCTGGCGTACTTTCCATATTGCAATCTCGTCCTCAGACCGTTTTAGACAAACACAACCATGTTGTTATCTTCCCTTAGGACAAGGAATATGCTTCTTTTTTGTCGTCGCATGTCTCATCAACTGTTATTGGCCAGTAATTGTTTCCTTTCTACCTCTTTTTTGGAAACAGGGCTATCCATTTCACCTTGTTGCTATTGCGACCTTTTGGTGAACTGCACAAATCACTTTTTTCTTAAGAGTGTTTTCTGCAGTTGTACTGAAATGTCACACGGGCAACGTCTCTACATTTTAGTGCGACTGCACAAAGGGAGATTGGTTTTGCTCTATCCTCCTCATCCAACTCCGAGCCTAATCTTCTCCAACTAGTTAGTCTTAAGAGATACTGCAAAGGTGACTGGCTTCTATTTGTGTGTTTATTTTTCATCAGTAGTCCTCTATTACGTAATCACACTTAATATCTTTGGAACAGGGTCGCTCAGCTCTATTTTAGTGGAACTTCACAAAATGATCGGAATGTTGCATGCTCCAGACATCTACTTTTTTCCCAACATGCCTTGTTGATTTAAACAGAGCTGGGGGGACGTTGCTGCCAATGAAAGCATGGATCAATTTTAATTTAACACCTTCTCACAACTTTGTCTTCAGTTGTGATGTAAATATTAGCTCTGATCTGCTAATCATTGAGATGCATTAGCAACGAAGTTAGTTTTTTATTGTTTCTGAAAGAGCATCGATGGAAAGACACATGAAACAAAAGCTAAAAGCTCAGAGCATTGTACAATTTCATGTCGCTGGAAAATTATTTGTATACTACGTGAATTATGTAAACAAATGCTGGAAGCTTGATAGCATTGCTAGAAGCCTCTTCAGAATCCGGGTCCATGTGCCATGCACGAAATTATACTCCTTCGTTCCTAAATATTTGTCTTTTTACAAATTTCAAAGGGGCATTTTAGAGTGTAGATTGACTCATTTTGCTTCATATGTAGTCACTCGTTGAAATCTCTAGAAAGACAAATACTCCGGAGTATATTTAAGAACCGAGGGAGTAGTGCACAACCGCATGGGAGACTTAGCCCGGTCGTTGCGCCGCATTAATAGTGAGTAATGAGCAGTAAAATCATAAGCCCCACCTTTCCCACTGTAAGTTGCTCGGAAGAAGCAACCATCAACACGCTCTTCTTTGAATCCACTCATACTACCCCATCCGTCACTGTTTATAGAGCGCGCTTAAAAAAAATGTCTAGGACCAAGGCGACTAGCGATCGGCCTGAAAATAGCATTGGAAGTTATAGCACGGCGTATAGTACTAGAGGAAATAATGCATACACTCATGCATGCAGTGCTTCCACCTCGGGTACACAGATGCATGCACTTACTCCACTCCGTAGTACATCGAGAGAAAATTGTGGACTTGATTGCGGTTAGCATGCCCTAATTAATTCAGCATTAAACCAAACACGTCTAAAGTCTCTCTGGTGGTGGAAATGCATTGAGAGAAATGCATCATAATGAAGGTTACCATGTAAACTGTGACAGAGGGAGGAGGAGTATGAAGGTGCAAAACAAAGTACGTGTATGGCCAGTCAGTCAACGCACCTCCTCTTGGCATATCACTGACATGTGGGACTGGAGTGTGAGCAAACCAATCTCAATTGACGGCAAAATGGCCAACCGCCATTCCTTGAGAGATACGAGGAGCGAGAACACAACGACAGGCTCACACAGAGGCCAAGATATATTCGAGAATGGTTGATCGATATCATCATTACATGTTCGATGTTTTTTAATACTATACTATTGGGCTGCCATTTTCCGCCCTTCTCCCGAATAAATGTGTACTTTATCAGAGATTAAAAAATAAGAGTACAGACGCTCCATCATGCGGTTCTAGTAGTAGTACTACTCGTACTGTTGGAGAACGTTGCATAAAATAAAAAATTTCCTACGTTCACCAAGATCCATCTATGAGTTCATCTAGCAACGAGAGAGAGAGAGATATGCATCTACATACCCTTGTAGATCGCGTGCGGAAGCGTTCAAGAGAACGGGGTTGAGGTAGTCGTTCTCGTCGTGATCCTATCACCGGAGATCCTAGCGCCGAATGGACGGCACCTCCGCGTTCAACACACGTACGGTCAGCGTGACGTCTCCTCCGTCTTGATCCAGCAAGGAGGAAGGAGAGGTTGATGAAGATCCAGCAGCACGACGGCGTGGTGGTGGATGCAGTAGGACTCCGGCAGGGCTTCGCCAAGCGACTGCGGGAGGAGGAAGAGGTATAGCAGGGGGAGGGAGGTGCCAAGACTCAGGGTGCGGCTGCCCTCCCTCCCCCCTCCTTTATATAGGCCCCCTGGGGGGCGCCGGCCCTGGAGATGGGAATCTCCCAAGGGGGCGGCGGCCAGGGGGGTGGAGTGCCCCCCAAGGCAAGTGGTGCACCCCCACCCTAGGGTTTCCAACCCTAGGCGCAGGGGGCCCAAGGGGGGGGGTGCGCACCAGCCCACTAGGGGCTGGTTCCCCTCCCACTTCAGCCCACGGGGACCTCCGGGATAGGTGGCCCCACTCGGTGGACCCCCGGGACCCTTCCGGTGGTCCCAGTACAATACCGGGTGACCCCGAAACTTTCCCGATGGCCGAAACAACACTTCCTATATATAATTCTTTACCTTCGGACCATTCTGGAACTCCTCATGACGTCCGGGATCTCACCCGGGACTCCGAACAACATTCGGTTTGCTGCATACTCATATTCATACAACCCTAGCGTCACCGAACCTTAAGTGTGTAGACCCTACGGGTTCGGGAGACATGCAGACATGACCGAGACGGCTCTTCGGTCAATAACCAACAGCGGGATCTGGATACCCATGTTGGCTCCCACATACTCCTCAATGATCTCATCGGATGAACCACGATGTCGAGGATTCTAGCAACCCCGTATACTATTCCCTTTGTCAGACGGTATGTTACTTGCCCGAGATTCGATCGTCGGTATCCCAATACCTCGTTCAATATCATTGCTGGCAAGTCACTTTACTTGCATGATCCCATGACCAGACACTTGGTCACTTTGAGGTCATTATGATGATGCACTACCGAGTGGGCCCAGTGATACCTCTCCGTTATACGGAGTGACAAATCCCAGTCTCGATCCATGTCAACCCAACAGACACTTTCGGAGATACCTGTAGTGCACCTTTATGGTCACCCAGTTACGTTGTGATGTTTGGTACACCCAAAGCACTCCTACGGTATCCGGGAGTTACACGATCTCATGGTCTAAGGAAGAGATACTTGACATAGGAAAAGCTCTAGCAAAACGAACTACACGATCTTGTGCTATGCTTAGGATTGGGTCTTGTCCATCACATCATTCTCCTAATGATGTGATCCCGTTATCAACGACATCCAATGTCCATAGTCAGGAAACCACGACTATCTGTTGATCAACGAGCTAGTCAACTAGAGGCTCACTAGGGACATGTTGTGGTCTAAGTATTCACACGTGTATTACGATTTCCGGATAATACAATTATAGCATGAATAAAAGACAATTATCATGAACAAAGAAATATAATAATAATCCTTTTATTATTGCCTCTAGGGCATATTTCCAACAGTCTCCCACTTGCACTAGAGTTAATAATCTAGTTACATTGTGATGAATCGAACACCCATAGAGTTCTGGTGTTGATCATGTTTTGCTCGCAGAAGAGGTTTAGTCAATGGATCTGCGACATTCATATCCGTATGTACTTTGCAAATTTCTATGTCTCCATCTTGAACATTTTCACGAATGGAGTTGAAGCGACGCTTGATGTGCCTTGTCTTCTTGTGAAACCTGGGCTCCTTGGCAAGTGCAATAGCTCCAGTGTTGTCATAGAAGAGTTTGATCGGCCCCGACGCATTGGGTATGACTCCTAGGTCGGTGATGAACTCCTTCACCCAAATTGCTTCATGCGCTGCTTCTGAGGCTGCCATGTATTCCGCTTCACATGTAGATCCCGCCACGACGCTCTGCTTGCAGCTACACCAGCTTACTGCCCCACCATTCAACATATACACGTATCCGGTTTGTGACTTAGAGTCATCCAGATCTGTGTCGAAGCTAGCGTCGACGTAACCCTTTACGACGAGCTCTTCGTCACCTCCATAAACGAGAAACATGTCCTTTGTCCTTTTCAGGTACTTCAGGATATTCTTGACCGCTGTCCAGTGTTCCTTGCCGGGATTACTTTGGTACCTTCCTACCAAACTTACGGCAAGGTTTACATCAGGTCTGGTACACAGCATGGCATACATAATAGATCCTATGGCTGAGGCATAGGGGATGACACTCATCTCTTCTTTATCTTTTGCCGTGGTCGGGCATTGAGCCGAGCTCAATCTCACACCTTGCAATATAGGCAAGAACCCTTTCTTGGACCGATCCATTTTGAACTTCTTCAAAATCTTATCAAGGTATGTGCTTTGTGAAAGACCTATGAGGCGTCTCGATCTATCCCTATAGATTTTGCTGCCTAATATGTAAGCAGCTTCTCCAAGGTCCTTCATTGAAAAACACTTATTCAAGTAGGCCTTAATGCTGTCCAAGAATTCTATATCATTTCCCATCAAAAGTATGTCATCTACATATAATATGAGAAATGCTACAGAGCTCCCACTCACTTTCTTGTAAAGGCAGGCTTCTCCATAAGTCTGCATAAACCCAAACGCTTTGATCATCTCATCAAAGCAAATGTCCCAACTCCGAGATGCTTGCACCAGCCCATAAATGGATCGTTGGAGCTTGCATACTTTGTTAGCATTCTTAGGATCGAAAAAACCTTCCGGCTGCATCATATACAACTCTTCCTTAAGATAGCCATTAAGGAATGCCGTTTTGACGTCCATCTGCCATATCTCATAATCATAGTATGCGGCAATTGCTAACATGATCCGGACGGACTTCAGCTTCGCTACGGGAGAGAAAGTCTCATCGTAGTCAACCCCTTGAACTTGTCGATAACCCTTAGCAACAAGTCGAGCTTTATAGATGGTGACATTACCATCCGCGTCCGTCTTCTTCTTAAAGATCCATTAGTTTTCTATCGCTCGCTGAACATTGGGCAAGTCAGTCAAAGTCCATACTTTGTTTTCATACATGGATTCTATCTCGGATTGCATGGCTTCTAGCCATTTTTTGGAATCTGGGCCCTCCATTGCTTCTTCATAGTTCGAAGGTTCACCGTTGTCTAACAACATGATTTCCAAGACAGGGTTGCCATACCACTCTGGTGTGGAACGTGTCCTTGTGGACCTACGAAGTTCAGTAGCAACTTGATCCGAAGTACCTTGATCATCATCATTAATTTCCTCTCCAGTCGGTGTAGGCACCACAGGAACATTTTCCTGAGCTGCACTACTTTCCGGTTCAAGAGGTAGTACTTCATCGAGTTCTACTTTCCTCCCACTTACTCCTTTCGAGGGAAACTCCTTTTCCAGAAAGGATCCGTTCTTGGCAACAAAGATCTTGCCTTCGGATCTAAGGTAGAAGGTATACCCAATGGTTTCCTTAGGGTATCCTATGAAGACACATTTTTCCAACTTGGGTTCGAGCTTTTCAGGTTGAAGTTTCTTGACATAAGCATCGCATCACCAAACTTTTAGAAACGACAGCTTAGGTTTCTTCCCAAACCATAATTCATACGGTGTTATCTCAACGGATTTAGACGGTGCCCTATTTAAAGTGAATGTAGCTGTCTCTAGAGCGTATCCCCAAAATGATAGCGGTAAATCGGTAAGAGACATCATAGATCGCACCATATCCAATAGAGTGCGATTACGATGTTCGGACACACCATTACGCTGAGGTGTTCCAGGCGGCGTGAGTTGTGAAACGATTCCACATTTTCTTAGGTGTGTACCAAATTCGTGACTTAAATATTCTCCTCCACGATCTGATCGTAAGAATTTTATCTTTCGTTCATGTTGATTCTCTACCTCATTCTGAAATTCCTTGAACTTTTCAAAGGTCTCAGACTTGTGTTTCATCAATTAGACATACCCATATCTACTTAAGTCATCAGTGAGAGTGAGAACATAACGATATCCTCCGCGAGCCTCAACGCTCATTGGACCACACACATCAGTATGTATGATTTCCAATAAGTTGGTTGCTCGCTCCATTGTTTCGGAGAACGGAGTCTTGGTCATTTTGCCCATGAGGCATGGTTCGCATGTGTCAAATGATTCATAATCGAGAGACTCTAAAAGTCCATCAGCATGGAGCTTCTTCATGCGCTTGACACCAATGTGACCAAGGCGGCAGTGCCACAAGTATGTGGGACTATCGTTATCAACTCTACATCTTTTGGTATTCACACTATGAATATGTGTAACATTACGTTCGAGATTCATTAAGAACAAACCATTGACCGGGGCATGACCATAAAACATATCTCTCATATAAATAGAACAACCATTATTCTCGGATTTAAATGAGTAGCCATCTCGTATTAAACGAGATCCAGATACAATGTTCATGCTCAAACTTGGCACTAAATAACAATTATTGAGGTTCATAACTAATTCCGTGGGTAAATGTAGAGGTAGCATGCCGACGGCGATCACATCGACCTTGGAACCATTCCTGACGCGCATCATCACCTCGTCCTTCGCCAGTCTCCGCTTATTCCGCAGCTCCTGCTGTGAGTTACAAATATGAGCAACAACACTGGAATCAAATACCCAGGAGTTACTACGAGTACTGGTAAGGTACACATCAATTACATGTATATCACATATACCTTTAGTGTTGCCGGCCTTCTTGTCCACTAAGTATTTGGGCAGTTCCGCTTCCAGTGACCCTTCCCTTTGCAATAAAAGCACTCAGTCTCAGGCTTGGGTCCATTCTTTGACACGGCAACATCTTTTCTGTCCTTCTTGAAGTTCTTCTTACCCTTGCCCTTCTTGAACTTAGTGGTCTTATTGACCATCAACACTTGATGTTCTTTCTTGATTTCAACCTCTGCTGACTTCAGCATTGAAAATACTTCATGAATGGTCTTCACTATCCCCTGCATATTGTAGTTCAGCACAAAGCTCTTGTAGCTCGGTTGGAGTGACTGAAGGATTCTGTCAATGACCGCCTCGTCCAGGAGGTCGATCTCCAGCTGGGACAGGCGGTTGTGCAACCCAGACATTTTGAGTATGTGCTCACTGACAGAACTGTTTTCCTCCATCTTACAACTATAGAACTTGTCGGAGACTTCATATCTCTCGACCCGAGCATGAGCTTGAAAAACCATTTTCAGCTCCTCGAACATCTCATATGCTCCGTGTCGCTCAAAACGCTTTTGGAGCCCCGGTTCTAAGCTGTAAAGCATGCCGCACTGAACAAGGGAGTAATCATCAGCACGTGACTGCCAAGCGTTCATAACGTCTTGGTTCTCTGGGATGGGTGCTTCACCTAGCGGTCCTTCTAGGACATATGCTTTCTTGGCTGCTATGAGGATGATCCTCAGGTTCCGGACCCAGTCCGAATAGTTGTTGCCATCATCTTTCAGCTTGGTTTTCTCTAGGAACGCGTTGAAGTTCATGTTGACATGAGCGTTGGCCATTTGATCTACAAGACATATTTTGCAAAGATTTTAGACTAAGTTCATGATAATTAAGTTCATCTAATCAAATTATTTAATGAACTCCCACTCAGATTGACATCCCTCTAGTCATCTAAGTGTTACACGATCCGAGTCGACTAGGCCATGGCCGATCATCACGTGAGACGGACTAGTCATCATCGGTGAACATCTCCATGTTGATCGTATCTTCCATACGACTCATGTTCGACCTTTCGGTCTCTTGTGTTCCGAGGCCATGTCTGTACATGCTAGGCTCGTCAAGTTAACCCTAAGTGTTTTGCATGTGTAAAAATGTCTTACACCCGTTGTATGTGAACGTAAGGATCTATCACACCCGATCATCACGTGGTGCTTCGAAACGACGAACTTTAGCAACGGTGCACAGTTAGGGGGAACACTTTCTTGAAATTATAATAAGGGATCATCTTATTTACTACCGCCGTTCTAAGTAAACAAGATGCATAAAACATAATAAACATCACATGCAATTATATAAAGTAGTGACATGATATGGCCAATATCATATAGCTCCTTCGATCTCCATATTCGGGGCTCCATGATCATCTTCGTCACCGGCATGATACCATGGTCTCCATCATCATGATCTCCATCATTGTGCCTCCATGAAGTTGCTCGCCAACTATTACTTCTACTACTATAGCTAACGGTTTAGCAATAAAGTAAAGTAATTACATGGCGTTAAATCATTGACACACAGGTCATACAATAATTAAGACTACTCCTATGGCTCCTGCTGGTTGTCATACTCATCAACATGCAAGTCGTGATTCCTATTACATGAACATGATCTCATACATCACAATATCATTCATCATTCATCAAACCTTCTGGCCATATCACATCACATGACAATTGCTGCAAAAACAAGTTAGACGTCCTCTAATTGTTGTTGCATCTTTTACGTGGCTGCAATTGGGCTCTAGCAAGAACGTTTTCTTACCTATGAATAACCACAACGTGATTTTTTCAACTTCTATTTACCCTTCATAAGGACCCTTTTCATCTAATCCGCTCCAACTAAAGTAGGAGAGACAGACACCCGCTAGCCACCTTATGCAACTAGTGCATGTCAGTCAGTAGAACCTGTCTCACGTAAGCGTACGTGTAAGGTCGGTCCAGGCCGCTTCATCCCACAATACCGCTGAAGCAAGAAAAGACTAGTAGTGGCAGGCAAGTTGACAAGATCTACGCCCACAACAGATTTGTGTTCTACTCGTGCAATAGAGAACTATGCATAGACCTAGATCATGATGCCACTGTTGGAGAATGTTGCATAAAATAAAAAATTTCCTATGTTCACCAAGATCCATCTATGAGTTCATCTAGCAATGAGAGAGAGAGATGCATCTACATACCCTTGTAGATCGTGTGCGGAAGCGTTCAAGAGAACGGGGTTGAGGTAGTCGTTCTCGTCGTGATCCTATCACCGGAGATCCTAGCGCCGAACGGACGACACCTCCGCGTTCAACACACGTATGGTCAACGTGACGTCTCCTCCGTCTTGATAAAGCAAGGGGGAAGGAGAGGTTTATGAAGATCCAGCAGCACGACGGCATGGTGGTGGATGCAGCAGGACTCCGGCAGGGCTTCGCCAAGCGACTGCGGGAGGAGGAAGAGGTGTAGCAGGGGGGGAGGCGCCAAGACTCAGGGTGCGGCTGCCCTCCCTCCCCCTCCTTTATATAGGCCCCCTGGGGGGGCACCGGCCCTGGAGATGGGAATCTCCCAAGGGGGCGGCAGCCAGGGGGGGTGGAGTGCCCCCCAAGGCAAGTGGTGCGCCGCCCCACCCTAGGGTTTCCAACCCTAGGCGCAGGGGGGCCCAAGGGGGGGGCGCACCAGCCCACTAGGGGCTGGTTCCCCTCCCACTTCAGCCCACGGGCCCCTCCGGGATAGGCGGCCCCACCCGGTGGACCCCCGGGACCTTTCCGGTGGTCCCATACAATACTGGGTGACCCCGAAATTTTCCCGATGGCCGAAACAACACTTCCTATATATAATTCTTTACCTCCGGACCATTTCGGAACTCATCGTGACGTCCGGGATCTCATCCGGGACTCCGAACAACATTCGGTTTGCTGCATACTCATATTCATACAACCCTAGCGTCACCGAACCTTAAGTGTGTAGACCCTACGGGTTCGGGAGACATGCAGACATGACCGAGACGGCTCTTCGGTCAATAACCAACAGCGGGATCTGGATACCCATGTTGGCTCCCACATACTCCTCGATGATCTCATCGGATGAACCACGATGTCAAGGATTCAAGCAACCCCGTATACTATTCCCTTTGTCAGACGGTATGTTACTTGCCCGAGATTCAATCGTCGGTATCCCAATACCTCGTTCAATCTCGTTGCCGGCAAGTCACTTTACTCGTACCGTAATGCATGATCCCGTGACCAGACACTTGGTCAATTTGAGCTCATTATGATGATGCACTACCGAGTGGGACCAGTGATACCTCTCCGTTATACGGAGTGACAAATCCCAGTCTCGATCCGTGTCAACCCAACAGACACTTTCAGAGATACCTGTAGTTCACCTTTATGGTCACCCAGTTACGTTGTGACGTTTGGTACACCCAAAGCACTCCTACGGTATCCAGGAGTTACACGATCTCATGGTCTAAGGAAGAGATACTTGACATAGGAAAAGCTCTAGCAAAACGAACTACACGATCTGGTGCTATGCTTAGGATTGGGTCTTGTCCATCACATCATTCTCCTAATGATGTGATCTCGTTATCAACGACATCCAATGTCCATAGTCAAGAAACCACGACTATCTGTTGATCAACGAGCTAGTCAACTAGAGGCTCACTAGGGACATGTTGTGGTCTAAGTATTCACACGTGTATTACGATTTCCGGATAATACAATTATAGCATGAATAAAATACAATTATCATGAACAAAGAAATATAATAATAATCCTTTTATTATTGCCTCTAGGGCATATTTCCAACACGTACTACTAAACATAGCGCTTGGCTCTTCGCCTCTTTGTGAAGTCAAACAATGATGGTACTCCGCATGTTGGGTACTACAGTGTATGCCTCTGGCAATCTGACACCGAATGAACTAATGCATGTCCACCGCTTGGGCGATGGTGGGTTGCATTAGGCAAAAGGCGTAAGTGAGCTTCACCTTGTCCTGTAAGCTTCTCCTCATTCTGTGAGTTGACGGGACACACCAAAAAGTAGTGCTAGTCCATACTCCCTCCTTTCTGGTTAATATGGCTAAATCTTTTTGCGGGTAAATGAGATAGCTTTATTCATATATAAGTATTCTTTGGACAATCAGCCAAGACACTGGTCACTAGGAAGCGAGGTACCCCACAAAAAAATAAGTAGGAAGCGAGGTGTTTCATCAAGCCAGCTCCCGGCCACATTCAAAGTGCAGCAAGCACGGTTCGCGCAAAGATGCGCCGCAAGGTTTGCTGACCTGTTTACATGCTAAATAACAAAAAAGAGGAAATATTACCAAACACTCCTATTTGTAACAGGATATGAGCCTTAAGCGAGAATTGTGGTGAGTGTTCCATGCAATCAACTTCCATTATCACATGCGAGAACCCTCGAAGAGAACCAAATGTGTTGAAGATTGCTTTATCACATTTTTAAAATATAATAAGAGTGCAGACGCTCCTCCATCCGGTTCCTAGTAGTATAGTACATACCTCTATAGACTATAGTAGTAGTAGTACTAGTAAACTTTGCGCTTGGCTGTTCGCCTCTTCGGGAAGTCGAACAATAATAGTACTAGTATAGTGTATGCTTCTGGCAGTCTGACACCGAATTATCTGTTGCACGTCCACCGCCAGAGTGAGGGAGAGCTTGCATTAGTCAAAAGTTTCTCCTTGTCCCGCGAGCCACCGCGCGCAAGCTTCTCCCGTCCTGCAATCTTCTCCTTGTTCGGCAAGTTGACGGGACACACCAAAGTAGTGCTAGTCCATACTGCCTCCTCTCCGGTTAATATGGCTTAATTTCAAACGAGATAAATACACTATTTGTCACTGTTTATTTGTAAAAATACGGCCAGTGGACTTAATAATACGCTCATTGCGATCAATATATACATTTTCCGGTGTTTATACAGTCATTAGCTCACCTTGGCTGAGTATGTGTGTGCATGCATGTCTAGGTTGAGCACTTGAGCATGACCGTATGTGTTCTGTCGTGTGCTCGGACATGCATGCATTAGGGCGTCGCGCGCGTTTTTGCGTCCATGTGTACGTGTGACTATTGTATACATGCACGAGGTTGTAGTCCCTTACATTCACATGTTCATAAGTCAATGCTTTGTCAAAACATTGCATGCAAGGTTTAATCATTCGTTGTCCACGCATGCATTCCCGATATTTATACGTTGGTAAAGACAATTTTCTTGAGGAAAACGAGCCCATGAATTGAGTACAAAGGGGACCAATAAGCCAGGACGGAGGGAGTATCGGTAGTGAACTAGAAGGAGGGAGTAGGGACTAGTAGTACAATACTACTACGTAACCATGTGCAATAACAAAATTCCTCTATGCGCATCATGTCTATGTGTCATGCAATAAAATAGAGATAAGTACAAGTGAGACTCAAGAACGGTCATACATGTAGGAGTAGTATGTGTAGGGGCCACTAAGGAGCAGTCAAATCACACAGTAAGTTAGTCGGAAGAAGCAACCATCATTTCACTCTTCAATGACACGTATGCAATATAAAATGGTTGATATGGAAAGAAAAAGAAAACCACTATATATACACTAGCAGGAGCCTAAGCTACAAGCCTGCTTGCTTGGGTTGCTCTCTTCACAAGCATAGAACGATGGTGGCCACACCGCTAGTCACATATCTGGCCTGATCCCGCAGCTAAGGGAAGGGAGAAATGTTCTGCGTAGATGCGGTCGACATCGGCGAGGGAGAAAACCCACAGTCGGTGCGTCCCAATCGGGGGTCCACGCGGTATGGGCTAATGCCGCGTCCCAACCGCCCTTCTAGCTATAGCCCGACGTCCCAGGTAGTACATCTTCCTTTTGGAGCCGGCTTGCTCCACTGCCGCAGCTCCCCACGTAGCTCCATATCCATGTCGATCTTTCTCTACTTCTACTGGCTTCTATTTGTGATGAGTTTATGTCTCGTGAACTAGTGCCAGTACTATTATTCTAATCACACTTCTTCAATATCTTTGCCATCAGGGATGCTCAGCTCAATTTTAGTGGAACTGCACAAAAGCATCGTATGATCCGAGGGTGCCAGACGTCTTTGCTTTGACAGGTTCTACCTAGCCAGGAAATTAAATCCTGTTTAGGGTTTAGGGTTTAAGTCATAGTGACCCCATCAATAGTTTTTCTTTTGTACACGCTCTCACAACTTTTGTCTTTAGTTGTGAAGTAAATATTGGCTATGATCAGTGAATCATTGAGATGCATCAGCATTCATGTTAGTTTTCCTTTGTATTTGATGGAATGTTGTAATGGGGCAACCTTGGAGTAGGAATGAAAATGGATTGGAAAGTTTCTGTTTTTTTTTGGAGAAAAAATGGAAACGGAGAGAAACCAACGTTTCGGTTCATTGGATCGCGCCATCGAGCAAAACCAACGTTTAAATCATGCCTGTCGCGTTCGTGTCTCACCCTCCTCCATGGCTCGATCCCACATGGTCGCTCGACATGCCACTCACCGCAAACCGAGTATACGGTAACTTTCCCACCTGCTTGTCGATGGATCGCGCCATGGAGTACTAGCACTACTCGAAGATAGCTAGCTGTAGCATGGACTCCCAAGAACTTTTTACATGCATGTTGTGGCCGGCTATTGCGACCTTTGAATGCGGAGCAGTCGCGTGCACCAGGAAGCAGCACGGGCGACGCTCTCTCGGCTGGCGCGCCGCTTCAATGCTGGTGCCAGTGAGAGGTCGCATCTGCTCTGGCCGGTCATGAATGCGGCACTAACCGTTTTGGGCGGGAAGCACGCGCGGGTGATGAAGAGGGTTCGGGTTGGTCAGGGGCGGGTGTGGCAGCGGTCCGGATGCCCGCAAACAAGAGATGATGTACGTTAATATTGCTGCGTATATAATTAACAACGTAAATAATGTGCCAGTTGGACAAATATGATTGGAGATGGAGATGGAGATGGAATTTTATGTAAACACAAATATGCATGTCTATGTCTATGTGTGTGTGCGTGACGACTCTCGCGACCTGGAAACGGGGACGTGTTTTTGATCGAGTTTTCTTTCTTGGTACGTTAAAAAATTGTCTGTCAGTTTTCGTTTCTTTTTTCCGGGAACGCGCGTATTCTATTTAAAACTACTACTATGGGGAGATTTTTTTACTCCATTATAGCCTCTTGTTTGATAGGGTTTCTCGCGTCTCGCTCTCTCACCCTCTCCATATCAAAACAAGATGACAGTGTCCACTCTATCTCTCTCCTCACCGGTGGTCACAGATCTAGCCGAATCCCGTTCGCTGCGGGAGATGAGGAGGTGCAGCGTTGACGTTGTCGCCGTCGGTGATGGAGGAAGTCGATGCGCACTGTGCTCTTGGAGTCGGTGCTAGCGCGAACGAAGGTCCTCCGCGCCCTTGTTCGCTGTCGTCGTGTGGGCAGATCCCGCCCACCCGCCTAAGCAACATCTCGCCCACTTGAGGTATAACTTCTTGTACTGGTCCAGCTCCCCAGGTCGCTGCATGCGGGTTTTCTTCTATGTGACTACTCCCCAGCTCCCCATGTATAGTAGCTAGGGTTCGTCGGCTGGTCCAACATCACCTACTATTATAGAGGAAATGCCACTCAAAAAGTTGTCCTGGTTTATGCCTCGGTGGAGGTATACATGTTGTTACGACAAAAAGTATATGGTGGTTGTGCGGTCATTGTCCATATGCTCCTATTGCTGCTACTAATCTAATACTATCACTGGTTAAATGAAGGAATGCTTTTGTCTCTCAGGTATCTTGGTTTAGTTCCCATCAAGATAATCATGATGCTTCTGTTTGTTGGTGTACTTTTCATTAATTCTTATTGACAATTGAGATGTCGTTGTTAATCTTGTACTACTGCCAAAACAAAGTAACAACATTATATCCATTTTTTACATTTTTGCAAACAGCGATGCGTATCTCCATACCCGGGCATGTCTTCCTCAATTTTAGTGGAACTGCACAAAATTCGATGGCCAGTGTTGTTCCGCCTCACTGTCCTCTGCCACGTGGTTCTTCCTTCGTCGAGCTTGATTACTGAGAAGAAACAGACCACAGTGAGGATTTGTCGAACTTCATAGGTGCCTCACCCAAACTTGATGCCAAATGGGTGATGCATCACCACAATGACCTATCGATGCTCATGGTTGCGCCTCATGGTTGCGTCGGCTGGTGAAGCTGGTCGATTTTCAATGAAAAACAAGCTGTCTTCCATCTATGCTCTTTGCTTGTTACCCACAAAGATGATATCCTTCATCAGTTCACCTTGGTTGCATTGGAGACGCAGTCGTCTTTCACGTTGGTGCAATTTTATCACACAATTGGCTATGAACCAAATGTTTCCTCGAAAAAGGATCGACATTGGTACTAAGAGCATAAGTTTTGTATTGATTTCTAAGCCTTCTCACAACTTTGTCTCCAGCTCCCCTGTAATTTTATTTGTCCAGCTATTAACTTTGATTAAATAAGTGGTGTGGACTAAAAACCCGGATGGACATAGTAGCCCTCCATTTTTATTTAATCCGCATATTAGATTTGACTGAAGTCAAACTTTGTAAAGTTTGACCAATTTTAGGCCGAACACAACAAACCATAATTATTAGAGAGGGCAAACTGTACATACTCTCAAACCTTTCTGATAATTGAAATTAAAATTCTTTATTTGTACATACTCTCACACGTTTCCGATAATTTGGCGCATGTGTGGTTGTTCACTTAAGGGAGGGTAGTGTACCGCACGTGAAGGACAGGAAGTGCGACCAAGACGCGTGGATTGTTAGTTCATCAGAAGTAGTAGTTTTCTTTACTGGTACGTTAAATAAAGAGTTTTGTTTCGTACTTACACAATTTAAAACAATTGTTATGGAGAGAATAAGAAAACCACTCCACTATATATTAGTCATATACACGAGTACTATATGGACGCAGCTTCATTGACTTAGTGCACCTGCCTTTGGGTTTATGATAGGTGGGCCCAAAATGTGGCTGGCCCACCAGTTATACAGCCAAAAGCAGGTGTAGTTAAGGCACCGGAGCTCAGTCCGTACTACAATATATATAAGCTGGAGCCTCAACGCTAGTTCGCTAGGGTTTGCACTCTCCACACTCTCGCCGCACTACATATATATACACGCTGTAGGCTTAGCGTTCCTTTGCTAGGATTATCTATATTCACAGTCTCTCACCCTCTTCACCAGATCTAAATAAGACTGTGTTGGCCTCTTGTCTCTCTCTCCCCCCTCACTGCTGGTGAAGGAGGCGTCCGTATCCCGTTGAGGGAGTCCTGGATAAGGGGGTATCTGGACTGCCGGACTATATACTTTGGTCGGACTGTTGGACTATGAAGATACAAAGATAGAAGACTTCATCCCGTGTCCGGATGGGACTCTCCTTGGCGTGGAAGGAAAGCTTGGCGATTCGGATGTAGATCTCCTTCTCTGTAAACTGACCCTATGTAACCCTAGCCCCCTCCGGTGTCTATATAAACTGGAGGGTTTAGTCCGTAGGACATAACAACAATCATACCATAGGCTAGCTTCTAGGGTTTAGCCTCTCTGATCTCGTGGTAGATCAACTCTTGTAATACTCATATCATCAAGATCAATCAAGCAGGAAGTAGGGTATTACCTCCATCGAAAGGGCCCGAACCTGGGTAAACATCATGTCCCCAGCCTCCTGTTACCATTAGCCTTAGATGCATAGTTCGGGACCCCCTACCCGAGATCCGCCGGTCTTGACACCGACATTGGTGCTTTCATTGAGAGTTCACCTGTGTCATCGCTGTAAGGCTCGATGGCTTCTCCAACCTTCAACAACTCCGTGCTGGGTGAGACTTTTCTCCCCGGACAGATCTTCATGTTCGGTGGCTTCGCACTGCGGGCCAACTCGCTTGGCCATCTGGAGCAGATCGATAGCTACGCCCCTGGCCATCAGGTCAGGTTCAGAAACCTAAACTACACTGCCGACATCCGCGGAGACTTGATCCTCGACGGATTCAGACCCGTGTCAGGAGTAACGAACAATCACGACGTGCATGACCTAGATCTATAGTCGGACAGTATTCAGAACATCGCACCTGCCACAGCTCCGGACTTCGTTCGAGAGTAGGTCGTGCCTTCCGAGGATGGGTGGATGAACCCCGCCCCGAAGGCCGCACACTCATCGTCGTTGGAGCCAAACACAGACTCCTCTCCCCAGGAAATGTGTACCTCTGGACCCCCGGACTCACCTCCGGTAGTGTGTTCCAGGACGCGCGCATCCGTGCCCATCAAATCTAACTGGGCTCTAGTCATGGAGTTCGCCGCCGCGGATATCTTTCAGCACTCACCCTCCGAAGATGTGCTGAATTCATTAAGATCTCTCTCTTTGTTGGGAGACTCCTGGCCGAACTATGTCCGGCTCGAGTGGGAAGCTAGCGATGAAGAAATTCGTTACCCACCCACCACCCACTTAATAGCCACAGTCGATGACTTGACCTACGTGCTTAACTTCGACTCCGAAGACATCGACGGTATAGACGATGATGCGGGAGAAGAACAGGAACCACCGCCCATAGGGCGCTGGACTTCCACCTCTCCATATGATATATATATGGTGGATACTCCCAAAGAAAGCAATGGCAATGAGGCAATGGGAGATAACCCCTCGGGGAAGAAAGCAAAATATGAGCGTCATCAGAGCCACTCCAAGCCTCGCCACGACAATACCGACACTGGAGAAGAAAATCCAGATGTTGCCGAAGAGGAATACGATCCTGATCAACCCACCTTCAAGCAAGCCGAACAAGAACACGGGAAGGTAGCCCAGACGAACAGGCGACAGACGGATACTTGGAGGATGATAACTATATGCCTCCCTCCGAAGACGAGGTGAGCCTCGGTGACGACAAATTCGCCGTACTAGAGGATCCCATAAAGCAGGAGTGCTTCAAGCGCCGGCTTATAGCCATTGCAAGAAGCCTGAAAAAGAAACATCAGCAGCCTCAAGCTGATAAGAATCTGCCCACAGATAGACGGACTAAGGACCGGGCAGCCGAATATTACGGACCCGAGCGCCGAGCAAAATACTACCCAAGGCGCAAGCTACTACCTCATTTCAAGGAGGCGGCACTACAAATCAAACGCAGGCCTACACCCCGCCAACAGCACACTGCGGCAAGGGGCTGCGCACAAGACCAGCATTGCATACCAAACAGCAACATAGCAAGCATCCCAGACGCATCAACGGATAAAAGCAGAGTCTACAAACCTTGGCGCAACAAATATAAGCGTCCCAAGGCAAAAAATGGCGCCCAGGAAATGACGATCAACACAAGAGCCCGTAATCCTCAACTCATTGAGCGGGAGAAGAGACTTCAACATCGTAATGCGGGCCCCTCCAGCTTGAACCGCATACTTGACCGACCATGTCAAATTCATGGTACCCCAGGAGCGGCGGCCAATCATACCATTAGAGAATGGTGGGTCTTTAAACAAATCGGCAGGCCGGCGCCGGACGAAGCATGAAGACATCCCACGGCAAGAAGCCCGGATTATCAAGTTTAGGGACCGATCACTCGAGGATCAGAGCCACCAAGAAAACTCATTTTAGAATATCACAAATAGGCGTGAAGGCCACCTAGGCCCCGCCACCCCGGAGATGGTCTTCGGATAACCCAAAAATGTCACACCAACTTTTGGTCTTACACCTCTAGGCAGTAGCTATTCAGCACCGCCAGGATACACTGCGACTCGACACACTATCACCCAAGACCGACGTGATGAAGTCACAATTGCGGTCAAGACCGAGCTTCGCCTCGGCGCCGAAGAGTATTTGGCTACTTTATTCACTAAAGCAGCGAGTCACGGTTTTTTCAATCGAACTTCGATTCAACAGCCGAACTCCCGGACACTGACAAGGGAGTCCAAACTACTTCGTGATACCCCAACCTAATCATAGCTCATACAGATCCTTCAACATAAGCCGGATGGATCACATCCATGGCTCAGCCACTTCTCACACACGCCTCTTAAGCATTATTTGCAGGTTCACCCTCGCGCATAACTGGATGGGCGACTTGGAATCAGCTCGGACGTGCACAGGGGGAATCTCCACCCCACCTAAATACAATCTGGATATTCCTCCGGACTCGCGCACAGCCAACCACCACCCGACCCCAACATGTTTTGTCGTCATGCCTCTCTTTTATAACATGAACCGCACTCATACGCACAGACGTATTACTTAAATACAGCATGTAGAGTCATTTGACGCTTATTTGCTGTTACTTCTCAAACAACATTTTGTCATAATGGCATCCGAACATCGTGTTATGCCTTTGAACGCCAGGGGCTTCCGTGCACCCGTACTACGGCGACTAAAGTCCGAACACCTTCTCAGCCGTTCGGCACCCCGAACTCATAACATTATATGCATCAGCTCCGAATCATGTCTTGGGTCATTGGTTGGGTTTGCCCAGCTCCCATGTTTTGGTACCTTACGTTCCGCAATATCGGCTAAGGTAGCGCTGTGAGAACTACTGCGATTGTGTCCCGGTTCTGCCGGATGAACACCTCAGTAGAGAAAGCCAAAAACCGACTGTCATGATAAGGCGAGAGCTGGTCAGCTGTTCGAGAGGTTGTAAAATCTTTGAGGATTTATTCCACATAATGCCATAATAAAATGCAGCGTGCGAAGGATTGGTCTACCGATTACGCGCTATTAGAGCCCCCCGTGCGGTCTTCCGAACACCAGGGGCTGCGCCTCCCATACTCGAATTCCTGTGGCTAAGTGAGAGTAATAAAGCCCTATAGTCCGATTGCCTGGTTCGCTATGCTGAACACCTCCTTCATGGACCCAAGAATGGGATAAAGAGTGTTCAGGTGTATCCCGAACACCCCCGTAGTTCCTACGTGGGGGCAGAAGCTGACGACTGGCCAACTCTCAAGACTAACATATTAAAACGGCCGTGCAGGAATAAAATTTACACATAACAGGCACCTACATATAAGTGACTCTGTTTTGCCTTACAAAGGATAGCACAACTGCTTTCAGGGAAAAATAATGTTTTTCATACATTGCTCAGCCACGAGGCAGGCCCCTTTCAGGACACCATCATAATATAATTCGGGCTTGCGGTGCTCCTTCCCCTATGGCGGCCCCTCGGTCATCAGCTTCTCAGCATCAAGCTTCCCCCAGTGACTTTCGCACGGGTAAATGCCATTCGTGCCCCTTCTATACAAACCGATCGCTTAATAACGTCCAGCCGAGGGCAGGCCCTCACAATCCGCTTCACAAAGCCCAAAGAAACTGCTCGGTATAGGCTCGGCTGCCCACACCCGGATAACCAAATCCTTCATGGCTAGTTCGGCCGCCTGATGCAGTTCGATCAGCTGTTTGAGCTGGTCGACAAATGGCACCGGATAATTCGGTGCCAAATACTGCGACCAGAAGAGCTTCTCCGCAGTTTCCTTCTTCTCAGCTCGGCAGAATTGGGCAGCATCAGATATGCTGCGCGGCAAATCCGCAAATGCCCCTGAAAAAAAATCAGGATTCAATGGGTCACCATGAATCTTCCCTGCGAAAGCGAAAGGCGCCTTGAACAAAAAAAAACCTTACCAGCCGCAATCTTCCGCGCCTCCAGAATATCCTTCAACACAGCCCGGGCTTCCTCCCGAGCTTCATTCGCGGTCCGGAGAGCTTGGGTGAGTTTGGACTCTTTCAATGATAGACTCTGCTCCAAGCTCTCACTTCTCCTTATGGCCTCCTGAAGCTCTCGTTCAGCTTCCACGACCCTCGCCTCGTGTTTCTCACAGAGAGCCTGCTCTGTGGCTGCTTTCTTTTCGGCAAAGGCAACAACCTTCTTGAGCGCCTCAATTTCGGCATTTGCCCCTGGAGTGCACGATATATATAAGATAGTCACAACTACTTACTTGTGCTAAAACTTCCTAAAAGTTTCAAAACATACCTTGTTTATCCTCCAGCTGCTTCTTCACTCGGACGAGTTCCTCTTCGGCCCACACCAGACTCTGCTTGAGTCCGGACACTTCCGCAGTGTGAGAGGAGGCAGTCGCTGCAGACATCTGATTCATAGAAAATATATATGTCATTAGCTAAGTCTCCTGCGGACGGGAAGTTGATCCCCGGTCGGGTTCCTGTCCTCTCCGAACAGTGTATCAGGGGCTACTATCTATACTATGACAGTCTTCTACACATACCTCTTAGCCTTTTATAAGGCTAACACAGGATTCATTCAGTCCGCTCTCGGCGGCCTGGATCTTTCCTATCACCACGCCCATCAGGGCGCGGTGTTCATCAATGATGGACGCACTCTCTAGTGCTGTCGATAGGCCGCCTAACACCTTTGGTTGGACGGAGGTCGCGGGCGGAGTAGGATCGCCCCCTCCAGTCAAGAGGGGCTGCCTGCCTGATCCCAGAGCCCTAAGGGCCTCCGGGACTGTGTCCGGCTGCGGGCCGGATCCATGATCGCCCCCGCCATCGACATTCATGGGAACCACCGCTCCCGCGCGTTCAGCCCCCGAGGTACGCCCCCCTGGCTCAGGTCCTTTTTGGACGACACCTCGGTGTCACAGCCAGGCTTTGGGGAAGGGGCCCTGGGAGGTGTCTCACTCTCCAAGGCATCGGAACTCAACGAGTCCTCTGATGAGGCCTGTTGGGCCGGAGACCTCGCAGGACTGTAAAAAGTATGGTGCGAATCAAAATACTACATTCTAGTAAAGTCTGGATGCATGAATATGTTCAAATTTCATGCACTTAGGATTTTACCACGGGCTGGGCCCTGGGATCCCACCCCGGGCTGCTGTCGGTAGCCGTGGTGGACGCCTCAGGGATGGATGTTCTTCCCCTCTTAGGCGAATCTTCCTCTAAGGATGAGGAGGCTGTCCTTTTCTTCCTCCCCCTCGAAGGGGACTCGGGCTCTTCTTCCTCCTCATCCTCTTCCTCCTCCTCGTCCTCTTCCTCCTCCTTGTTCTCTCTGGAGGAGGGAGGGTCACTGGAGTCTTCGGACTTCGTCTCTGAAGCACCACGACGACGGAGACCGCTCCTAGTCTCCTTAGCCTTTTTGTTGGCCTCCTTCTTCGGCGCCTTGTAAGGCGCTGGGACCAGCATCTTCGTCAGAAGAGGTCCCGTCGGTTCTTCTGGCAGCGGGGCTGGACAATGAATCCGCTCTACCACCTTCGTCCATCCCTGGGGCAATCATGAAAAGACATGTTAAAAAACATCTCCTTCGAGACATATCAATGAAACATGCGAATAGCCAAGATATAATGAAGTCTTACCGGACTGGCGGGGTGGGACAATTGGTACC
This sequence comes from Triticum dicoccoides, assembly GCF_002162155.2. Lineage (NCBI taxonomy): Eukaryota > Viridiplantae > Streptophyta > Magnoliopsida > Poales > Poaceae > Triticum > Triticum dicoccoides. The sequence continues at coordinate 502,587,826 of NC_041383.1, forward strand.
CGCGGTCTGCGGCAGAGTCCGGCCATGGTTTGCCAGACTTAAAGAGCACCTTCCAGATGTACTTGTGCGAGGAGCCGAAAAGCTCCCGCAGGGTCTGGTGCTCGGCCGGGTCATACTCCCACAAATCACGGCCTCTGTGCTGGCAAGGAAGGATCAGGCGGACCAACATCACCTGGACCACGTCAACAAGCCTGATGGCCTTGTCTTCCATACCTTTGATGCGCGCCTGGATCACTGACAGTTCGTCGGACGATGACCAGTTCACGCCCTTCTTGGGCCAGGATGTGAGCCACAAAGGGGCTCTAGATCAAAACTCAGGAGCAGCGGCCCACTTTTTGCCGCGCAGCTCGGTGATATAGAACCCCTATTGCTGCCACTCCTTCACGGAGTCGTTGAAAGTACCCGTCGTCCATGTGACCGTGGGCATCCTGCTCACCATGGCGCCTCCGCACTCGGCATGTTCGCCATTCACCACTTTGGGCTTCACGTTGAAGATCTTGAGCCATAGCCCGAAGTGCGGCGAGATACGGAGAAAGGCCTCGCACACGATGATGAACGTCGAGATGTTGAGGAAAGAATTGGGGGATATATCATGAAAATCAATCTCGTAGTAATACATGATGCCGCGAACAAAAGGGTGGAGGGGGAACCCGAGCCCGCGGATGAAACGGGGGAGGAAAACGACTCTCTCACAGGGCTCCAGAGTAGGGACAATCTGTCCCGTAGTTGGAAGACGGTGGATGATTTTCTTGGCCAGATATCCGGCCGCTCGCAGCTTTTTAATATCCTTCTCCTGGCGGAGGAGGCCATCCACTTGCCTCCTGCTCCGGACCCGGACATTTTCGGGGGACCTTTGTTGGTGGGAAGGATGAATGCTTGGGCGCTAGGGCTCGGGCGAAAGGAAAGGGGCGAGCAGAAGTAGAAGAAGGCGTGGGTAGAAAGGAGGAGGCTTTTCCCCCTTTATAAAGGCGATGAAACTTTATGCCTCCCCGCTTGCCTAACAGAGCCTGCTCGTTCCCTGCTTACCGTAATTGATGGTACGGTTGGGTTACCATGCCCGTATTAAAGGGGATCCTGCATTAAGGGGACACGATCTCTGCTTTGACAAGACGTGCCAAAGAAACCGCCTCACAATATGTGCGGAAGCAGGTTGTAAAAAATGGTTCGGATAAAAACCGGACCACGGCGTGATGTCACTTTTCAAAGAGTTGTCAGCAGATTAGATTCGTGGATTATTATTCTCTCTATGGTGGAATATGGAATTTATCTTGCAGAGCCGGACACGGTCCTTGTGTTCGGAATTTATCTTGGAGTATTCGGAGATGGAACCCGCCTCGCAATGCCGAAGACAATCTACGTGCCGGACTCATCATCATTGAAGCCTGGTTCAGGGGCTACTGAGGGAGTCCTGGATAAGGGGGTATTCGGACTGCCAGACTATATACTTTGGCCGGACTGTTGGACTATGAAGATACAAAGATAGAAGACTTCGTCCCGTGTCCGTATGGGACTCTCCTTGGCGTGGAAGGCAAGCTTGGCGATTCGGATATAGATCTCCTTTTCTGTAAACTGACCCTACGTAACCCTAGCCCCCTCCGGTGTCTATATAAACAAGAGGGTTTAGTCCGTAGGACACAACAACAATCATACCATAGGCTAGCTTCTAGGGTTTAGCCTCTCTGATCTTGTGGTAGATCAACTCTTGTAATACTCATATCATCAAGATCAATCAAGCAGGAAGTAGGGTATTACCTCCATCGAGAGGGACCAAACCTGGGTAAACATCGTTTCCCCAGCCTCCTGTTACCATTAGCCTTAGACGCATAGTTCGGGACCGCCTACCCGAGATCCGCCGGTTTTGACACCGACACCCGTCGCACCAGGAAGGGAAGGAGGTGCAGCGTTCACTCTATCGCCTTCGGCGAGGGAGGCAATCCACTGCCGGTTGCACTGTTCTCTTTCACCCAGCGCCTATGCGGGAGGGCCACCGACCCCTTCTTCCTCACTGCCATACGTAGTGTGGGCAGATCCGGCCTCCCATCACACGCCTTGCCACATCCCGATGAGCCTAAGGTATAAGTTTCTTTGAAACCGTCATTGCTCTAGCTGCATGCGGATCTTTTTCAATTCTATAGTCGAATCTAGGTCTTGGTTCAAAGCGGAAAGAAGGGTGCGGTGGGGTGGATCATGAATCTAGGACGTGGTTCAATGAGGAAAGGAGGGAGGGAAAGTAGTATAGACTGGCTATCCAGCCGCTTTGTTGGTCGAAAAGGGAAAAAGGGGGTAACCCAGTACACACATCTGTAAGGAACCGATCTCTTTGTTGAAAAGGGAAAGAAACTGGAGGGTCGGGTAGTTTGTGCAGGACTAGATTTGCTGCCCTCACATAGGAAAAAGGTTCAAAGAGAACAAATATGGGACCAACGCAGATATGTTGCTTGGCTACATACTCTGCATCACCCATTTATACGTGTGGACGCACATGGTGCTGGCATGTCCCATGTCCCATCTCCCATACAACTATTTTGCTGTTGTTAATCTAAGAATGCCGCTAGAAAATTGAAGCAATGCCACTGTTAAAAGTAAATTACATTTTTGACGAATGTTGTTTTAAGAGAATTTCTCTGTTACTATGAATCAATGCAACCGTTTTAGAAATGCTACTATCCTACTTTGTTTTCCATCAAGATAAGTTAGATGCTTCTTTTTGTCGCTGTTTGTTTCATCCTCCTTTATCAGCAAGTAAGTGTTTCCTTTTTTGCCTCTATTAAAACAGGGATATCTATTCAACTTGTTGCTATTGCGACATTTTGCTTGGCTACACGAAACACTTATGTTTTAAGAGTGTTTTGTGCAGTTCAACTTGAATGTCTCACCGGCGACTTTGCTTAATTTTAGTGGAACTGCACAAAAAGGAGATCGAAATTTGTTTCTAGTCTTCCTAGCGAGTTGTTTCAAATCTTGGTCTCATCCACGTGATGGTGCAGTGTGCTTTGAGATTTGTGCTACTTGTATTGGTACTGTTTTGGATAAATGGTGAATTGAAGCTATTTAACTGCTGTCTTTTACCATTAATTGAGCAAAAATTGTTCCAACCCAGACATGATGCTTGTTGCTTTCTTACACAAAACTCTGCATCACCCCCTTTATAAGTAGATGGAAGCACATGGTGGTGTTGCGCCCACTCTCCCTAGGAACTGTTTATGCTTTTTGTTAATCTAATGCCGCTGGTAAAATTAAGCAATTCCACTCTCAGAATTAACTACTGAATCTTAGTTCAAAACTGCAACACTTGTTAGGGATTGGCGGAATTACCATTTTTGTGGCCGCATGTTTCATCCTCCTTTATTTTCCAGTAATTGATTCCTTTTTTGCCTCTGTTAAAACATGGATATCTATTCAACTTGTTTTTATTGCGACAATTTGCTTCGCTATGCGAAACACTTATGTTTTAAGAGTGTTTTATGCAGTTCAACTTGAATGTCACACCGGCAACTTTGCTTAATTTTGGTGGAACTGCACAAAAGGAGATGGATTTTCATATATGTGTTGGGTTTTGTTCAAATCCTCCTCTCGAGCTATTTCAAATCTTGGTCAAGAAATGTCAGTACCGACTTTCATCCACATGATGGTGCAGTGTGCTTTGAGATGTTGTGCTACTTGTATTGGTACTGTTTTGGATAAATGTTGAATTGAAGCTATTGAACTGATGTCTTTTACCACTTAAGTGAGCAAAAATTGTTCCAACCCAGACATGATGCTTGTTTCTTTAGTACAACAAAACTCTACATCACCCCCTTTATAAGTAGATGGAAGCACATGGTGTTGTTGCGCCCACTCTCCCTGGAACTGTTTATCCCTTTTGTTAATCTAGTGCCACTCATAAAATTAAGCAATGCCACTCTCAGAATTAACTACTGAATCTTAGTTCAAAACTGCAACACTTGTTAGGGATTGGAGGAATTACCATTTTTGTGGCCCCATGTTTCATCCTCCTTTATTTGCCAGTAATGGATTCCTTTTTTGCCTCTGTTAAAATAGGGATATCTATTCAACTTGTTGCTATTGTGACATTTTGCTTCACTATGCGAAACACTTATGTTTTAAGAGTGTTTTGTGCAGTTCAACTTGAATGTCACACCAGCGACTTTGCTTAATTTTGGTGGAACTGCACAAAAGGAGATCGAGATTTCATATATGTGTTGGGATTTCTTGCAAGTCCTCCTCACGAGCTATTTCAAATCTTGGTCAAGAATGGTTAGTACCGACTTTCATCCACATGATGCTGCAGTGTGCTTTGAGATGTTGTGCTACTTGTATTGGTACTATTTTGGATAAATGTTGCATTGAAGCTATTGAACTGCTGTCTTTTACCATTAAGTGAGCAAAAAATGTTCCAACCTAGACATGATGCTTGTTTCTTTGTTACAACAAAACTCTGCATCACCCCCTTTATAAGTAGATGGAAACACATGTTGTTGTTCCGCCCACTCTCCCCTGGAACTGTTTATGCTTTTTGTTAATCTAATGCCGCTGGTAAAATTAAGCAATGCCACTCTCAGAATTAATTAACTACTGAATCTTAGTTCAAAACTGCAACACTTGTTAGGGATTGGCGGGATTACCATTTTTGTGGCCGCATGTTTCATCCTCCTTTATTGGCCAGTAATTGATTCCTTTTTTGCCTCTATTAAAACGAATCAGTCGCATTGTGTCAGGAATGGTACTATCCTGGTTTGTAGTTCTTTCTACATGTTTAACCAAGGTATTGTTAAGATAATGTCTCTGTTAAAATGAATCAGTCGCATTGTTTTAGGAATGGTACTTTTCTGCTTTGTCATTCTTTATACATGTTGAAACAAGGCATTGTTAGGATAATGTCTCAGTTAATATGAATGAATCACACTGATGGAGAATTGCTACTCTCCTGCCTTGTTTCCCATTAAGATAAGGTAGATCAGTAGATGTTTTTCTTCTGGGAGTACAAGTCATCAACCGTTATTTCTCAGTAATTGTTTCCCTTATACCTATTGTTGCTTACAGGGATATCAAAATTAAAGCTCGGTTTTATTCCGACTTTGATTTTAGTTGAACTGCACAAAAGGAGCCAATGTGTCTAAGGAAAACTGTTGCATTATTGGGTCCAGTTGGTCGTACCACTTTGCAGAAAGAAGCAGTCACTATTTTCGCTACATTACAGAAGGAATGATCGAGAAGCTTTATAGAGTATTAGTAGATGCTGGTGACATGACTAGTCTGCAGAGAGCATAGGCAACTCTACAACACGTGGAGTGCACTGGGCAAAAATTGCCCAAACAAGTACAAGAAGCCATGACAGGACTCCAAGTCTGTCAATGTCATTCTAAGCAACAATGATGGGGCATCTGGGTATGGTAATCTGTTTACCATACTTTCAGTTTGTTAGTCCACCGATTGGTGGGTTGACACTGGGGCCAATATTCATGTGTGTGATGATGTGTCTTTGTTTTTTGCAGCATATAAATATGAAATCTACAGGGATGCTCAGCTTGATTTTAGTGGAACCGCACCAAAATGTTGAGATGGTTTGTGTCCTCCATAATACTTCATCATGCACAATACATCGAATGGTTCTCTAATCTTTCGTTGTCATCTTGAGGCACCGGACTATCAGCTGACAAACTGATGAAAAACCCTGACCGTTCCACAATCATAGGCATTACATATTTTGAATGGGAAAAGCTTGTCAAAGTTTAATCATTGATGTTAGCAAGAAGACATTAGTTTAATATATTGGAATTGGAAAACCTTGTCAAATTTTGCTCATTGATGTTAGCCAGAAGACATTAGTTTAATATATTGGAATTGGAAAACCTTGTCAATTTTTGCTCATTGATGTTAGCCAGAAGACATGCATTTGATATTTTTGAGTGGGACGCCCTTTGCTGTGAGCAGCGTCCATCGTTTTTTCCTATTCATGCATTCAATTTAGAAGTAAATAGTTACTCTGCTGAGATGCATAGTCACATGGATGTTGACTTATGTAAGGTATTTTAAGAGTTTGTTCTGAATATTGTCTATGTAATTCTAGGCCTTGTGTTTGATTGCAAAGTTGAGCTTGGAATGTTGTGGCATGCGGCATCACGAGCTGTTCACCATGCCTCCTGAGAATAATGCTTCGTATTGTTTTGCATGTTGATCTAATGCTAGTGATTTGCTTGTTAAGAAGATCATCCTCTTCTGTTGTTTCCGTGCTTAAGAAGTTCATCGTCTTATGTTTCATTCATAGCCTATACGACAAGTCGGGTAGGTTAGACGTGAAACCATATGATCTTCCGACCAACTCATCATCTTAGGCCATGATTGGATCGTTGTTTTCCAACCAAAACCGCTTGTAAAACTGACCCTTATAAATAAAAGCAGATGGTCTCGGGCGAAGCGCTTGGTTGGTCGATTTCGACTAGTAAAATATACACTGGTCTCTCAAATTACACGCGTACCCCGCCGGTTTTACTTACAGACCTCAGGCCCTTGGTTTCATTATGCATGTATTTTACACGTTGTTTCCAATGACGAGTAAATTACACTTGTATCTCAATACAGGTGTCACGCCCAATATGCGATACTATCCTAAAGAGACTCGAAGGTCCCACCAAGGATAGAACGGCATATTGAAACGCTTTTGCAAGGTGGATATCATTACATCAACATTACATAATAGATAGGGATACATACAAGAGGCATACAATGCCACACGAATACAACATCACAATACATAAGAGCATCATCCGACTACGGATGAAACACAAACAGAAACTCGAACGACATCCACCCTGCTAGCCCAGGCTGCCGACCTGGAACCTATCCCCTGATCGAATAAGAAGCAGAAGAAGAACTCCAAAACAAGCAAGCATCGCTCTCACGTCAAGATCATCGCATAAACCTGTACCTGCAACTGTTGTTGTAGTAATCTATGAGCCAAGAGTACTCAACAATCCCATTACCATGGGTATCAAGACTAGCAAAGATTAATGGGAAAGAAAGGGGTAAAGTGGTGAGGTTACAACAGCGACTAAGCAAGATATGGTGGCTAACATACGCAAATAAGAGCGAGAAGAGAGCAAACGGAACGGTCGTGAAGCTAGCAATGATCAAGAGGTGATCCTGAACTCCTACTTACGTTAAACATAACCCAAAACCCGTGTTCACTTCCTGGACTCCGCCGAAAAGAGACCATCACGGCTACACACGCGGTTGATGCATTTTAATTTGGATCTGGTGTCAAGTTATCTATAACCGGACATTAACAAATTCCCATCTGCCACATAACTGCGGGCACGACTCTCAAAAGTTTATACCCTGCAGGGGTGTCCCAACTTAGCCCATGATAAGCTCTCGCGATCAACGAAGGATATTCCTTCTCCCAGGAAGACCCGATCAGAATCGGAATCCCGGTTTACAAGACATTTCAACAATGGTAAAACAAGACCAGCAAAGCCGCCCGATGTGCCGACAAATCCCGATAGGAGCTGCACATATCTCGTTCTCAGGGCACACCGGATAAGCAAAGCGTACATGAACCGACGAATCCAAGTTGCCAAGGAATGGTCCCGCACGGTGCTCTAGTTTGGACCAACACTCGGAGGAGCACTGGCCCGGCGGGTAAATAAAGATGACCCTCGGGCTCCGGAAACCCAAGGGAAAAAGGGCTAGGTGAGGCAAATGGTAAAACCAAGGTTGGGCCTTGCTGGAGGAGTTTTATTCAAAGCAAACTGTCAAGGGGGTCCCATAAATCACCCAACCGCATAAGGAACGCAAAATCCAGGAACATAACACCGGTATGACGGAAACTAGGGCGGCAAGAGTGGAACAAAACACCAGGCATAAGGCCGAGTCTTCCACCTTTACCAAGTATATAGATGCATTAATAATATAAGAGATATTGTGATATCCCAACAAAATCATGTCCACCATGGAGCAATCTTCAACTTCACCTGCAACTAACAACGCTATAAGAGGGGCTGAGCAAAGCGGTAACATAGCCAAGCAATGGTTTGCCAGGAAGGGTGAAAAAGGTTAGAGGCTGACATGGCAATTGGGGAGGATTGAAGAGCAAATGATAGGTAGCACAACAAAGCGATAGAACGAAGCAACTAGCATAGCAATGATAGTAGTGAGATCCAGGGTAGCGGTCATCTTGCCTGAAATCCGGCAAAGAAGAAGAACGAGTCCATGAAGCAGACGAACGGGAGTAGTTGAACGAATCCTCACAATCTCAACATTACCGGAACTAAGAAGCAACACCGGAAAGAAACAAACAACATGGTAAATGCACAAGCATAAACATGGCATGATGCACAAACAAGTATGATGCATGTTCGGTTTAATGAGGCATGACATGGCAAAGTGCAACAAACAATACTACAAGTTAAGTGGAGCTCAATATGCAACGAGTTGCATATTGACGAAACACCACAAGCAATTATTTAGTTTGATCTCGTTATAAGCTACTCAACAATATTAAATGTAGTTAAACATGGCAAGTGGCGAGGCATAATAAAACTACCTATCTACGCAAGTTTAAATGAGGCCGGAACAACAAACAACAATTCCGGAAAATCCCCATGAGCATAATATGAATTTGGTTCTGTTCTGCCCTAAAACATATTTTATTGTTGTTAAACATGAAAATAAAGTACACCATGTTAAACTAGGCATTTTTCCACCCCATTTACATATAAAGTTTATTAAAATTGGAGCTACGGTTATTTAGTTATGAAATAAATCATTTTAACATGGCATTTAGCAAATTTAAACAAACAGCATTTTAAATATTTTAAACATGGATGAAAGTGGCATATTATTAATCTACACAAAATTCTAAGCATTTTACATGTTAAAAGTTTTTACATGTGATGCACAGATCATGAGTTATTATATGCATGAAGTGCAAGGGGGTTTATGCAAATCTGTTAAATCACTGGATAATGTGAAAATCACAGACAGGAAATAAAAACATGCACTGGGCTGAAACTGGCTGGCCCAATAGAGCAGAGGGGCTGGGCTGCTCACTCATGGGCCACGGCCCGTTGGATGAAGAGATGAGTCCGGCAGGGGGGCTGCTTGGCCTGTCGACGCGGTCAACGCGCGGCGCGGGCGAGCGGGCGCCTCGTCCTGGAAGAAGCAGAGGACGCAGGCAGAGGCAGGCACAAGAAGCGGCGGGCCGGTGTGGTTCGCCGGGAAGGCGACAGCGGGCGGCGGACTTGACGTGCGGGTTCCGGATCCGGGCGCGAGCGAGGCGGCGGCAAACTGGAGCAGGTCAACGAGGCAGGGGACCGAGAGGGACTTGGCGGGGCGACTGCTCCTTGCTGCGGCAAGAACAGAGAGAAAGATGTGAGAGAGAGTGAACAAAAGAGGAAGTAAGAGAGAGAGACGGGAGGAAGGGCGTGGTACGGGCCTGCGGGAGGAGGAGGTCGTAGGCGGCCGGCTGGGCGTCCCTGGCGGCGGTCAGTCAGGCTCCGGTGAGGGTCATCGGCAGCACGGGCGTTGGGGACGAGGCAGAGGAGGAAGGGGCGCGTTGGGGAGGCTGAAGACGAGCGCCATGGGCTGCAGGAGCTCGGGGGCGGAGCTCTCCCGCTCGGGCGCGAGGGACTCGGGCACAAGGAGGCTGGCAGCAAGATGAGGAAGGGAGCTGGGGAGCTCCGAACGCGGCGAGGACCAAACAGGGAAGGCGGGGGAGCTGATGGTTGGGTGGATCGAGGATGAAATCGAGGAGGGAAGGTGTGGTCTGCTACGCTGGTTGGATCGATCTGGGAGGTGGAGGCAATGGGTTGGGTGGAAATTTGGATCGGGGAAGATCCCGAGGAACAGGGGAGACAAGAGGAGTGGCGGCGCGAGGTGGAGGATTGGATGGGACAACGTCCTAGGATCTAGGGTTAGGCTGCTATATATATATACAGCTAGTGGGTAGGCTTAGAGTCATTCTCGTCCCTTCGATCGTAATTGGACGGTCGTGAATAAAATAGCTAGGGAGTCCAAAAGAGAAACCGATGATGATTTAGAGATGTTTGGTGATGATCCGGACCCATCGGTCGTGACGTGCAGTTCGGGTTCGGGGAAGTTTCGGGCGGGCAAGCGAGGGGTCGGTGGTTGTGCAGAGAGGTTGCGTAGGCAGACAAATAAGAGGGGAACGAAACTTGGTTGGACTGGAACGACCAACGAAGGCAAAGCGGTCCGAGGAGGTCAACGAGGACAAGGGGCCTGACAAAATGACAACGGAGGCATAGAGAGAAAGGGCAACTGCAAACGGTTACGAGTTTTCTTAAAACATGCAGATGCAAAGCGCATGATGCTATGAGATGAGATGCATGACATGAACACAATGCAAAACAAAATACAAAACCCAACCACAGAGGAAATAACATATCGCATCTCCGGAAAAGGCAAGAGTTGGAGTTACGAATATGGAAAGTTGTATCCGAGGCGTTACAACACTCCACCACTACGAGAGGATCTCGTCCCGAGATCTAGGATGGCACCAGAGGGAAGCGGAAGAGCAAGAGAGGGGGGGGGGGTAAAACTAAGTTGCTTCTTCGATAAATGAGTGAAACCAAAGAACTTTGAGAGGTTGAAAAGTGGAGAGAAAGAACACAACGGAGTTGAACACAATCGATAGCACTGCGGTAGAAAATAGAAACAAGGAACATTACGAGAACCTTGTAGGTTGAAAGACATATGAAAATGGTTGCAATGGACAAGAAGTACATGCAAGCACTCCGGTTGAAACGAGATGTACAAGGAACGTTAAAGAACAATTACGACAACACTCCGGTTGGAAATGGAAGGAATAGAATATGAACTTGGCAAAATGAAAGCACTTGGATGAGACTCCGGTTAAAATAGGAATGATAGACACAACACTCTGGTTAAATGGATAAGCAATAAAAGAACACGATCCTCACAATCTGAGATGATGAGTGAAGGGAGCAACGTACCATGTCTCCGGAAGAACGAAAAGAAGATAGATCATTGGGATAAAAGAACGGAGAAGAAAATGCCAACTTCTGCCACAAATGAACTTGGAAAGCACCCTTCCAAGAAGGTTATAACGGAGTCGTTGGAAAACCAACAATGAAATGAATAAGCTTGTTGTGGACTTATGGAAACATCTCAACACTTGAGGTGAAATTCTTCCACTAACGAAAAACAATTGCTTGTTTGAGATCAAACAAGAGATGAAAACTTCTTTCGCCGAGAGGATAGGAGAAAACTCGGATCATTGATAAGCACCACAAATAGCAACATTCCTTAGGGAAGGCTTTAGGTGAAATCTATACCAAGATAACTCCAAAGAAGAGATTGATGGATTTAAAATACCTCATTCTTGACAACAATATGAATCATGAACCATGAAGGAAATTGTCAAGAGTTACATAACACCACCTCAAAAGATAAGGTAGAAAGAATTGCACTTTGGAATGCAAGATGAATAATACTTGAATGCATCAAAACAAAACATGTGTTGAGCACCATGTTTAATTTTGAGTATAGCTTGGCGGGTCATAACTACAAGAGAAATCTTGAAGAATTGAAGAATGAAAAGAATCCTTGACGAACCACCATGTAGAGCCTCCATGAAGAACTCCGGTAGTAAAAGGATGATAAAAAGAAAGAGAACATGAAAACACAAGGTGAAGCCTTGCGATGATTTAGATGGAGCTTCGCGACGAGATAATGCGGAAAACTTGGAACTCCGGAAAAGAAAAGATGAAACATCTCGAACTGAGAATTACTTCATCTTGAACAATCTCCGGAAGAAAAGAATTGAATCACCTCGAGGAAATAGGAATAAGATTTATTGTATGCTTATCCTTCATCAAATTAAATTGATGACAAGCAATGGATTTGGCATACTACTTATTCCCATTGAAAAAGGATTAAGAGAGATATAGCGTAAACTTGAGAAGGTCTTCATGAACCACCGGTAGGATTGAAAAGAACGAATGAATTAATATGATAATCAAAGAAAAAGAATCTTGAAAGAACCACCGTAAGAATTGAAAATGAAAGTAGCAAAGGCACAATTCACCGGGGAGAATTGGAAAACGAATGAAGATACTTGAAGGGATTTAGATACATGAGAACGAATAGAACATGAACTGATTAGAGGATATTTGAACGATTCACCGGTAAGATTTGGAGAACAAGAGCTGAAGGCTGAGAATGAGTAATATTCAGAAATGATGGCCTTTGGATGATCGAGAAAGGAAGCAACTCTTGAAATCCGTCGGATGGTTGAAAAGAATTCTCACAATCGAAAACAATTATGAGAGGGTGGTATAAAGCTAGAACCATGAATCTTCAAGAGAACGGACCGAGATTTAAGAGAAATCCTTCTTCGGTCATCAAATGTTGAGAATGATGATGAGAACCACCATGAATTGTTAAGATGCTCCGGGAGAATGAAAAACAAAGAGGTTGAGCCAACACTGAAAAATAAATTGAAATCGATCTTGGAAAAGATATGACTGATGAGATTCATTCTTACGTCACACTTGAAAAGAATTTTAGAAGCTCCAGGAAAATTAGAAGAGTCAGGTAAGATCCTGGGAAAAGACCTGTGGGTTTAGGGCCCACTCGAAAGAAACATCGTTGAAGGATTGCTTGAAATAAAGATTGCACTGGTAGAATTAAATGGCTTGAATGAGATAACAATCTCCAAATAGCTTGAACGGATTAAGAATGGAAACACCAATCTTCTGAGATATCTTCAACACTCCGGAACAAATGAATAGCAAGAGGTGAGTGATTAAGAGGTGCATCGACATGAGAAAGCATTAGGAACGAGGAAAGGAATATGATCAACACTGAAAGCTTGAAATGGATCCGCTGGAGAAGAAACAACAATGAAGGATGATGAACTTGAAGCTCCGTTAGTATCTTCCTGAGAATCGCCGGATAAGAGCATTGATGGAAAAGAATAGAGAGACTTCTCATCAATCAAATGGATACCCGATTAAGAAATCTGAGTCCTTGAAGAAAAGGGTGGGAGGGCGGGAAAACAAAGGCAACTTGAGGACGGATGAAAGGGATACCGTTGAGAAAACTTAGAATTGATATCACAAATGTTGAAATGATCGGATCCACTTGAAGAGAAGCACACCAGTTGGAAAGAATTGACATGTCAATCTCGATGATCAAAAGGATTAGTATTCACATAGCAATATGAGAACACCATTTAGGAAAGGTATGGATTCAACATTTGACTTCGAAGCAACTCGAATACCACAAATAAAACAAAACAAAGGATTTGGCTTGCAGAATAAGCCGGAACAAATACATATGATAGAGATTTACCCAATGCCATATCATGCATCTGTCGGAAAGATATTCTAAGAGCTACTTGAATTCCCACCGATAAACTCCCAAAACTTTCTGGTTATGCAATCTGGTGTTGGGGATACAGGGGAAGCAATATATCTCACCCAAACTAACAATACCTACATCCAGCTGTATCCATCCGTCAACACATAACCAAGAAAACTGCGGAAATCGTGTACCTCAACCTTCGAAAAGCATCCGTTATACGAGTTATGGCAATACTCCCGAACTCCCGCCCCAGTACTGGGTGGCGTCGAGGTTATCTCACCAACAACTGCATAAAAGAGATTTTTGATGTCGGCAAAACTCAGGTATTCCAGAACTGCAACGATAAAATTATGACGACAAGACCTCGGAGCTCAACTCCCCGGGTCACTGCCACATAAAAGACAGGAGGCACCAAGAACAATGTTCTCGTCATAAGACTATCGAAACGATCCCAAGATACCCGCGTGATCCTAATTTTTTTAGAGAAATTTGAGGAGAGGAAAGTCAAAACATCTACGTCAGGAGACCTCACCAGAGCGACGAAGGGGCTGAGGAGTAAAAAGAATCCTACTCTCTGATATATATAATCCTAAGACTCAAAATAGTTTTCTTCTAGACTCAACAACGCCCAACAATCAAGGGGGCTCCTATGGTCGGTCGAGGCTCTGATTACCAACTTGTCACACCAAATATGCGATACTATCCTAAAGAGACTTGAAGGTCCCACCAATGATAGAACCGCATATTGAAACGCTTTTGCAAGGTGGATATCATTACATCAACATTACATAATAGATGGGGATACATACAAGAGGCATACAATGCCACACGAATACAACATCACAATACATAAGAGCATCATCCGACTACGGATGAAACACAAACAGAAACTCGAACGACATCCACCCTACTAGCCCAGGCTGCCGACCTGGAACCTATCCCCTGATCGAAGAAGAAGCAGAAGAAGAACTCCAAAACAAGCAAGCATCGCTCTCGCGTCAAGATCATCGCATAAACCTGTACCTGCAACTGTTGTTGTAGTAATCTGTGAGCCACGAGGACTCAGCAATCCCATTACCATGGGTATCAAGACTAGCAAAGATTAATGGGAAAATAAGGGGTAAAGTGGTGAGGTTGCAGCAGCGACTAAGCAAGATATGGTGGCTAACATACGCAAATAAGAGCGAGAAGAGAGCAAACGGAGCGGTCGTGAAGCTAGCAATGATCAAGAGGTGATCCTGAACTCCTACTTACGTCAAACATAACCCAAAACCCGTGTTCACTTCCCGGACTCCGCCGAAAAGAGACCATCACGGCTACACACGCGGTTGATGCATTTTAATTCGGATCTGGTGTCAAGTTATCTACAACCGGACATTAACAAATTCCCATATGCCACATAACCGCGGGCATGGCTTTCGAAATTTTATACCCTGTAGTGGTGTCCGAACTTAGCCCATGATAAGCTCTCGCGATCAATGAAGGATATTCCTTCTTCCAGGAAGACCCGATCAGACTCGGAATCCCGGTTTACAAGACATTTCGACAATGGTAAAACAAGACCAGCAAAGCCGCCCGATGTGCCGACAAATCCCGATAGGAGCTACACATATCTCGTTCTAAGGGCACACCGGATAAGCGAAGCATACAGGAACTGATGAATCCAAGTTGCCAAGGAATGGTCCCGCACGGTGCTCTAGTTTGGACCAACACTCGGAGGAGCACTGGCCCGACGGGTAAATAAAGATGACCCTCGGGCCCCGGAAACCCAAGGTAAAAGAGGCTAGGTGAGGCAAATGGTAAAACCAAGGTTGGGCCTTGCTGGAGGAGTTTTATTCAAAGCGAACTATCAAGGGGGTCCCATAAATCACCCAACCGCGTAAGGAACGCAAAATCCGGGAACATAACACCGGTATGACGGAAACTAGGGCGGCAAGAGTGGAACAAAACACCAAGCATAAGGCCGAGTCTTCCACCATTTACCAAGTACATAGATGCATTAATAATATAAGATATATTGTGATATCCCAGCAAAATCATGTCCACCATGGAGCAATCTTCAACTTCACCTGCAACTAATAACGCTATAAGAGGGGCTGAGCAAAGCGGTAACATAGCCAAGCAATGGTTTGCTAGGAAGGGTGAAAAAGGTTAGAGGCTGACATGGCAATTGGGGAGGATTGAAGAGCAAATGATAGGTAGCGCAACAAAGCGATAGAACGAAGCAACTAGCATAGCAATTCTAGTAGTGAGATCCAGGGTAGCGGTCATCTTGCCTGAAATCCCGCAAAGAAGAAGAACGAGTCCATGAAGAAGACGAACGGGAGTAGTTGAACGAATCCTCAGAGTCGCAACATTAGCGGAACTAAGAAGCAACACCGGAAAGAAACAAACAACATGGTAAATGCACAAGCATAAACATGGCATGATGCACAAACAAGTATGATGCATGTTCGGTTTAATGAGGCATGGCATGGCAAAGTGCAACAAACAATACTACAAGTTAAGTGGAGCTCAATATGCAACGAGTTGCATATTGACGAAACACCACAAGCAATTATTTAGTTTGATCTCGTTATAAGCTACTCAACAATATTAAATGTAGTTAAACATGGCAAGTGGTGAGGCATAATAAAACTACCTATCTACGCAAGTTTAAATGAGGCCGGAACAACAAACAACAATTCCGGAAAATCCCCGTGAGCATAATATGAATGTAGTTTTGTTCTGCCCTAAAACATATTTTATTGTTGTTAAACAGGAAAATAAAGTCCACCATGTTAAACTAGGCATTTTTTCACCCCATTTACATATAAAGTTTATTAAAATTGGAGCTACAGTTATTTAGTTATGAAATAAATCATTTTAACATGGCATTTAGCAAATTCAAACAAACAACATTTTAAACATTTTAAACATGGATGAAAGTGGCATATTATTAATCTACACAAAATTCTAAGCATTTTACATGTTAAAAGTTTTTACATGTGATGCACAGATCATGAGTTATTATATGCATGAAGTGCAAGGGGGTTTCTGCAAATCTGTTAAATCACTGGATAATGTGAAAATGGCAGAGAGGAAAAAAAACATGCACTGGGCTGAAACTGGCTGGCCCAATAGAGCAGAGGGGCTGGGCTGCTCACCCATGGGCCACGACCCGTTGGATGAAGAGATGAGTCCGGCAGGGGGGCTGCTTGGCCTGTCGACGCGGTCAACGCGCGGCGCGTGTGAGAGGGCGCCTCGTCCTGGAAGAAGCAGAGGACGCAGGCAGAGGCAAGCACGGGAAGCGGCGGGCCGGCATGGTTCGCTGAGAAGGCGACAGCGGGCGGCGGACTTGACGTGCGGGTTGCGGATCCGGGCGCGAGCGGGGCGGCGGCAAACTGGAGCAGGTCAACGAGGCAGGGGACCGAGAGGGACTTGGCGGGGTGACTGCTCCTTGCTGCGGCAAGAACAGAGAGAAAGATGTGAGAGAGAGTGCACAAAAGAGGAAGTAAGAGAGAGAGACGGGAGGAAGGGTGTGGTACGGGCCTGCGGGAGGAGGAGGTCGTAGGCGGCCGGCCGGGCGTCCCTGGCGGCGGTTAGTCGGGCTCTGGTGAGGGTCATCGGCAGCACGGGCGTTGGGGACGAGGCAGAGGAGGAAGGAGCGCGTCGGGGAGGCCGAAGACGAGCGCCATGGGCTGCAGGAGCTCGGGGGCGGAGCTCTCCCGCTCGGGCGCGAGGGACTCGGGCATGAGGAGGCTGGCAGCAAGATGAGGAAGGAAGCTGGGGAGCGACGAACGCGGCGAGGACCAAATAGGGGAGGCGGGGGAGCTGATGGTTGGGTGGATCGAGGATGAAATCGAGGAGGGAAGGTGTGGTCTGCTATGCTGGTTGGATCGATCTGGGAGGTGGAGGCAACGGGTTGGGTGGAAATTTGGATTGAGGAAGATCCCGAGGAACAGGGGAGACAAGAGGAGTGGCGGCGCGAGGTGGAGGATTGGATGGGACAACGTCCTAGGATCTAGGGTTAGGCTGCTATATATATACAGCGAGTGGGTAGGCTTAGAGTCATTCTTGTCCCTTCGATCGTAATTGGACGGTCGCGAATAAAATAGCTAGGGAGTCCAAAAGAGAAACCAATGATGATTTAGAGATGTTTGGTGATGATCCGAACCCATCGATCGTGACCGTGCGGTTCGGGTTCAGGGAAGTTTTGGGCGGGCAAGCGAGGGGTCGGTGGTTGTGCAGAGAGGTTGCGTAGGCAGACAAATAAGAGGGGAACGAAACTTGGTTGGACTAGAACGACCAACGAAGGCAAAGCGGTGCGAGGAGGTCAACGAGGACAAGGGGCCTGACAAAATGACAATGGAGGCAAAGAGAGAAAGGGCAACTGCGAACGGTTACTAGTTTTCTTAAAACATGCAGATGCAAAGCGCATGATGCTATGAGATGAGATGCATGACATGAACACAATGCAAAACAAAAGACAAAACCCAACCACGGAGGAAATAACATATCGCATCTCCGGAAAAGGCAAGAGTTGGAGTTACGAATATGGAAAGTTGTATCCGGGGCGTTACAATAGGTGTGCAATAAACCAGAGCTCCCAAGCGCGACCTTACCGTTTCATGCCGTCTAAGTCTCTCAAAGGTGCTCATAGGTGTCTGATGATCCTGGCTTCCTAAATGAGCAGCGGGCACTGTATCAGGCCATCCGTAGGGCCCGCGAGGCCCCCTCCGTCGTCCTTCGAGTTGTTGTGCTTGCCGTGCCGCCGAGCATTGTCAACATGGTCAACGAACATGAGGATTCAGGAGATGACTTTATTTTGACTGGATGACAGTAGGGACCCACTAGGGTCATAGATGTACGTACGCAAGTGCCTCCTTATTATGTACAACTATATATTTTTGCTTCCTCCTGGTTTCCTGACATCACGGTCCTACACCATTGTCAACCTATGTAGTCAATATAAATGAGATAATTGCACAAGGAGTGGCCGACAGCTCGGACCAAGCAGCTCGAGCAGTATTTGTGTTTTTGAGGCATGAGCACTCCAGAGTTTTTCTTGAGTGATGTTTTCGTTGTTGTTCAGAGGAGAGCAGGGTATTAACTGGGCAGGCTGTGGCCCATCTAGCCCAGGCCAGATATCCAGCCCATATATTAATTTTTTGCAAGATGAAAATGGCTAGCCCAACTATACTTTTTTTGAGGGGCCATCCTGCTTCTTCAACCTCTCCTCTTCTTGCTCCAGCCGCCCAAAGCAGCACCGGTCATGCCGCCTGCTCCTGCCTCCCATGGCCGGCTGTGCTGTCACGGAGGCCTCACCGCCCCCTACTACTCCCACCGCTGGCCAGGCCATCCCTCCACTCACCCACACCCCCTGTTATTCTGCGGCGACGGCAGCCTCACACTGAATCCGAACCAATGAACCCTCGTACTCCTCTCCGTGTGGGCATCCACTGCCGCATCTTCCCCGGCTCTACGTCATCCACTTCCTAGGCCTCGCCGTCTTCCACCGCCCTGGTGCTCTCGGCGCGGCGTGGTCAACGTGGTCAAGGAACGACTTCCATCGAACGTGGACTGTACGTGGAGAGGCTGACAACTAGGTCCATGGCCGCACACAAGGAAATGCCTCCTTATTACATGCAACATAATGATTCCTGCAGTTGACATCTGGGACCCACCGGAAGGGCCTCTATATTTCATGAAAAAAACGTCCCCCCCCCCCCGCTGACAGGTCGAACCCACCAGCTATATCTTCACGCGCAAGGAAGTGCCTCCTTATTACTCACAAAAAATTGAATACTCCCCCTGCTAGCTGGGACCCAGCATAGTGGGAGGCTGACTTGTGGGCCTACTAAGTTGACGGGGAGGGAGGGCTTTGTCAACTTAGTCAATATGAACGATTCTAGCTCCAATGACCGTACGATGTCCATCCAACGACTGTAGGGCTTCTACAACCTCTGGTCTTCTTGCTCCAGCCGCCCAAAGCAGTGTTGGTCGTGCTGCCTGCTCCTGCCTCCCGTGGCCGGCTGTGCTGCTGCGGAGGCCTCACCGCCCCCTACTACTCCCACCGCTGGCCAGGCCATCCCTCCACTCAACCACACCCCCTGTTATTCTGCGGCGACAGCAGCCTCACACCAAAGCCGAACCAGTAAACCCTTGTACTCCTCTTCGCGTGGGCATCCACTTCTACACCTTCCCCGGCTCCACATCGTTCCCTTCTTAGGCCTCACCATCGTCCACCGCCTGGTGCTCCCAGTGCGGCATGGTCAACATGGTCAAGGAACAACTTCCATCGGACGTGGACTGTACATGGAGAGGCTGACAGCTGGGTCCACATCCGCACACAAGGAAGTGCCTCCTTATTATGCGCAAAATAATGATTCCTCCAATTGACATCTGGGACCCACCAGAAGGGCCTCTGTATTTCGCGAAAAAATGTTCCCCCCGCTGACAGGTCAGACCCACCAGCTATATCTTCGCACGCAATGAAGTGCCTCCTTATTACACAAAAAAATGAATAATCCCCCTGCTAGCTGGGACCCAACATAGTGGGAGACTGACTTGTGGGTCTACTAAGTTGACGGGGACGGAGGGCTTTGTCAACTTAGTCAATATGAACGATTCTAGCTCCAGTGATTGAACGATGTTCATCCAACGACCATAGTGCTTCTTCAACCTCTAGTCTTCTTGCTCCAGACGCCCAAAGTAGCGCCGGTCGTACTGCCTACTCCTGCCTCCCGTGGCCGGCTGTGCTGCTGCGGAGGCCTCAACGCCCCTACTAATCCCACTGCTAGCCAGGCCATCCCTCCACTCACCCACACCCCCTGTTATTCTGCGGCGACGATAGCCTGATAACCCACAAGTGTAGGGGATCGCAACAGCTTTCGAGGGTGAAGTACAACCCAAATTTATTGATTCGACACAAGGGGAGCCAAAGAATATTCTTGAGTATTAGCAGTTGAGTTGTCAATTCAACCACACCTGGATAACTTAGTATCTGCAGCAAGGTATTTAGTAGCAAAGTAGCATGATAATAATGGTAACAGTAGCAAAAGTAAAGATACATGTTTTAGGGTTTTGTAGTAGTTGTAATAGCAGCAACGGAAAAGTAAATAAGTGAAGAACAATATATGAAAATCTCGTAGGCAATGGATTAGTGATGGATAATTATGCCGGATGCGATTCCTCATGTAATAGCTATAACATAGGGTGACACAGAACTAGATCCAGTTCATCAATGTAATGTAGGCATGTATTCCGTAAATAGTCATACGTGCTTAGGGAAAAGAACTTGCATGACATCTTTTGTCCTACCCTCCCGTGGCTGCGGGGTCCTAGTGGAAACTAAGGGATATTAAGGCCTCCTTTTAATAGAGAACCGGACCAAAGCATTAACACATAGTGAATACATGAACTCCTCAAACTACGGTCATCACTGAGAAGTATCCCGATTATTGTCATTTCAGGGTTGTCGGATCATAACACATAATAGGTGACTATAGACTTGCAAGATAGGATCAAGAACACACATATATTCATGAAACCATAATAGGTTCAGATCTGAAATCATGGCACTCGGGCCCTAGTGACAAGCATTAAGCATAGCAAAGTCAGAGCAACATCAATCTCAGAACATAGTGGATACTAGGGATCAAACCCTAACAAAACTAACTTGATTACATGGTAAATCTCATCCAACCCATCACCGTCCAGCAAGCCTACGATGGAATTACTCACGCACGGCAGTGAGCATCATGAAATTGGTGATGGAGGATGGTTGATGATGACGACAATGATGAATCCCCCTCTCCGGAGCCCCGAACGGACTCGAGACCAGTCCTCCCGAGAGAGATTAGGGCTTGGCGGCGGCTCTGTGTCGTAAAACGCGAAGAAACTTTCTCTCTAATTTTTTTCTCCGCGAGACGAAATATATGGAGTTGGAGTTGAGGTCGGTGGAGGTCCAGGGGGCCCACGAGATAGGGGGGCGCGCCCTACAGGGGGGGGCTCCCCTGTCTCGTGGACAGGCCCTGGGCCCCCTGGTGTATTTCTTTCGCACAGAAATTCTTATTGATTCCAAAAAGTGCCTCCATGGATTTTCAGGACATTCCGAGAACTTTTCTTTTCTACACATAAAACAACATCATGGCAGTTCTGCTGAAAACATCGTCAGTCCGGGTTAGTTTCATTCAAATCATGCAAGTTAGAGTCCAAAACAAGGGCAAAAGTGTTTGGAAAAGTAGATACGTTGGAGACGTATCAACTCCCCCAAGCTTAAACCTTTACTTGTCCTCAAGCAATTCAGTTGATAAACTGAAAGTGATAAAGAAAAACTTTTACAAACTTTGTTTGCTCTTGTTGTTGTAAACATGAAAAGCCAACATTCAAGTTTCAGCAAATATTATGAACTAATCATACTCACAATAACACTTGGGTCTCACAATTACTCATATCAATAGCATAATCAGCTAGCGAGCCATATTAATAAAACTTAGATGACAACACTTTCTCAAAACAATCCAACATGATATAACAAAATGGTATCTCGCTAGCCCTTTCTGAGACCGCAAAACATAAATGCAGAGCACCTTTAAAGATCAAGGACTGACTAAACATTGTAATTCGTGGTAAAAGAGATCCAGTCAAGTCATACCCAATATAAACCAATAGTAATGAATGCAAATGACAGTGTGCTCTCCAGCGGGTGCTTTTTAATAAGAAGGGTGATGACTCAACATAAAAGTAAATAGATAGGCCCTTCGCAGAGGGAAGCAGGGATTCGTAGAGGTGCCAGAGCTCGATTTTAAATAGAGATTGAATAACATTTTGAGCGGCATACTTTCACCGTCAACGCAACAACTATGAGATGGCTGTATCTTCCATACTACATGCATTATAGGCAGTTCCCAAACAGAATGGTAAAGGTTTATACTCCCCTAACCACCAACAAGCATCAATCCATGGCTTGCTCAAAACAACGAGTTCCTCCAACTAACAACAGCCCTGGGGGAGTTTTGTTTAATTATTTTGATTTGCTTTGATCTTTTTGGATCATGGGACTGGGCATCCCGGTTATCGGCCCTTTCTCGTGAATGAGGAGCGGAGTCCACTCCTCGCGAGAATAACCCACCTAGCATGGAAGATACAGGCAACCCTGGTTGTAATATGAGCTGCTCGAGCATACAAATCAGAATTTCATTTGAAGGTTTGGAGTTTGGCACATACAAATTTACTTGGAACGGCAGGTAAATACCGCATATAGGAAGGTATGGTGGACTCATATGGAACAACTTTGGGTTTTAAGGAGTTTGGATGCACAAGCAGTATTCTCGCTTAGTACAGGTGAAGGCTAGCAAAAGACTGGGAAGCGACCAACTGAGAGAGCGACAATAGTCATGAACATGCATTAAAATTAATTCACACCAAATACAAGCATGAGTAGGATATAGTCCACCATGAACATAAATATCATGAAGGCTATGTTGATTTGTTTCAACTACATGCGTGAACGTGTGCCAAGTCGAGCCACTCAATTCATTCAAAGGAGGATACCATCCCATCATACCACATCGTAATCATTCTAATAGCATGTTGGCACGCAAGGTGAACCATTATAACTCATAGCTAATCAAGCATGGCACAAGCAACTATAATCTCTAAATGTCATTGCAAATATGTTTACTTCATAATAAGCTGACTCAGAAACGATGAACTCATCATATTTACAAAAACAAGAGAGGTCGATTTCATACCAGCTTTTCTCATCCCAATAAGTCCATCATATGTCGTCATTATTGCCTTTCACTTGCACGACCGAACGATGTGTATAATAATAAGAGTGCACGTGCATTGGACTAAGCTGGAATCTGCAAGCATTCAACTCAAAAGAGAAGACAAGTAATATGGGCTCTAAGTTAAATAAACAATCATGCATATGAGAGCCACTAAAAATTTTCAATATGGTCTTCTCGACCCCCAAAGGAAAGAAAAGAAAATAAAACTATTTACACGGGAAAGCTCCCAACAAGTAAGAAGAAGAACTAGAAATCTTTTTGGATTTTCATTTTAATTCCTACTACAAGCAGGGAAATTAAACTAACTATTTTTTTTGGTTTTTCTCAAGGTTTATCAAACACACAAGAATAAAACTAGAAAAAGAAATTTAAACTTGCATGGATAATACAATGAAAGAGTATGAGCACCGACGACTAGTGTGTGAACATTAATGTAAATTCGGTGAGAAATACGTACTCCCCCAAGCTTAGTCTTTTGGCCTAAGTTGGTCTAATACCAAGGACCGCCTGGCTGATATCCATAAGTGAAACCGGGATGTACTGGGATGCAGCGGCAACCGCCTCATAAGCTGTAGCATTTTAGCGAGCTGCCTCCACTCCCCTCTCGTATTCAACTGCTTCCTCCCTAGTGACAACATATCTTCCTTTTGCCTGATAATCAAAAAGGTAGGGAGAAGGAAGAGTAACAGGGACGACGTTGCATCTGTCATAGATTAGTCGATAATGGAGGAATTATTAATTCCTCTCAAGAAAATGATGATTAAACATAGCTTCTTTATCCAAATAAACAAGGGGTAAAATCATATCCCTGTCATGCCCAAGATGCGACCCTATCCTAAAGGAACTCGAAGGTCCCACCAAGGATAGAAGCGCATCTTGAAGACGCTTTTGCAAGGTGGATATCATTACATCAAACCATTACATAATAGTTCAGGATACATACATAAGGCACAAACCCCCAAGAATACATCAACATCATACAAGGGATCAACATCCGACTACGGATGGAACACAAACAGAAACTCAAACGGCATCCACCCTGCTAGTCCAGGCTGCCGACCTGGAACCTATCCCCTGATCGAAGAAGCAGAAGAAGAAATCCAAAACAAGTAAACATCGCTCTCGCATCATGATCATCACATAACCTGTACCTGCAACTGTTGTTGTAGTAATTTGTGAGCCACGAGGACTCAGCAATCCCATTACCATGGGTATCAAGACTAGCAAAGCTTAATGGGTAAGGAAGGGATAAAGTGGTGAGGTTGCAGCAGCGGCTAAGCAAAGTATGGTGGCTAACATACGCAAATAAGAGCGAGAAGAGAGCCAGCGGAACGGTCGTGAAGCTAGCAATGATCAAGAAGTGATCCTGAACTCCTACTTACGTCAAACATAACCCAAAACCGTGTTCACTTCCCGGACTCCGCTGAAAAGAGACCATCACGGCTACACACGCGGTTGATGCGTTTTAATTCGAATCTGGTGTCAAGTTATCTACAACCGGATATCAACAAATTCCCATCTGCCGCATAACCGCGGGCACGGCTTTCGAAAGTTTAAACCCTGCAGGGGTGTCCCAACTTAGCCCATCATAAGCTCTCACGGTCAATGAAGGATATTCCTTCTCCCAGGAAGACCCGATCAGACTCCGAATCCCGGTTACAAGACATTTCGACAATGGTAAAACAAGACCAGCAAAGCCGCCCGATGTGCCGACAAATCCCGATAGGAGCTGCACATATCTCGTTCTCAGGGCACACCGGATGAGACATACTACAAGTAAAACCAGACCTCAAATTTCCCCGAGGTGGCCCCACAGTCTACTCAGTTCGGACCAACACTCGAAGGAGCACTGGCCCGGGGGGGGGGGGGTTAAAATAAAGATGACCCTTGAGGCTGCAAAACCCAAGGGAAAAATTCTTAGGTGGCAAATGTTAAAACCAAGGTTGGGCCTTCCTGGAGGAGTTTTATTCAAAGCAAACTGTCAAGGGGGTCCCATAAATCACCCAACTGTGTAAGGAACGCAAAATACAGGAACATAACACCGGTATGACGGAAACTAGGGGCGGCAAGAGTGGAACAAAATACCAGGCATAAGGCCGAGCCTTCCATCCTTTACCAAGTATATAGATGCATTAATTAAATAAGAGATATTGTGATATCCCAACATAATCCTGTCCACTATGGAGCAATCTTCAACTTCGCCTGCTATTACCAATGCTATAAGAGGGGCTGAGCAAAGCGGTAACATAGCCAAGCAACAATTTGCTAGGAAGGGTGCAAAAGGTTAGAGGCTGACATGGCAATTTGGGAGGCTTGAAGAGTAAATGATAGGTAGCGCAGCATAGCGATAGAACGAAGCAACTAGCATAGCAATGATAGTAGTGAGATCCAGGGTAGCGGTCATCTTGCCTACAATTCCGCAAGGAAGAAGAACGAGTCCATGAAGAAGATGAAGCCACGAAGAGGAACCAAGCGTAGACGAACGAATCCTCACGATCGCAACGAAACGGGAACTATCAAGAAGAAGCACATAACATGGTAAACACACCACACATATACATGACATGATGCTCAACCAAGTATGATGCAAGCCAAGACTATATGAAGCTACTCATGGCAAGAGAGGATGCATACAAGAACACATCAAAGCAAGGTTAAATGAGGCCGGAAACAACATGTAACAATTCCAGTAAGTCCTCATATGCAAATTTCGAAATTGGTCCAGATCTGAATAAACCTTATGTTCAAGTTGTTAAACAGCAAGTTAAGATACACCAAGATGATCTACACGAAATTCTAGTCAAGTTACATATAAAGTTCAATTTGTTCGGAGCTACGACCTAGAAGATATGAGCAAAACAAGTTGAACATGGCATTGATGCAAAATGCATACAAACATCAAGCAAACACACCAAAGCAAGGATTCAACATGATAATATGAAGCTACATGCAAATTCAAGCAAGTTTCATATAGAGCACACTCAAAACGGAGCAACGGTTCAACACACACTCCAAACATGATATAACAATCTGACCAAAACAGCAAATAGGCATCTAGCAAGCATCAAAACAATATGCTACAACATATCAACATGCAAACAAAAGGCATGTACATGATGTAAAGGTAAAGCATGACAAAACATGAACACTGAGCTATCTCCAGAAATCACTAGAACATGCTCAAAAGCACATGGCCAGATTGCAAATAATAACAGTTTACATGCTTACCAGAAATAATACCAGGTTGCAATGTTTAGAGTTATCAAACAACATGTTACAGCAAGATATCATGGCAAACAAAGGCATGGCATGCTAATACTAAGGACAAAGAACAAATCTCCCTTACTGAACTAATTCCAAAGATCAACAGAAAACAGGGTAGCATCTGTGCAATCATGGTAAATGATATGACAGATTCGGACATGGCAGGAACAACAATAAGTAGGCATGTTGGTGAGCTTGTACCATTCACCACAGAGCAATACATGGCATGAAAAGGTGACTAACAGTAGGATGATATATTTATGAAGCTAAGAATGGCAAGAGTAAGTTCATAGGGTGCATGGATCACTAGCAAAACACATGGCAAAACTGAACTTCATGTTAACAAGCTGACAACAACATTATTTAGCAACTTGAGAGCAAGATTACAACAAGCTACAGCAGGCTATAAATGCAACCAGGGTCATGATGGATAGAACATGACATGTATAACAAAACATCCTTAGTGAACATCTCCAGATTATGCATAGAATGACTTGTAGCAGCAGGTTTACATAGCATCACGAAATAACAGATTCAGCCTAGCAAAACAGCAACAAGTACCATACTTCACGAGCTTGATGCACTCACTACACAACACACAAAAATACATGGATTGCACCCCGTTAAATATGGCATGTCATAGTTCAAAACCTATGTAGAGGTCAACCTCATAGGGTGCACACACAAAATGCAACAAAAATGACAAATCACCAAGTTCTGTTAACAGACATCAGTTAACATCATATAGCACTCTTGTAACGATGATTAGGGCATCAAGATGAACTCAAACAAGCATGGCACAATGGATGAAATGAAGAGCATCTCTGAATGAACATTTTGATACATTATACATGCAAAACGGAGCAACACACATGAAGTTACAACAGGTCAAATTTAGCACCAGAATGTAGGGCAACAAGGACTTTGCAGATATTCACCTCGCGGGAAACTGGGATGGGGAGGACCCGAGACAGAGGGGATCTGGAACGGGGCCGCGTTTGGTTGGTGGGGCGGGTGGATCTCATCCACCCGTGGCGGATCTGTTCGGAGGAGAGCTCCGGCGAGCTCTCCGGCGAGGCACGGTTGATGAGGGGCGCGGGGCCGGCGAGGTTCGGCGAGATCTGGGCGAGGGGGCCCCGTGGTGGCGCCGGGACGATGACGGAGTGGACGAGGCGCGGCGGGGCTGACATGCAGGGGCGAGGCCGAGGCGCGGCACTGGAGACGACGGTCGGGGCGACCGGCGGCGGGATGGGGCGCGGATGCCGGCGGCGACGGGCGGCGGAGGTGGCAGGCGAGGCGCGGGGCAAGGCGGTGGCGTCGGCGGATGATGGCGGGGGAGGCCGGCGGCGACAAAGGCGGCGAGCGCCTGGTGGCGGGGTCCGGCGAGGGCGAGGCGGCGGCGACTGTCGGTGTCAAAACTGGCGGATCTCGGGTAGGGGGTCCCGAACTGTGCGTCTAGGCGGATGGTAACAGGAGACAAGGGACACGATGTTTTTACCCAGGTTCGGGCCCTCTCGATGGAGGTAAAACCCTACTCCTACTTGATTAATATTGATGATATGGGTAGTACAAGATTAGATCTACCACGAGATCGGAGTGGCTAAACCCTAGAAGCTAGCCTATGGTATGATTGTTGTTCGTCCTATGGACTAAAACTCTCCGGTTTATATAGACACCGAAGAGGGCTAGGGTTACACAGAGTCGGTTACAATGGGAGGAGATCTTCATATTGTATCGCCAAGCTTGCCTTCCACGCCAAGGAAAGTCCCATCCGGACACGGGACAGAGTCTTCAATCTTGTATCTTCATAGTCCGGGAGTCCGGCCAAAGGTCTTAGTCCGGCCATCCGGACACCCCCTAATCCAGGACTCCCTCAGTAGCCCCTGAACTAGGCTTCAATGACGACGAGTACGGCGCACAAGTTGTCTTCGGCATTGGAAGGCGGGTTCCTCCTTCCAATATTCGATAGAAGATGTTGAACACGAGGGTAGTGTCCGGCTCTGCAAAATAAGTTCCACATTCCACCGTAGAGAGAATAATATTTGCATCAATCGGATCTGTTGACGTATTCCGCGGCATGACATCATGCCACGGCCAGACTTTTATTCATTTTACTGTTCCACCTTAGCACGTTTAGTGAGGCGGTTTCCTTGGCACGTCTTGTCAAAGCAGAGATCGTGTCCCCTTATTCCGGGATTCTCATCAATACGGACGTGGGTAACCCAACCGCGCCATTAACCGCGGCGCTTGGGAGATAAGAGAGTTTTATTAGGCCGGTGGGGGGCTCGTAGCTTTGGCCGCCCATATAAGGGGATAAGAATCCGCCCTTTCCATTCACGCCTTCTTCCTCTTCTGCTTATCCGTCCCTGCGTGCTCGAGCTCCAGCGCCCAAGCCCGCACTTCCCACCTCAACCTTCTGCAACCATGTCCGGAGTGGGAGGTAGATGGATGGCCTCCTCCGTCATGGAGGGGCAAATCAAAAAGCTGAGGAAGGCTGGATACTTGTCTGACGACATCGCGCACCGGCTTCCAGATGTGGGGCAACTCATCCCCACCCCCAGGCCCCATGAGAGGGTTGTTTTTCTTCCCCATTTCCTCCGTGGACTGGGTTTTCCTCTTCACCCGTTCGTCCGGGGGCTCATGTTCTACTACGGCCTGGACTTCCATGATCTAGCCCCGAACTTCATCCTCAATATCTCGGCGTTTATCGTCGTGTTTGAGGCCTTCTTCCGCATCCAGCCTCACTTTGGCCTATGGCTGAAGATCTTCAGCGTCAAGCCGAAGGTTGTGAAAGGCCGACAAGCAGAATGCGGAGGTGCTATGGTGGGCAAGATGGCCAACGTCACTTGGCTCGAGGGTGCCTTCGTGGAAACCATCAAAGGGTGTCAATCGGGGTGGTTCTATATCACCGAGCCGCATGGCCCTAAGTGGGCAGCGGCCCCCAAATTTCGATCCGGCATCCCCACCCGGCTCACATCTTGGAAAGAGACGGGCCTATCGTGGGGCAATCCGGAAGAGGTGACCGGACTCCAAACCTGCGTCCGAGACCTCCACCAAGAAGGTCAAGCTTGTCAACGTAGTCCAGGTCATGCTCTTCCGCCGGATCCTCCCGTCTCAACGACGGGACTTCAATTTGTGGGAGTTCGACCCGGCCTAGCACCAGACTCTATCCCGGCTCTTCGAAACGAAGCACGAGGACGCCTGGAAGGTGCTTTTCAAGAGTTCCGAGGTCTCCCCTCCCGTCACCGAGGACCGCGGATTCTGCGCCAAACGTCAAGCCTCCGAAGTAAGGTTACATTTAGTCCCTTACGGGATACCCGAATTTCATAGTGTGACTTTATGTGGGATCTAAACTCCCGTTCCTTTGACAGGACTGGAAGAGGACATCCGGACAGTTTGACTGTCCGACCCCTTTGCCCGAAGGACCAGCAGACGCACGCTTAGCGAAGCTAATGGTTCCAGCACCTCACATGGTGCCGGAGAAGAAGGCCAAGGAGAAGGCCACGGGGACCCGAAAGAGTTCCCGGCGCCCGGTGGTGTCGGATTCATCGCCCGACAACCCCGACGCGCCCTCCACTTCAGAAGACGAGGAGGAGGAAGGAGAAGAAGAAGCCTCTCCCCCTCCAACAGGGGGAGGAAAGAAAAGGAAGGCCGCCCCAACTAGGGAGGCCGGAGGGTCCAAGAAGGGGAAGACCCATCTGTCGGACTACGCCTCCGATGCCGAAGACGGCGGGGAGGAATGCCCATCCAGGGTCAAGCCCCTGGCAAAGTCATAAGTGTCCGGTTACCCGAATGACTCATGGCACTCTTCTATTATTTGGTAATGTCTAACACCGAATTTTAATCATGCAGTCCGCCCAGAGCTCAGCTCGGTGATTCGTCGAGCGGCTCCCTAAATTTGTTAGATGTGAACAGCGCTTCGCTTCCGACGGCCTCCTCCCCGCTCCCTGCGGACAACGCCGAGGTGGGGGTCCTGAAAGGGACTAAACTAGGAGGAGGTGGTCCTAGAGGCGCCGCAAGGCGATCTCCCAGACTCCAGGCCCGAAGCGGGTAAAGCCCCGGAGGGATCTAAGTCCAGCCCCGGGCCGAACACTGCTCCGGAACCATCAGCGGTTCCAGAGTCCGACAGGCGGCGCCTTCATAAGAAGGGCAAGCTTGCGACGCCGGCAACTTCCGTCCATCCGGAGGCGCCGGACAATTTGCTGGAGGCGCTTAACGGCGCCTCCATCGACGAGGAACACCGCACTGTTATGAGTGCGGTGATTCAGAAGGTTCAGTCTGCCAAGAGCGGGCTGACGGAAGCCTGTACAAGCCTGTTAACGGGCTTTGAGGTATGTGTTCAAAAACATATAAAAAATATTACCGCATAGACAGTAGCCCCTGATGCTCAGTTCGGTGTTGGGAAAGAAAAGCCGAGCTGAGGATCTAAAAAGATATACGCAGGAGTCTAATAGAAATATGTCAATATGGGAATGCAGGCTGCGGTGCTGACCTCTACCGCACTAACTGCGGAGGTCAATGCATTGAAGGAAAGCCTCGAGCGGTCCGAGAGCGAGCTCGGCCATACAAGAAGCAGCTCGAGGATAAAGAGGGTACATAGTACCTCCTGTAAATGTATATAGAAATACTTGGTTGCAAAATAATAACAGGACCAACGTTAATGTTGCAGGAGCCACGACCGAGGTGGCGACCCTGAAGGAGGTGGTCTCCAAGGCCGAAAAGAGTGCGGCCTTGGAGCGCACCGAGCGAGAGAAGCAGGAGGCGCGGGTGGCGGAGGTGCGGCAAGAGCTCCAGGCTCTCGTGGAAAAACACGAGAGTTTGGAGCGTGACTCGAAGACTCGAGAGTCCGAGCTTGCCTTGGCTCTTGAGAGTGCCAAGACCGCTAAGGCCGAAGCCCAGAAGGCCCTTCAGGAGATTGAGGCGATGAAGAAGATAGCGGCGGTAAGGCATTCTTTATGCAAAGCAAAAATATAAAAGTTAGTTATCTGCTACTTACCCGAATCCGGAGCTCTCCAGGAGCGTTCGCCGATCTGCCCTGTAGTGTGTCTGATGCCGCCGCATACTACCGAGCCGAAGAGGGGAGCTCGACGGAAAAAGTGTTCTGGTCTCAGTATGCTGAGGCCGAACATCCGGTGCCCCTGAGCGACCAGCTGAAGCAGCTGGTCGAGCTCCACAAGGTGGCCGAATAGGCCATGAAGGGCCTCATAGCTCGGCTGTGGCCTGGAGAAGTCATGCCTGGGAGCTACTTCGGTCTGGTGCAGCGGCTGGTGGACGCGTGTCCGTGGATTGAGGTCGTCAAGCGCTCCATTTGTATTGAAGGTGCCCGTCGGGCCCTTTCCCGTGCTAAGGTGCACTGGGGCAAGCTAGACGCGGAGAAGCTGTTGACGGACGCGCCACCGCCGGGCAAGGAGTATCGTACACCCGAGATGTATTATAATGGCGTTCTGGAGGGTGCCCGCCGTATAGCGGATGAGTGCTCCAAAGATGTAATTTTTGAGTAGACTCGCATTTGTTATCCTGTACGCTGAAGCTTTGTTCATATGCATTAAGCAACGCTTGTTAATTTAAAATATTACCTTCTGTGCGGCCGTTTATCAAATCTGAGAGATGCAAGTCGTCGGCTTCGACCCCCATGCCACAAGTGCTGGGGTGTTCGGGATAAACCTGAGCGCTCTTGTTCCCATTCTTGGGTCCATCTAGGGAGGCGTTCATCACAACGAACCAGGCCGTCAGACTTATAATGCTTTATCACTCTCACTTAGCCATAGAATTCTATAATTTTAAATTTCGGCGAAGCCCCTAGTATTCGGAAGACCGAGTTCAGGGCGCTATCCACGCCTAGGCCGGATAAGTCCGGTTCCTCGCTCGAAGCGGCATAAGTCTTTAAGGACTCGAAAAAACCTCGCGAACAGCGACCAGTCTCTCGCACTATCATGACAGTTAGTTTTAGCTTTCTCTACTGAGATGTTAACCCAGCTCAACTGGGGCACAATTGCAGTAGTTCTCCCAGCGCTACCTTAGCCAACAATGCGGAACGTAAGGTACCAAAACATGGGAGCCGGGCAAACCCAACTATTGACCAAAGACATGATTCGGAGCCGATGCATATAGTGCTATAAGTTCGGGGTGCCGCACTCGTGAGAGTGTTCGGTCTTCTCACACCATGTTATGGGGTGTTGTAAGCCCCTGGTGTATTGCCCGCACCAAAGTGTACGGTTGCAGAATGTCACGACTGAACATATTTGTATATAAAAAATAGATAAGTACAATAATAGGTAAGAGCTATATATTGTTTATTAAAAAGGGCTGCTGCGAAAGCAGAACGATCCAAGAAGTGCGGTAAGCAAGAGATGGGAGTATTTGACATGTTCCCCTTCAGGGGCAAGCTGCGGGATTGTAAGTAAAACAGGTATTAAACTCGTTATAGAGACCACCTAGACTTTTGACGTGGCTTGCTCTCTCCCTGGCTGTTGCATCGTGGGTTCGGCAAGTGTATTGCCGGACAGGCCTTCCGAATAGTTGGGTCCTGAAAGTGTGTAAAAAGGAAAACGACGAAATAGGGAGCCCCTTAGTGCGGTTGAGCCGCATTCTGGGCGTGCCGTTGTTGTGCCCCTCCCCTTATGCCCATGGTATCTCTAAGGCGTAATTATGTACGCGTGGTACCAGTATCGCCATTTGGCGGGGGCTGGGGTTGGGGCCGCACTGCTATGCTTGCTCGGAACGTGCCAGCCGGATTTGTTGGGGTTACTTCGGGCTCGCTTGACATTGTCCGGATGTTTGATGCCTGGATTGGAGAACTGCCTTGAGAGGCTACTCTGTACTTCTGCCGCCAGGGCCGCCGTGTGCTCCTCCGTTCAGAGAGAGCGATCGGCGTTTCCGTTTACCGTGATGACTCCGCGAGGTCCTGGCATCTTGAGCTTGAGATATGCGTAGTGCGGCACCGCATTGAATTTTGCAAATGCGGTTCGTCCAAGCAGGGCGTGATAGCCGCTGCAGAATGGGACTATGTCGAAGATTAACTCCTCACTCCGGAAGTTATCCAGGGATCCGAAGACCACTTCGAGTGTAACCGAGCCTGTCCAGCTGGCCTCTACACCTGGTATGACACCTTTGAAGGTTGTCTTTGTGGGTTTAATCCTTGAAGGATCGATGCCCATTTTTTGCACTGTGTCCTGGTAAAGCAGGTTCAGGCTACTGCCGCCGTCCATTAGGACTCTGGTAAGGTGAAACCCGTCGATAATTGGGTCTAGGACCAGTGCAGAGAATCCACCGTGACGGATGCTGGTGGAATGGTCCCTTCGATCGAAGGTGATCGGGCAGGAGGACCATGGGTTGAACTTTGGGGCGACTGGCTCCAACGCATAGACGTCCTTGAGAGCATGCTTCCGCTCCCTTTTGGGGATGTGGGTTGCGTATATCATGTTGACCGTCCAAACTTGCGGGGGAAATCCCTTCTGTCCTTTGTTATTCGGCGGCCGGGGCCCCTCCTCACTATCGCTATGTAGCCCCTTGTCTCTGGTTTCGGCACTTAACTTGCCTGCCTGCTTGAACACCCAACAATCCCTGTTGGTGTGATTGGCTGGCTGTTCGGGGGTGCCGTGTATCTGGCAGGAGCGATCGAGTATCCGGTCTAAGCTGGATGGGCCCTGAGGGTTTCTTTTGAATGGCTTCTTCCGCTGACCCGGTTTAGAGCCTCTGAATCCGGCATTGACTGCCGTATCTTCAGTATTGTCACCGTTAATGCGGTGCTTATGCTTGTTGCGACGTGACCTGCCGTTGTTGTCCTTGGTATCCGAATTGCCGGGGCTCTTGGTTATGTTATTGCTACGAGCTAGCCAGCTGTCTTCTCCCGCACAAAAGCGGGTCATGAGTGTCATGAGGGCTGCCATAGATTTTGGATTTTCCTGTCCTAGGTGCCGGGCAAGCCATTCGTCTTGGATGTTGTGCCTGAAGGCTGCAAGGGCCTCGGCATCCGGACAGTCGACTATTTGGTTTTTCTTGGTTAGGAACCGTGTCCAGAATTGTCTGGCCGATTCCTCTGGCTGCTGGATTATGTGGCTTAGGTCATCGGCGTTTGGTGGTCGCACATACGTGCCCTGGAAGTTGTCAAGGAATGCGGATTCCAGGTCCTCCCAACAACTAATTGACTCCGCTGGCAGGCTGTTAAGCCAATGTCGAGCTGGTCCTTTAAGCTTGAGCGGGAGGTATTTGATGGCGTGTAGATCATCACCACGGGCCATGTGTATATGAAGGGGATAATCCTCGATCCATACCGCAGGATCTGTTGTGCAATCATATGATTCGATGTTTACGGGTTTGAAGCCCTCGGGGATTTGATGATCCATTACTTCGTCTGTGAAGTATAGTGGGTGTGCGGTGCCCCTGTACTGGGCTATATCACGACACAGCTCGGATGAGCTTGGTCTGTTGTATTCGGCCGGGCCATACTTATTATGTCCGGCTTGATGGCTAGCGTCACGTGAAGCGGGGCGCCCATGCGATCCGTAGATCGATCTTGTTTGCCTTGCCTTATTCTCCAAGATGTCTCGCAGGTCTGTTGTGTCTCCCCGTGCTCTGGTATGTTTTGAGCGGTGCCGGGGTGCGGCTTGGGTCGAGGGCCTGAAGGCCTCTCTATCGCGACCACATGGTGGCCGATCGGGCGCATCATACGCTGGTGATGTAGGTTTAGTTGCTTCCTCCTCAAGTTGGGGTAGCAGCCTGCGCTTTGGGTAGCTCTTGGATGGGCGTTCTAGTTTATACTCTTCGGCCGCCAAGTCTTTGGTCCATCTGTCGGCTAGCAAGTCTTGGTCAGCTCTAAGCTACCGATGTTTCTTCTTGAGGCTGCTTGCCGTGGCTACGAGCCTGCGTTTGAAACGCTCTTGTTCGACGGGATCCTCTTGCACGACGAATTTGTCGTCGTCGAGGCTTGCCTCGTCTTCGGAGGGAGGCATATAATTGTCGTCCTCATCCTCTTTGTCGGCCGCTCTCTCATGAGGGCTGGCTCCTTCGTCCTCCTGCGCTAAATCCTGCTGGAGGGGGTTGTCTTCGACACTGTCCAGCGTGTTGTTATCTCCGGTGCCGGAATCGCCGTTTTTGCTTTGGCGGGACTTAGAGCGGCGCCGCTGACGTCGGCGCTTGGGTTGTTTCTTGGAGGGATCATCCTCCGTTTTCTCCTCGCCATCCCCCGCTTTAGGGGTGTCCACCATGTATATGTCATATGACGAGGTGGCTTTCCAGTTCCCTATAGGTGCTGGTTCTTGATCGTCTCCTTCATCGGCGTCCATGCCGTCGATGTCTTCGGAGTCAAAGTCGAGCATGTCGGTTAAATCGTCGACAGTGGCTACGAAGTGGGTGGTGGGTGGGCTTCGAATTTCTTTGTCGTCCGCATCCCAACCATGTTGGACGTAGTTTGGCCAGGGCTCTCCTGACAAAGAGAGAGACTTTAATGAATTCAGGATATCACCAAAAGGTGAGTACTGAAAGACGTCCGCGACGGTGAACTCCATGACCGGAGCCCAATCGGGCTTAATCAGAAGAGGTGCGGGATTTACAGAGTCCGGATCGGAGTCCGGCACCTTGGAGTCACGGGCCTTGCGAAGGACTAGGCTGGTATCCGGCTCTATCGCCGTAGAGGTTGCAGCTTCCGGGGCAGCGTCCAACCGTCCGTCCCCGACTGGCGCAGTGGGCTCCGAGCTAATGGTCGGAGCGGACACCTGACCAACGCTCTGGGTGTTGTCCGATGGCATAGCTAAATCATGCCCATCGTGACAGTGCAGCGCGCCCGGTCGTGGCTCGAATCCGTCGAAGATCAGGTCCCCTCGGATGTCGGCCGTGTAATTTAAGCTTCCAAACCTGACCTGATGGCCAGGGGCGTAGCTTTCGATCTGCTCCAGATGGCCAAACAAGTCGGCCCGCAGTGCGAAGCCGCTGAATACGAAGATCTGTCCGGGGAGAAAAGTCTCATCCCGGACCGCATCGCAATTGACGAGCGAAGAAGCTATTGGGCCTAAAGGTGATGACACAGAGGAACTCTCAATGAAAGCACCAATGTCGGTGTCGAAACCGGCGGATCTCGGGTAGGGGGTCCCGAACTGTGCGTCTAGGCGGATGGTAACAGGAGACAAGGGATACGATGTTTTTACCCAGGTTCGGGCCCTCTCGATGGAGGTAAAACCCTACTCCTGCTTGATTAATATTGATGATATGGGTAGTACAAGAGTAGATCTACCACGAGATCGGAGTGGATAAACCCTAGAAGCTAGCCTATGGTATGATTGTTGTTCGTCCTATGGACTAAAACTCTCCGGTTTATATAGACACCGGAGAGGGCTAGGGTCACACAGAGTTGGTTACAATGGGAGGAGATCTTCATATCGTATCGCCAAGCTTGCCTTCCATGCCAAGGAAAGTCCCATCTGGACACGAGATGGAGTCTTCAATCTTGTATCTTCATAGTCCGGGAGTCCGGCCAAAGGTCTTAGTCCGGCCATCCGGACACCCCCTAATCCAAGACTCCCTCAGCGACGCTCGCCGCCGGCAGTGGCGGCGGAGGCGAGCGCTGGCGAGGTCGGTAGAGCTGCGCGGGAGGCACGACGTGGACGGGCGGCCGCGCGGGCCTGTGCGGGCCGCGCCTGGGCTCGACGGGCCGCGGCGGCGCGGGAGGCCACATGGCGGCGCGCCACTGGCTGTGGGCGGCGGCGGAGATGCGTCCGGCGCAGATGGACGTGTCCGACGGCGTAGAGGGGAAGAGGCTAGGGTTAGGGTGGAAATCATCCGCGAATTTCAGGGGAGAAAGTGTTTATATAGGCATAGGGAGCTAGGAGACTCCAAATGGGGTGCGGTTTTCGCCCACGCGATCATGATCCAACGACCGAGAGCATGGAGGGGGGTTAGATGGGCTAGGTGGGCTGTGTGGAGAGGTGCTGGGCTGCAAAGAGAAGGAGGTTTCGGGCTATGCGGTTAACCTTTGGGGCATTAAACGGACTCCGAATGCGACAAAAATTGACAGGTCGTCTACCCACTCTAAAACAACACCGCACGCCAAGTTTCATCCCATTCCGAGAACATTTTTCTGCCACTTATGAAACAAGGACTGAGAGGGGGCGACGGGCGCGCGCGAGAGGTCTATACTCCGATCGGACAATGGAGAGAACCAGGGGAACCCGAACAGATGCAAGTTTTGAAAAACATGCAGATGAAATGCAGCTTATGACATGGAAGAAATGCAACACGCAAGCAAATGACATGGCAATGACGGCGAATAACTGGAAGACACCTGGCGCATCGAATCCGGGGTGTTACAACACTCCTCCACTAACAAGAGATCTCGTCCCGAGATCTTAGGACCGAGATGGAAGGAAAACGGGTTGAGGTGAAACAAGAAATCAAGAAAAAAAGCAAGGAATTGAGAGCACTCGAGAAGAAGAGAGGAACGACGAGAATGACGAGAATCTAAAGCTCACAGAATCAGATAGACTATGAAAACACTCCGGTTAGAACGAGATAGAAAAGGAATGAATAAAAGAATTTCGTCAACACTCTGACTGAAAATGGAAGGATTAGAACATGAACTACGCAAGATGGATGACACTTGACGAGATGAACAACGTAGTGCCTCCGGAAGAATTGAAAGAATGGAATGAAAAGAACTTAAAAAGAAGGGTTGAACGGAGCTGTTGAGAAAATCAACAACGAAAGAATAAGCTTGTTGTGGACTTATCCAAAAACATCTCAAAACTTGAGGTGAAATTATACCACAACCCATGTCTGAATAGTTGAGAAGAACGAAGAAATGCAAAACTCCACTTCAGAATAAAACAGAGAATTATTTGCTCTTCAAGACAGAAGAAGAAAAGATACTTGAACTCCTCCAACAAAATCTTGATGAACTCTTGAAGAATGAATTAAATCATGAAGAACCACCATGAAGAACTCCCGTGACAAAAGGATGATGAGATAGAAAGAAGGAAAAAGAATAAGATGAGCCTTGCGGTGATTTAGATGGATGTTCTGACGAAATGGACTAGGAAATTTGAACTCCGGAAAAGAAAAGATGAAAACACTTAGAACTAGAATTTATTCATCAAGAACAAACTTCGAAGAAAAGGGATTACTCACTTGGATGAAATAAGAATAAGATTTATTCTATGCTTATCCTTCATCAAATTAAATTGATGACAAGCAATGGATTTTGCATACTATTTATTCTTCTTGAAAAAGGATTGAGAAGTGACATATCGCAAACTTGAGAAGGTCTTCATGAACCACCGGTAGGATTGAAAAGAACGAATGGATTGATACGATAACAAAGGAAAAAGAATCTGAATGAACCACCGTAAGAATTCGAAAATGATTGATTAAAGAGTATGAATCACCAGGAAGAATTAGAAGAACCAATATGCTTGAAGGGATTTAGATGCAAAAGAATAAAGAGATAATGAGCTGATTAAAGAACACTTGAACGAAGCACCGGGATAAATAGATAACGGTAGCTGAAATGTGAGGACAAAGAATTCTTCTGGAATGATGGCCTCCGGAGAAAAGAAATGGAAAAACAACTCCTGACATACTCCGGATGGTTAAGAAAAGGAATATTTGACAAATGGAATAATTCGAGAGGATAACATGAAGCTAGAACCACGAAACTTCGAGAGAACAGATAAGATTAGAGGAAAAACTCTTCTTCGATCTTCAAATGATGACGAGAAACACCACGAAAATTACTAAGATACTCCGGTAGATTGGAAAGCAAAGAGGTTGAGCCAACAATGAAAATGATTTGAAGTTGATCTTGAAAGGCATCTGACTGATGGGATCCATTCTTACGTCACACTTGAAAAGAATTGAGAATAGCTCCGGGGGAATTAGAAGAGTCAGGTAAGATCCTGGGAAAAGACCTGTGGGTTAGGCCCACTGAAGAGAAAAAATACGGTTGGAAAGGATTATTGAAGAGGTAGATGATACACTAGAACAATTGAAATATTTGAATGAGGTGATAACCTCGACTTAATCCAAACACTGACGAATCTCCTGAGATGTCTTGAGCACTCCGGAAGGATAAACTAGTGAGAGGCGAACGAGCGGGGAAAACATTTGATCCAAGGAAAAGAATATGATCAATCGAAAACTTGAATTGAGTCCATTAGAAAAGATATGAAGAATGTCAAACAAAAGAGAATTCACCGGTTGAAATAATTGAGGGAAGATTGAA
>NC_041383.1:502627711-502629070 GCF_002162155.2 Triticum dicoccoides
GAGGCTCCCCACGAATGAAATAGCTTCTCGAATAAAGGCTCAGACTCTGGGAAGAAAAGGGGTGGGAGGGCGGGAAAAACACAGACAACTGGAACGACGAATAATTGAATAGAGAAGCGCCGGTTGAAATGATTGAGGAGAGAGTGCAAAAAACTTCGCACGAGTAGGATGGATACTCGATTACGGACTCCGACTTCGAGAAGAAAAAGGGGTGGGCGGGTGGGAAAAGAAGACAACTGAGGAAGGGGAAAACCTCATCGCTGAGAAAGAACTGAGGATTGAACTTGGCAACGATGAAGAAGCTCGAGTCAACTTGATGAGAAATGCACCGGATGAAAAGAGCTGAGAACCAACGACCGAAAAAAACTGACCGCGTGATCCTAAAGAAAGTTTGAAGGGGAAGAAAAGTAATTCAAAAGACCTACGTCAATATTCCTCACCAGAGCAACTCAAACGCCCCAAGAATACATCAACATCATACAAGGGATCAACATCCGACTACAGATGGAACACAAACAGAAACTCAAATGACATCCACCCTGCTAGCCCAGGCTGCCGACTTGGAACCTATCCCCTGATCAAAGAAGAAGCAGAAGAAGAATTCCAAAACAAGTAAACATCGCTCTCGCGTCATGATCATCGCATAACCTGTACCTGCAACTGTTGTTGTAGTAATCTGTGAGCTATGACGACTCAGCAATCCCATTACCATGGGTATCAATACTAGCAAAGCTTAATGGGTAAGGAAGGCATAAAGTGGTGAGGTTGCAGAAGAGGCTAAGCAAAGTATGGTGCCTAACATATGAAAATAAGAGCGAGAAGAGAGCAAACGGAACGGTCGTGAAGCTAGCAATGATCAAGAAGTGATCCTGAACTCCTACTTACGTCAAACATAACCCAAAACCGTGTTCACTTCCCGGACTCCGCCGAAAAGTGACCATAACGGCTACACATGCGGTTGATGCGTTTTAATTCAAATCTGGTGTCAAGTTATCTACAACCGGATATCAACAAATTCCCATCTGCCGCATAACCGCGGGCACGGCTTTCGAAAGTTTAAACCCTGCAGGGGTGTCCCAACTTAGCCCATCATAAGCTCTCACGGTCAACGAAGGGTATTCCTTCTCCCAGGAAGGCCCGATCAGACACAGAATCCTGGTTACAAGACATTTTGACAATGGTAAAACAAGACCAGCAAAGCCTCCCGATGTGCCGACAAATCCCGATAGGGGCTGCACATATCTCGTTCTCAGGGCACACCGCATGAGACAGCCTACGAGTAAAACGAGACCTCAAGTTTCCCCGAGGTGGCCCCACAGTCTACTCAGTTCGGACCAACAGTCGAAGGAGCACTGGCCG
>NC_041383.1:502629329-502631991 GCF_002162155.2 Triticum dicoccoides
AAAGATGACCGTTGAGTCTGCAGAACCCAAGGGAAAAAGGCTTAGGTGGCAAATGTTAAAACCAAGGTTGGGCCTTGCTGAAGGAGTTTTATTCAAAGCGAACTATCAAGGGGGTCCCATAAATCAGCCAACCGTGTAAGGAACGCAAAATCAAGGAACATAACACCGGTATGACGGAAACTAGGGGCGGCAAGAGTGGAACAAAACACCAGGCATAAGGCCGAGCCTTCCACCCTTTACCAAGTATATAGATGCATTAATTAAATAAGAGATATTGTGATATCCCAACATAATCCTGTCCACTATGGAGCAATCTTCAACTTCACCTGCAACTACCAATGCTATAAGAGGGGCTGAGCAAAGCGGTAACATAACCAAGCAACGCTTCGCTAGGAAGGGTGCAAAAGGTTAGAGGCTGACATGTCAATTTGGGAGGCTTGAAGAGTAAATGATAGGTAGCACAACATAGCGATAGAACGAAGCAACTAGCATAGCAATGATAGTAGTGCGATCCAGGGTAGTGGTCATCTTGCCTGCAATCCCGCAAGGAAGAAGAACGAGTCCATGAAGAATATGAAGCCACGAAGACGAAACCAAGCGTATACGAACGAATCCTCACGATCGCAACGAAACGGGAACTATCAAGAAGAAGCACACAACATGGTAAACACACCACACATATACATGACATGATGCTCAACCAAGTATGATGCAAGGCAAGACTACATGAAGCTACTCATGGCAAGAGAGGATGCATACAAGAACAACACATCAAAGCAAGGTTAAATGAGGCCGAAAACAACATGTAACAATTCCGGCAAGTCCTCATATGCAAATTTCGAAATTGGTCCAGATCTTAATAAACCTTATGTTCAAGTTGTTAACAGCAAGTTAAAATACACCAAGATGATCTACATGAAATTCTAGTCAAGTTACATATAAAGTTCAATTTGTTCGGAGCTACGGCCTAGAAGATATGAGCAAAACAAGTTGAACATGGCATTGACACAAAATGCATACAAACATCAAGCAAACACACCAAA
This sequence comes from Triticum dicoccoides, assembly GCF_002162155.2. NCBI lineage: Eukaryota > Viridiplantae > Streptophyta > Magnoliopsida > Poales > Poaceae > Triticum > Triticum dicoccoides. The sequence goes on from NC_041383.1 coordinate 502,630,373, forward strand.
TCAAGGATGCAACATGATAATATGAAGCTACATTCAAATTCAAGCAAATTTCATATAGAGCACACTCAAAACGGAGCTACGGTTCAACACATACACTCCAAACATGATATAACAATCTGACCAAAACAGCAAATAGGCATCTAGCAAGCATCAAAACAATATGCTACAACATATCAACATGCAAACAAAAGGCATGGACATGATGTACAGGTAAAGCATGACAAAACATGAACACTGAGCTATCTCCAGAAATCACTAAAACATGCTCAAAAGCACATGGCAAGATTGCAAATAATAACAGTTTACAGGCTTAGCAGAAGTAACATCAGGTTGCAATGTTTAGAGTTATCAAACAACATGTTACAGCACGATATCATGGAAAACAAAGGCCTGGCATGCTAATATTAAGGACAAAGAACAAATCTCCCTTACTGAACTAATTCCAAAGATGAACAGAAAACATGGTAGCATCCATGCAAACATGGTAAATGATATGACAGATTCGGACATGGCAGGAACAACAATAAGTAGGCATGTTGGTGAGCTTGTACCACTCACCACAGAGCAATACATGGCATGAAAAGGTGACTAATAGTAAGATGACATATTTATGAAGCTAATAATGGGAAGAGAAAGTTCATAGGGTGCATGGATCACTAGCAAAACACATGGAAAAACTGAACTTCATGTTAACAGGCTGACAACAACATTATTTAGCAAATTTAGAGCAAGATTACAACAAGCTACAGCATGCTATAAATGCAACCAGGGGCTTGGATGGATAGAGAATGACATGTATAACAAAACATCCTTAGTGAACATCTCCAGATTATACACATAATGACTTGTAGCAGCAGGTTTACATAGCATCACGAAATAACAGATTCAGCCTAGCAAAACAGGAACGGCAAGTACCATACTTCACGAGCTTGATGCACTTACTATAGAACTCATACAAATATATGGATTGCACCCCTGTAAAGATGGCATGTCATTGTTCAAAACTCTTGTAGAGATCAACCTCATAGGATGCACACACAAAATGCAACAAAAATGACAAATCACCAAGTTCTGTTAATAGACAGCAGTTAACCTCATATAACACTCTTGCAATGATGATTAGGGAATCAAGATGAACTCAAACAAACATGGCACAATGGAATGAAATAAAGAGAATCTTTGAGTGAACATTTTGATATATTATACACGCAAAACGGAGCAACACACATGAAGTTACAACAGGTCAAATTTAGCACCAGAATGTAGGGCAATAGGGACTTGGCAGATATTCACCTCGCGGGAAACTGGGATGGGGAGGACCCGGGACAGAGGGTGTATCTCATCCACCCGCGACGGATCTGGCCGGAGGAGAGCTCCGGCGAGCTCTCCGGTGAGGCACGGTCGATGAGGGGCGTGGGGCCGGCGAGGTCCGACGAGATCTGGGCGAGGGAGCCCCGTGGCGACACCGGGACGATGGCAGAGTGGACGAGGCGCGGCGGGGCGCACGGGCAGGGGCGCGAGGTCGAGGCGCGGCATTGGAGACGACGGCCAGGGCGACCGGCGGCGGGATGGGGCGCGGATGTCGGTGGCGACGGGCAGCGGAGGTCGCAGGCGAGGCG
>NC_041383.1:502632476-502639451 GCF_002162155.2 Triticum dicoccoides
GGAGGCATGCCACTTGCTGTGGGCGGCGGCGGAGATGCGTCCGACGCGGATGGACATGTCCAACGGCATAGAGGGGAAGAGGCTAGGGTTAGGGTGGAAATCATCCGCGAATTTCAGGGAGAAAGTGTTTATATATGCATAGGGAGCTAGGAGACTCCAAATGGGGTGCGGTTCTCGCCCACACGATCGTGATCCAACGACCGAGAGCATGGAGGGGGGTTAGATGGGCTAGGTGGGCTGTGTGGAGAGGTGCTGGGCTGCAAAGAGAAGGAGGTTTTGGGCTACGCGGTTAACCGTTGGGGCGTCAAACGGACTCCGAATGCGAAAAAAATTGACAGGCGGTCTACCCACTCTAAAACAACACCACACGCCAAGTTTCAGCCCATTCCGAGAACATTTTTCGGCCACTTATGAAACAAGGACTGAGAGGGGGCGACGGGCGCGCGCAAGAGGTCTGGACTCCGAACGGACAACGGAGAGAACCGGGGGAACCCGAACGGATGCAAGTTTTGAAAAACATGCAGATGAAATGCAGCCGATGACATGGAAAAAATGCAACACGCAAGCAAATGACATGGCAACGACGGGAATAACTGGAAGACACCTGGCGCATCAAATCCGGGGCGTTAGAACACTCCTCCACTAACAAGAGATCTCATCCCGAGATCTTAGGTCCGAGACGGAAGGGAAACGGGATGAGGTGAAACAAGAACTCAAGAGAAAAAGCAAGGAATCGAGAGCACTCAAGAAGAAGAGAGGAACGACGAGAATGACGAGAATCGAAAGCTCATGGAATCTGATAGACTATGAAACCACTCCGGTTAGAACGCGATAGAAAAGGAATGAATCAAAGAATTTCGTCAACACTCTGACTGAAAATGGAAGGATTAGAACATGAACTACGCAAGATGGGATGACACTTGACGAGATGAACAACACAGTGCCTCCGAAAGAATTGAAAGAATGGAATGAAAAGAACTTAGAAAGAAGGGTTGAACGGAGCTGTTGAGAAAATCAACAACAAAAGAATAAGCTTGTTGCGGACTTATCCAAAAACATCTCAAAACTTGAGGTGAAATTATACCATAACCCATGTCTGAATAATTGAGAAGAACAAAGAAATGCAAAACTCCACTTCAGAATAAAACGGAGAGTTATTTTCTCTTCAAGAAAGAAGAAGAAAAGATACTTGAACTCCTCCAACAAAATCTTGATGAACTCTTGAAGAATGAATTAAATCATGAAGAACCACCATGAAGAACTCCGGTGACAAAAGGATGTTGAGATAGAAAGAAGGAAAAAATAATAAGATGAGCCTTGCGGTGATTTAGATGGATGTTCCGACGAAATGGACTAGGAAATTTGAACTCCAGAAAAGAAAAGATGAAAACACTTGGAACTAGAATTTATTCATCAAGAACAAACTCCAAAGAAAAGGGATTACTCACTTGGATGAAATAAGAATAAGATTTATTGTATGCTAATCCTTCATCAAATTAAATTGATGACAAGCAATGGATTTTTCATACTACTTATTCTTCTTGAAGAAGGATTGAGAAGTGACATATCGCAAACTTGAGAAGGTCTTCATGAACCACCGGTAGGATTGAAAAGAATGAATGGATTGACACGATAACAAAGGAAAAAGAATCTGAATGAACCACTGTAAGAATTCAAAAATGACTGATTAAAGAGTATGAATCACCAGGAAGAATTAGAAGAACCAATATGCTTGAGGGGATTTAGATGCAAAAGAATAAAGAGATAATGAGCTGATTAAAGAACACTTGAACGAAGCACCAGGATAAATGTATAATGGTAGCTGAAATGTGAGGAAAAAGAATTCTTCTGGAATGATGGCCTCCAGAGAAAAGAAATGGAAAAACAACTCCTGACATACTCTGGATGGTTAAGAAAAGGAATATCTGACAAATGGAATAATTCGAGAGGATAACATGAAGCTAGAACCATGAAACTTCGAGAGAACAGACAAGATTTAGAGAAAAACTCCTCTTCGTTCTTCAAATGACGACGAGAAAGACCATGAAAATTACTAAGATACTCCGGTAGAACGGAAAGCAAAGAGGTTGAGCCAATAATGAAAATGATTTGAAATTGATCTTGTAAAGGCATCTGACTGATGGGATCCATTCTTACGTCACACTTGAAAAGAATTGAGAATAGCTCCGGGGGAATTAGAAGAGTCAGGTAAGATCCTATGAAAAGACCTGTGGGTTAGGCCCACTGAAGAGAAAATATACGGTTGGAAAGGATTATTGAAGAGGTAGATGATACACCGGAACAATTGAAATATTTTAATGAGGTGATAACCTCGACTTAATTCAAACACATACTTATCTCCTGAGATGTATTGAGCACTCCGGAAGGATAAACTGGCGAGAGGCGAACGAGCGGGGAAAACATTTGATCCAAAGAAAAGAATATGATCAACAGAAATCTTGAATTGAGTCCATCGGAAAAGATATGAAGAGTGTCAAACAAAAGAGAATTCACCGGTTGAAATAATTGAGGGAAGATTGAAGAGGCTCCACACGAATGAAATAGCTTCTCGAATAAAGGCTCAGACTCTGGGAAGAAAAGGGGTGGGAGGGCGGGAAAAACACAAACAACTGGAATGATGAATAATTGAATAGAGAAGCGCCGGTTGAAATGATTGAGGAGAGAGTGCAAAAAACTTCGCACGAGTAGGATGGATACTCGATTACGGACTCCGACTTCGAGAAGAACAAGGGGTGGGCGGGTGGGAAAAGAAGACAACTGAGGACGGGGAAGAACCGAGGATTCAACTTGGCAACGATGAAGAGGCTCGAGTCAACTTGACGAGAAATGCACCGGATGAAAAGAGCTGAGTACCAACGACCGAAAAAAACTAACCGCGTGATCCTAAAGAAAGTTTGAAGGGGAAGAAAAGTAATTCAAAACACCTACGTCAAGATTCCTCACCAGAGCGACGAAGGGGCTGAGGAGTAAAAAGAATTCCTACTCTCCGATATAACTAGACTCAAAAATAGTTTTCTTCTAGACTCAACAACGACCAAACTACACGATCAATCAAGGGGGCTCCTATGGTCGGTCGAGGCTCTGATACCAACTTGTCACGCCCAAGATGCAACCCTATCCTAAAGGAACTCGAAGGTCCCACCAAGGATAGAAGCACATCTTGAAGACACTTTTGCAAGGTGGATAACATTACATCAAACCATTACATAATAGTTGGGGATACATACATAAGGCACAAACGCCCCAAGAATACATTAACATCATACAAGGGATCAACATCTGACTACGGATGGAACACAAACAGAAACTCACACGACATCCACCCTACTAGCCCAGGCTGCCGACCTGGAACCTATCCCCTGATCGAAGAAGAAGCAGAAGAAGAACTCCAAAACAAGTAAACATTGCTCTCACGTCATGATCATCGCATAACCTGTACCTGCAACTGTTGTTGTAGTAATCTGTGTGCCATGAGGACTCAACAATCCCATTACCATGGGTATCAAGACTAGCAAATCTTAATGGGTAAGGAAGGGATAAAGTGGTGAGGTTGCAGCAGCGGCTAAGCAAAGTATGGTGGCTAACATACACAAATAAGAGCGAGAAGAGAGAAAACGGAACGGTCGTGAAGCTAGCAATGATCAAGAAGTGATCCTGAACTCCTACTTACGTCAAACATAACCCAAACTCGTGTTCACTTCCCGGACTCCGCCAAAAAGAGACCATCACGGCTACACACGCGGTTGATGTGTTTTAATTCGAATCTGGTGTCAAGTTATCTACAACTGGATATCAACAAATTCCCATCTGCTGCATAACCGCGGGCACGGCTTTCGAAAGTTTAAACCCTGCAGGGGTGTCCCAACTTAGCCCATCATAAGCTCTCACGGTCAACGAAGGATATTCCTTCTCCCAGGAAGACCCGATCAGACTCGGAATCCCGGTTACAAGACATTTCGACAATGGTAAAACAAGACCAGCAAAGCCGCCTGATGTGCCGACAAATCCCGATAGGAGCTGCACATATCTCGTTCTGAGGACACACCAGATGAGACATCCTATGAGTAAAACCAGACCTCAAGTTTCCCCGAGGTGGCCCCGCAGTCTACTCTGTTCGGACCAACACTCGAAGGAGCACTGGCCCGGGGGGTTAAAATAAAGATGACCCTTGAGTCTGCAAAACTCAAGGGAAAAAGGCGTAGGTGGCAAATGTTAAAATCAAGGTTGGGCCTTGCTGGAGGAGTTTTATTCAAAGCGAACTGTCAAGGGGGTCCCATAAATCACCCAACCGTGTAAGGAACGCAAAATCAAGGAACATAACACCGGTATGGCAGAAACTAAGGGCGGCAAGAGTGGAACAAAACACCAGGCATAACGCCGAGCCTTCCACCCTTTACCAAGTATATATATGCATTAATTAAATATGAGATATTGTGATATCCCAACATAATCCTGTCCACTATGGAGCAATCTTTAACTTCACCTGCAACTACCAACGCTATAAGAGGGGCTGAGCAAAGCGGTAACATAGACAAGCAACGGTTTGCTACGAAGGGTGCAAAAGGTTAGAGGTTGACATGGCAATTTGGGAGGCTTGAAGAGTAAATGATAGGTAGCGCAGCATAGCGATAGAACGAAGCAACTAGCATAGCAATGATAGTAGTGAGATCCAGGGTAGCGGTCATCTTGCCTGCAATCCAGCAAGTAAGAAGAACGAGTCCATGAAGAATATGAATCCACGAAGACGAACCAAGCGTAGATGAACGAATCCTCACGATCGCAACGAAACGGGAACTATCGAGAAGAAGCACACAACATGGTAAACACACCACACGTATAGATGACATGATGCTCAACCAAGTATGATGCAAGGCAAGACTACATTAATCTACTCATGGCAAGAGAGGATGCATACAAGAACACATCAAAGCAAGGTTAAATGAGGCCGGAAACAACATGTAACAATTCCGGTAAGTCCTCATATGCATATTTCAAAATTGGTCCAGATCTGAATAAACCTTATGTTCAAGTTGTTAAACAGCAAGTTAAGATACACCAAGATGATCTACACGAAATTCTAGTCAAGTTACATATAAAGTTCAATTAGTTCGGAGCTACGACCTAGAAGATATGAGCAAAACAAGTTGAACATGGCATTGATGCAAAATGCATACAAACATCAAGCAAACACACCAAAGCAAGGATGCAACATGATAATATGAAGCTACATGCAAATTCAAGCAAGTTTCATATAGAGCACACTCAAAATGGAGCAACGGTTCAACACATACACTCCAAACATGATATAACAATCTGACGAAAACAGCAACTAGGCATCTAGCAAGCATCAAAACAATATGCTACAACATCTCAACATGCAAACAAAAGGCATGGACATGTTGTACAGGTAAAGCATGACAAAACATGAACACTAAGCTATCTCCAGAAATCACTAGAACATGCTCAAAGGCACATGGCAAGATTGCAAATAATAACAGTTTACAGGCTTAGCAGAAATAACATCAGGTTGCAATGTTTAGAGTTATCAAACAATATGTTACAGCAAGATATCATGGCAAACAAAGGCATGGCATGCTAATATTAAGGACAAATAAGAAATCTCCCTTACTGAACTAATTCCAAAGATCAACAGAAAACATGGTAGCATCGGTGCAAACATGGTAAATGATACGACAGATTCGGACATGGCAGGACAACAATTAGGCATGTTGGTGAGCTTCTACCACTCACCACAGATCAATACATGGCATGACAAGGTGAGTGACAGTAAGATGACATATTTATGAATCTAAGAATGGCAAGAGCAAGTTCCTAGGGTGCATGGATCACTAGCAAAACACATGGCAAAACTAAACTTCATGTTAATAGGCTGATAACAACATTATTTAGCAACTTGAGAGCAAGATTACCACAAGCTACAGCAGGCTATAAATGCAACCAGGGGCATGTATGGATAGAGCATGACTAGTAAAATAAAACATCGTTAGTGAACATCTCCAGATTATGCATAGAATGACTTGTAGCAGCAGGTTTACATAGCATCACGAAATAACAGATTCAGCCTAGCAAAACAGCAACAACAAGTACCATACTTCATGATCTTGGTGCACTCACTACACAACTCACAAAAATACATGGATTGCACACCTGTAAAGATGGCATGTCATAGTTCAAAACTCATGTAGACATCAACCCCATAGGACGCACACACAAAATGCAACAAAAATGACAAATCACCAAATTCTGTTAACAGACAGCAGTTAACATCATATAGCACTCTTGCAACGATGATTAGGGCATCAAGATGAACTCAAACAAGCATGGCACAATGGAATGCAATTAAGAGCATATTTGAATGAACATTTTGTTATATTATACATGCAAAACGGAGCAACACACATGAAGTTACAGCAGGTCAAATTTAGCACCAGAATGTAGAGCAACAAGGACTTGGTAGATATTCACCTCGCGGGAAACTGGGATGGGGAGGAACCGGGACAGAGGGGATCCAGAACGGGGCTGCGTTTGGTTGGTGGGGCGGGTGGATCTCATCCACCGGTGGCGGATCTTGCTGGAGGAGAGCTCCGACGAGCTCTCCGGCGAGGCACGGTCGACGAGGGGCGCGGGGACGGCGAGGTCCGGTGAGATCTGGGCGAGGGGGCCCTGTGGAGGCGTCGAGACGACGGCGGAGTGGACGAGGCGCGGCGGGGCGGACGGGCAGGGGCGTGAGGCTGAGGCGCGGCACTGGAGACGACGGTCGGGGTGACCAGCGGCGGGATAGGGTGCGGATGCCGGCGGCGACGGGTGGCGGAGATCGCAGGAGAGGCGGCGGTGTCGGCGGATGACGACGGGGAGGCCGGCGGCGACGAAGGCGGCGAGCGCCTGGCGGCAGGGTCCGGCGAGGGCGAGGCGGCGGCGACGCTCGCCGGCGGC
>NC_041383.1:502639853-502649468 GCF_002162155.2 Triticum dicoccoides
CGGGCCTGGGCGGGCCACGCCTGGGCCCGATGGGCCGCGGCGGCGGGGACGACGCGGGAGGCCACGTGGCGGCGCGCCACTGGCTGTGGGCGGCGGCGGAGATGCGTCCTTCACGGATGGACATGTCTGGCGGCGTAGAGGGGAAGAGGCTAGGGTTAGGCTGGAAATCATCTGCGAATTTCGGGGGAGAAAGTGTTTATATTGGCATAGGGAGCTAGGAGACTCCAAATGGGGTGCGGTTTTCGCCCACACGATCGTGATCCAACGACCGAGAGCATGGAGGGGGGTTATATGGGCTAGGTGGGCTGTGTGGAGAGGTGCTGGGCTGCAAAGAGAAGGAGGTTTCGGGCTACGCGGTTAACCGTAGGGGCGTCAAACGGACCCCGAATGCGACGAAACTTGACAGGCGGTCTACCCACTCTAAAACAACACCGCACGCCAAGTTTCATCCCATTCCGAGAACATTTTTCGGCCACTTATGAAACAAGGACTGAGAGGGGGCGACGGGCGCGCGCGAGAGGTCTGGACTCCGAACGGACAACAGAGAGAATTGGGGGAACCCGAACGGATGCAAGTTCTGAAAAACATGCAGATGAAATGCAGCTCATGACATGGAAAAAATGCAACACGCAAGCAATTGACATGGCAACGATGGCAAATAACTGGAAGAAACCTGGCGCATCGAATCCGAGGCATTACAATCCCCCTCTCGTGGGGCTATATTAAGATAATTAGCCACACGGGTTGCATAAATTCCTCCAAAGAAATTTCCCTTTCTACTATTATTCTGCAACCTTCGTGCAACTATTGCCCCCAAGTTATAACCTTTATAACCTAACAAAAAACTCTTCAGGACACACAGATCAGGGACACACATGTGACATGCTTCATCCTTACCGGTAATACATCTACCAATGAAGAGAGCAAAATATGTATAGCAGGAAAATGAATGCTCCCTATGGTAGCTTGTGCTATGTCCCTGGATTCTCCCACAGTAATACTAGCAAGAAAATCTCTAAATTCAGATTTGTGAGGATCATTAATATTACCCCACTGCGGGAGTTTGCAAGCATTTATAAAATCCTCTAGGTCCATGGTGTAAGATGTATCATAAATATCAAATAGGACACTAGGAGAATTACGTGTACAATTATATTTAAACCTCGGCACAAAGGAATCAGTCAATTGATAGTACTGAGGACACTTATCTTGTAAGAAGTCCTCCAGCTCGGCATTACACACATACGCGTCAAATTCCTCCTTAAAGCCTGCTCTGACCATAAAATCATCGGATGGCCACTCACAAGCTCGTACATTCGCGTCCCTTGGTAATGCAACATCTTGCTCACGTATAGCAATCTTGGGCCCTTTCTTCACAAAGGAACCACCTTGGTACATTCTTCTAAGCATATTTCTTTTTCTGAAAATTTCTGAAAATTTTAGTAACTTCAAAATAAAGTGCATAAAACTAAACAAGATTGATAGCAACTACTCCTACAAGTGCCTAGAGCTTATATCATGCATTGGAATTGCTTGGGACCTAAAAAATTTAACATGCAAGCTCAAGAACATGGTCACCTATGCAGCAAAAATTTGCAATGAATAAAGCACTAGAACAAAAATTAATTGGACCAATGGACGAGTCACATACCTAGCAACAATCTCCCAAAGCAGTTTTGTGAATGGAGCTTTGAGCTAAGAGATCGAAAATTGCAGCAAAACGAGCTAGAACTCGTGCTTGAGATGGATGAGGATTTTTTTGGGTAGAAGATGAAGTGTGTGGGTGCTGGCATAAGTGGAGGGGAGCCACCAGGGGCCCACGAGACAGGGGGCGCGCCCTATAGGGGGGGGGCGCCCTCCACTCTCGTGACCTGGTGCTTGCCCCTCCTGCAGTGTTTTTAGTGCCTAAAATCCTCAAATATTCCAGAAAAAAATACTAAATTTGCAGGGCATTTGGAGCACTTTTATTTTCGGACTATTTTTTAATGCACGGTTAATTCAGAAAACAGACGGGTAATACTATTTTGCTTTATTTATTTTAAATAACAGAAAGTAAAAGGGAGGTACAGAAGGTTGTGCCTTCTAGTTTCATCCATCTCATGATCATCAAAATGAACCCACTAACAAGGTTGATTAAGCTTGTTAACAAACTCATTCCGAATAACACGGAACCGGAGAAATTTCGAATAACACTAAGTTACCTCAACGGGGATATGAAAATCCCCAACAATAAGAATATCATACTTTTTCTTGACAATGGGGAGAGGAAATTCAAAACCTCCAAAAATAATAGTTGGAACTTTTTCAATAGAATTGATGCTATGAACTTGAGATTGTTTCTGAAGGAAATATGCCCTAGAGGCAATAATAAAGTTATTATTTATTTCCTTATTTCATGATAACTGTTTATTATTCATGCTAGAATTGTATTAACCGGAAACATGATACATGTGTGAATACATAGACAAACACAGTGTCACTAGTATGCCTCTACTTGGCTAGCTCGTTAATCAAAGATGGTTATGTTTCCTAGCCATGGACAAAGAGTTGTCATTTGATTAACGGGATCACATCATTAGGAGAATGATGTGATTGACTTGACCCATTCCCTTAGCTTAGCACTTGATCGTTTAGTATGTTGCTATTGCTTTCTTCATGACTTATACATGTTCCTATGACTATGAGATTATGCAACTCCCGTTTACCGGAGGAACACTTTATGTGCTACCAAACGTCACAATGTAACTGGTTGATTATAATGGTGCTCTACAGGTGTCTCCAAAGGTACTTGTTGGGTTGGCGTATTTCAAGATTAGGATTTGTCACTCCGATTGTCAGAGAGGTATCTCTGGGCCCACTCAGTAATGCACATCACTATAAGCCTTGCAAGCATTGCAGCTAATGAGTTAGTTGCGGGATGATGTATTACAGAACGAGTAAAGAGACTTGCCGGTAACGAGATTGAACTAGGTATTGAGATACCGACGATCGAATCTCGGGCAAGTAACATACCGATGACAAAGGGAACAACGTATGTTGTTAAGCGGTCTGACCGATAAAGATCTTCGTAGAATATGTGGGAGCCAATATGAGAATCCAGGTTCCGCTATTGGTTATTGAGCGGAGACGTGTCTCGGTCATGTCTACAAGTTCTCGAACCCGTAGGGTCCGCACGCTTAAGGTTTCGATGACAGTTATATTATGAGTTTATGTGTTTTTATGTACCGAAGGAGTTCGGAGTCCCGGATGAGATCGGGGACTTGACGAGGAGTCTCGAAATGGTCGAGACGTAAAGATCAATATATTGGACGACTATATTCGTACTTCGGAAAGGTTCCGAGTGATTCGGGTATTTTTCGGAGTAACAGAGAGTTATAGGAATTCGCCGGGGAGTATATGGGCCTTATTGGGCCATACGGGAATAGAGGAGAGAGGCTGAAAGGAAGGAGGCGTGCAGCCCCCTCTGGTTCGAATTTGACAAGGGGTGCAGCCCCCTTTTCCTTCCTCCTCTCCCCTCTTTCCTTCTCTCCTACTCCAACAAGGAAGGGGGGGAGTCCTACTCCCGGTGGGAGGACTCCTCCTGGCGCGCCCCTCCTGGCCGACCGACCCCTCCCCCTGGCTCCTTTATATACGGGGGCAGGGGGGCACCTCAAGGACAACAACAATTGATCCCTTGGATCTCTTAGCCGTGTGCGGTGCCCCCCCTCCACCATAGTCCACCTCGATAATATCGTAGTGGTGCTTAGGAGAAGCCCTACGACGGTAGAACATCAAGACCGTCACCATGCCGTCGTGCCGACGGAACTCTCCCTCGACACTCGGCTGGATCGGAGTTCGAGGGACGTCATCAAGCTGAACATGTGCTAGAACTCGGAGGTGCCGTAGTTTCGGTGCTTGATCGGTCGGGCCGTGAAGACGTACGACTACATCAACCGCGTTGTGCTGACGCTTCCGCTTTTGATCTACGAGGGTACGTGGACACCACTCTCCCCTCTCGTTGCTATGCATCACCATGATCTTGCGTGTGCGTAGGAATTTTTTTGAAATTACCACGTTCCCCAACAGTTTCCTTGGAAAGTGTACCGCATGCTCATTACCATTAACATGAAAAGTGACATTGCCTTTGTTGCAATCAATAACAGCCCCTGCAGTGTTCAAAAAAGGTCTACCAAGGATAATAGACATACTATCGTCCTCGGGAATATCAAGAATAACAAAGTCCATTAAGATAGTGACATTTGCAACCATAAAAGGCACATCCTCACAAATACCGACAGGTATAGCAGTTGATTTATCAGCCATTTGCAAAGATATTTCAGTAGGTGTCAACTTATTCAATTCAAGTCTATGATATAAAGAGAGAGGCATAACACTAACATCGGCTCCAAGATCACATAAAGCAGTTCTAACGTAATTTCTTTTAATGGAGCATGGTATAGTCGGTACCCCTGGATCTCCAAGTTTCTTTGGTATTCCACCCTTAAAAGTGTAATTAGCAAGCATGGTGGAAATTTCAGCTTCCGATATCCTTCTTTTGTTTGTGATGATATCCTTCATATACATAGCATAAGGATTTACTTTGAGCATATCAGTTAAGCGCATACATAAGAAAATAGGTCTAATCATTTCAGTAAAGCGCTCAAAATCCTCATCATCCTTTGACTTGGATGATTTAGGAGGAAAGGGCATGGGTTTCTGAACCCATGGTTCTCTTTCTTTACCGTGCTTCCTAGCAACAAAATCTCTCTTATCATAACGTTGATTCTTTGATTGTGGGTTATCAAGATCAACAGCAGGTTCAACCTCTACTTCATTGTTTTTGCTAGGTTGAGCATCAACATGAGCAGTATCATTAAAATTATCACTAAGTTCATGTTCATCACCTGAATATGTTTCAGCATCAGAGACAGAAATATCATTGGGATTCTCAGGTGTGTCTACAGTAGGATCACTAGAAGCATGCAAAGTCCTATCATTTTTCTTTTTCTTCTTTTTGGAAGAACTAGGTGCCTCTAAATTATTTCTCTGAGAATCTTGCTCGATTCTCTTAGGGTGGCCTTCAGATACAAAGGTTCCTGAGTCATTCTACCAGTTCTAGTAGCCACTCTAACAACAAAGTCATTTTTATTATTTAATTCATCAAGCAAATCATTCAGAGCTTTAAGTACTTACTCAGCTTGAGTAGCAACCATGGAAGCATATTTGCTAACGAGATGAAGTTCATCTTTAACTCTAGCCAGATTATCACTTACACGTCCTATCTCGAAAGCATTATTCTTTAACTCTCTTCCAGCATAAGCATTAAAACTTTCTTGTCTAGCCATAAAGTCCTCAAATTCATCTAAGCATGGGCTATGAAATTTAGTAGAGGGGATTTCAACTTTATCATATCTATAGAGAGAATTTAGCTTTACTACCTATGTCGGGTTATCAAGACAATGTGGTTCTTCAACAGGCGGTATATTAAGACCATGTATTTCTTCAATAGGTGGTAAATTCTTAACATCTTCAGCTTTAATACCTTTTTCTTTCATTGATCTCTTTGCCTCTTGCATATCTTCAGGACTGAGAAATAAAACACCTCTCTTCTTCGGAGTGGGTTCAGGAATAGGCTCAGGAGTTGGCTCAATTGGTTCAGAAATTGCTTCAGGAATTGGCTCAGGAAGAGTCTAATTATTTTCATTAGTCAACATATTATTCAATAATATTTCAGCTTCGTCGACTGTTCTTTCCCTGAAAACACAACCAGCACAACTATCCAAGTAGTCCTTGGAAGCATCGGTTAGTCCATTATAAAAGATATCAAGTATTTCATTTTTCTTGAGAGGATGATCAGGCAAAACATTAAGTAACCGGAGAAGCCTCCCCCAAGCTTGTGGGAGACTCTCTTCTTTGATTTGCACAAAATTATATATTCCCCGCAAGGCAGCTTGTTTCTTATGAGGAGGGAAATATTTAGCAGAGAAGTAATAAATCATATCCTAGGGACTACGCACACAACCAGGAGGAAGAGAATTATACCAAGTTTCAGCATCACCCTTTAATGAAAACGGAAATATCTTAAGGATATAAAAATAGTGAGACTTCTCATCATGAGTAAACAGGGTAGCTATATCATTCAACTTGGTAAGATGTGCCACAACAATTTCAGATTCAAGGCCATAAAAAGGATCAGATTCAACTAGGGTAATAATCTCAGGATCAACAGAGAATTCATAATCCTTATCAGTAACACAGATAGGTGAAGTAGAAAAAGCAGTGTCGGGTTTCATTCTAGCATTAAGAGACTGCTGCTTCCATTTAGCTAATAATTTCTTAAGATCATATCTATCATTGCATGCAAAGATTTCCCTAGCAGCTTCTTCATTCATAACATAACCGTTAGGAACAACAGGAAATACATAATCATTGGGAGAACCTTCATCATCACTATCATCAATTATAGCATCTTCAATATTTTCAGTCCCCCTAACTCTAGCAAGTTGTTCATCAAGAAATTCACCTAATGGCAAAGTAGTATCACGCATAGAAGTAGTTTCATCATGCATAGCAGAAGTGGCATCATCAATAACATGCGACATATCAGAATTCATAGCAGTAGCAGGGTTAGGTGTCGCAAGCCTACTAATAACGGAAGGAGAATCTAGTGCAGAGCTAGATGGCAGTTCCTTACCTCCCCTCGTAGTTGAGGGCAAAATCTTGGTTTTAGCGTCTTTCAAGTTCTTCATAGTGATCAACAGATATAAATTCCAAGTGACTCAGAGAATAGAGCTATGCTCCCCGGCAACGGCGCCAGAAATTAGTCTTGATAACCCACAAGTGTAGGGGATCGCAACAGCTTTCGAGGGTGAAGTACAACCCAAATTTATTGATTCGACACAAGGGGAGCCAAAGGATATTCTTGAGTATTAGCAGTTGAGTTGTCAATTCAACCACACCTGGATAACTTAGTATATGCAGCAAGGTATTTAGTAGCAAAGTAGTATGATAATAATGGTAACAGTAGCAAAAGTAAAGATAAATGTTTTAGGGTTTTTGTAGTAGTTGTAACAACAGCAACGGAAAAGTAAATAAGCGAAGAACAATATATGAGCTCGTAGGCAATGGATCAGTGATGGATAATTATGCCGGATGCGATTCCTCATGTAATAGCTATAACATAGGGTGACACAGAACTAGCTCCAGTTCATCAATGTAATGTAGGCATGTATTCCGTAAATAGTCATACGTGCTTATGGAAAAGAACTTGCATGACATCTTTTGTCCTACCCTCCCGTGGCTGCGGGGTCCTAGTGGAAACTAAGGGATATTAGGGCCTCCTTTTAATAGAGAACCGGACCAAAGCATTAACACATAGTGAATACATGAACTCCTCAAACTACGGTCATCACCGAGAAGTATCCCGATTATTGTCACTTCGGGGTTGTCGGATCATAACACATAATAGGTGACTATAGGCTTGCAAGATAGGATCAAGAACACACATATATTCATGAAAACATAATAGGTTCAGATCTGAAATCATGGCACTCGGGCCCTAGTGACAAGCATTAAGCATAGCAAAGTCATAGCAACATCAATCTCAGAACATAGTGGATACTAGGGATCAAACCCTAACAAAACTAACTTGATTACATGGTAAATATCATCCAACCCATTACCATCCAGCAAGCCTACATGGAATTACTCACGCACGGCGGTGAGCATCATGAAATTGGTGATGGAGGATGGTTGATGATGATGACGGTGAGGAATCCCCCTCCGCGGAGCCCCGAACAGACTCCAGACCAGCCCTCCCGAGAGAGATTAGGGCTTGGCGGCGGCTCCGTGTCGTAAAACGCGATGAAACTTTCTCTCTGATTTTTTTCTCCGCGAGACGGAATCTATGGAGTTGGAGTTGAGGTCGGTGGAGGTCCAGGGGGCCCACGAGATAGGGGGCGCGCCCTACAGGGGGGCGCCTCCCTGTCTCGTGGACATGCCCTGGGCCCCCTGGTGTATTTCTTTCGCCCAGAAATTCTTATTAAATTCTAAAAAGTGCCTCCGTGGATTTTCAAGACATTCCGAGAACTTTTCTTTTCTACACATAAAACAACATCATGGCAGTTCTGCTGAAAACAGTGTCAGTCCGGGTTAGTTTCATTCAAATCATGCAAGTTAGAGTCCAAAACAAGGGCAAAAGTGTTTGGAAAAGTAGATACGTTGGAGACGTATCACAGCCTCACACCAAAGCTGAACCAGTGAACCCTCGTACTCCTCTCCGCGTGGGCAACCACTACCGCGTCTTCCTCGACTCCGCTTCGTTCCCTTCCTAGGCCTCGCCATCGTCCACCGCCCTGGTGCTCTCGGCGCGGCGTGGTCAACGTGGTCAAGGAACGACTTTCATCGAAAGAGCACCGTACGTGGAGAGGCTGACAGTTGGGTCCATGGCCGCAGCAAGGAAGTGCCTCCTTATTACATGGAAAATAATGATTCCTCCACCTGACAGCAGGGACCCACCGAACGGGCCACCATATTTTGTGAAAAACCATTTCCCCCTGACTGTTGGGACCCACCAGCTACATCTTCGCACGCAAGGAAGTGCGTCCATATTATGGGCAAAAAACAATTCGCCCCCTGACTGCTGGGACCCACCAGCTACATCTTCGCACGCAAGGAAGTGCCTGATAGTCGGGACCCACCTGGTCGAAGCGTACGTAGCCTTGTCATTCTGGTCGCGAACGTGTACATACATACTGGTTGATGTAGAGGCGCACACGTGTCGTAGTAGAGGCGTGCACGTAGCATGTACACGTACATACAGTGGCCAGGGTGCAAGAAAGAAAATATGGCCATGTACATACATACGGGCGGGGTCTCGAACACCTACTCGCGCATACGTACGGCCAGGGCTCATGTACATGGCTGGGTCGGAAGGAGAAACTGCGTTGTCATCGTGTTCATGGGGAGGCAACATAATGCGTCGTGTTCATCGGGAGGCAGCGGAATGCGTTGGAGCCAACCGGCTTGGACGGAACATCCGATGGAAACGAGGCTTGGCATACCGCAGAACGGAGGAAACGACCTTCTGTTCGACCGGCCTCCTATTCATCGGGAGGGGTCTGGCGTACCACAAAACAGAGGAAACGGACTTCTGTTGGACCTCCTATGGTCGAAACGGGGTCCTACTGATCGGGAGGGGTGTGGCGTGCGACAAAACGAAGGAAACAGACTTGTGTTGGAGCTCTACGGTCGAAATGGGGGTCCTGTTCATTGGGAGGGGTGTGGCGTATCGCAAAACGGGACTCCACGGGATACTGTTCATCTACACCTCGACCTCCTCCAGCCTCCACGGGCTACTGTTCATCCACTGTCGACCTCTTCCAGCCTCCACCTGCGACTGTTCATCCATAGGCTCATGTTCATCCAACCTCCACCGCGCGCTCCTCCATCGGCTAGTGTTCAACCAGCCCTCTCCAAGGGGTCTTGTTCAACCACCCCTCCATCGGCTACTGTTCATCCAGCCCTCCACGGGGTCGTCCTATTCATCCAGCCCTCCACGGGGTCCTGTTCATCCAGCCCCAACCAGCTCGATCGGGGTCCTGTTCATCTAGAGGCAACACCACGGTGTCCTGTTCA
>NC_041383.1:502650029-502690138 GCF_002162155.2 Triticum dicoccoides
AACACTCACTGTTCATCAAGGGAAGGAGGCAGTAGGATTCGATCGGCTTCAGTTAGCAGCAATAGCGAAGGAATCACTCGGGTTCAGCAACATAGCTAGTGCAATCGCTCTGGTTCAGTTAGAGCCCAACGCCTCGCTCGGGTTCAGTTAGAGCCCAACGCCTCGCACACACGCGCATACGAGTATGAGAGAAACATGCATCGCTCGGCCCCCGACCACCCACCGTAACCGGGAACTCCCCGAAATTTTCCTCGCCCTCGGTTATACCATGGTTTTTTCCGTCATGGACGGCCCAAAGAATGTCATGCAGCTGTGTTTCTGGCCTGCCCAGGACGAAAAGCCCATTTTTTGTCATAGAGGTAGGAGCCCACCACATCTATGATGATACCGGGTTTTGTCACAATTATCGTCATAGAAGTGTCATAAGTATGACATAATTTTTTTCGTTTGGCCCAAAATGTCACGGATGTGTCTTTTTTTTGTAGTGCCAATTGTTGGCATATTACTTCCTAAATTGACTTCTCGGCATGGTCGAATTACTCATGTGCCTGTGCTACCTCTTGAGCTTGCGTTGGTTTTTCCCTTGAAGAGGAAAGGGTGATGCAAGAAAGTACCATAAGTGTTTCCCTCGGTTTGAGAACCAAGGTATCAATCCAGTAGGAGACAACACACAAGTCACCGAATACCTGAACATACAATCAACAACTTGCACCCAATGCGACAAAGGGGTTGTCAATCCCTTCACAGTTACTTGCAAAACTGAGATCTGATAGAGATAGATAAACGGTAAAGTAAATATTTTTGGTATTTTTGGTTTATAGATTGGAAAGTAAAGATTGCAAAATAGTAGATCGGAAACTAGTATGATATAAAAGAGAACTTATATGATGGAAAAGAGACCCGGAGGCCATAGGTTTCACTAGTGGCTTCTCTCAAGATAGCAAATATTTCGGTGGGTGAACAAATTACTGCCGAGCAATTAATAGAAAAGCGCAAAGTTATGATGATATCTAAGGCAATGATCATGAACATAGGCATCATGTCAGTGTCAAGTAGAGCAAAACGATTCTGCATCTACTACTATTACTCCACACATCGACCGACTCCTGCCTGCATCTAGAGTATTAAGTTCATAAAGAACAGAGTAACGCATTAAGTAAGATGACATGATGTAGAGGAATTAACTCAAGCAATATGATGAAAACCCCATCTTTTTATCCTCGATCGCAACAATACAATACGTGCCTTGCTGCCCCTACTGTCACTGGGAAAGGACACCGCAAGATTGAACCCAAAGCTAAGCACTTCTCCCATTGCAAGAAAGATCAATCTAGTAGGCAAACTAAACTGATAATTCAAAGAGACTTGCAAAGATATCAAATCATGCATATAAGAATTCAGAGAAGAACCAAATAATATTGATAGATAATCTGATCATAATTCCACAATTCATCGGATCTCGGCAAACACACCGCAAAAGAATATTACATCGTATAGATCTCCAAGAACATCGAGGAGAACATGGTATTGAGAACCAAAGAGAGAGAAAAAGCCATCTAGCTACTAGCTATGGACCCGTAGGTCTGTGGTAAACTACTCATGCTTCATCGGAGAGGCAATGGTGTCGATGTAGAAGCCCTCCATGATCGAATCGCCCTCTGGCAGGACACCAAAAAAGGCCCCTAGATGGGATCACACGGGTATAGAAGGTTGCGGCGATGGAAAAGTGGTTTCGTGGCCCTCTTGGATGTTTTCAGGGTATAAGAGTATATATAGGAGAAGGAGCTACGTTAGGAGACCCTCGAGGGGCCCATGAGGTAGGGGGCGCGCCCTAACCCCTAGGCATGCCCTCCTGCCTCATGGCCGCCTCATTGCGTCTCCGACTTCATCTCCAAGTCTTTTGGTTTCCTTCTGGTCCAAGAAAGACCATCGCAAAAGTTTCATTCCGTTTGGACTCCGTTTGGTATTCCTTTTCTGCGAACTCTAAAATAGAAAAAAAACAGAAACTGGCACTGGGCTCTCGGTTAATAGGTTAGTCCCAAAAATAATATAAAATATCATATAAGTGCCTATTAAACATCCAAAACAGATAATATAATAGCATGGAACAATAAAAAATTATAGATACGTTGGAGACGTATCAAGCATCCCCAAGCTTAATTCCTACTCGTCCTCGAGTAGGTAAATGATAAAAACAGAATTTTTGATGTGGAATGCTACCTAACATATTTATCGATGTAATTTTCTTTATTGTGGCATGAATGTTCAGATCTGAAAGATTCAAAATAAAAGTTTAATATTGACATAAAAACAATAATACTTCAAGCATATTAACAAACACTACAAAACAAATACACTTCTGTAATGATACGTGTTTGTCACAGTAGGTCGCATTTTTTACATGCATGTACATCCATGACGATTTTATGACATAATCAAGATAGTCATACATTGCTGTCGTAGAAGTGTTCCATGACATTACGAAAATTATCATCATGGAAGTGTCCACTTCCATGACGATAAATCACGCGTCACATAAGTGCTTTTGTCAAGGGTGACCGACACGTGGCATCTACTATAACGGAACGCCATTAAGCTATCGGGTCTGGTTTTGGATCCGATAACCTATTAACAGTCCGGACCAATGGGAAATTTCCACGTGTAAAATTCTGATTGGCCGGATGAAACATGTGTCAGCTCGTTAGTGGGCCAGATGTCGCCCGTCCATTGGAGGAGACACGCCTATGATACGTAGACTCGTGGTGGGGCCCAACAGAGGCCCATATAGGTTAAAAGGCTAGCCCAGTCAAAGTCCTGGAGTACTTACTCAGGTACTAGTGGGCCATCCCAATAACGGTCTATTTAATAAAGTCCCATTTACGGCCGAAGCCAGATCTAGCCCGTTAATTGTTCGCCGAATATGTGGGCCCAATTACAGCCGAGTGACTTTCGGCCTGTCAGAGGACCGATGTAGACATGGGCCCATTTCAGCTCGGTGTGACTTTCGGCCTGGGAATGGCCGGTGCTGCCCTTGGGCCATATATGGTCCGACGGGACATCGGGCCCACTAACGGCCCTTGATAAAGGTGGCAACAGTTAAGCCCGACATGACGTTGGGCCTATTAAAGGCATGTCGTATAATTCGGCCTGTTCATGCCTGTACTAAGCTTTCGGCCTCTTAAAGGCCCATGATATCAGTGGGCCAACTAAGGCCCGAGATATGTTTCGGCCTGGTAACGACCCGTGATATAACTGGTCCCAAAAAGGGCAGGTCTACATTGCAGCCTGCTGAAGGCCCGTCGACGACTAGTGAAAATTGAGGCCCAACATGCATTTCAGCCTGCTAAAGGCCCATGGTTTCATCTGGGCCGTAACAGGCCAGTAGAATATTCAGCCTGTTAATGGCCCAACGCTACCTGGGTCAAACTAAGCGCTGGGTCCACAAAAGGCCCAACTAAAATATAGGCCGGAGTAAGTTGTGGGCCTGGCGCAAAGTGTGAAGGCCCCAATCATTCGGGCCCAAGAAAGATGCAGGCCGGCCCAATTGTGGCCCACTAAAAACCAGGCCCGTTAGAGGCGAATGTTTCGGCCTTGTCGACTACATCAGATTTTTTTTCAGATAGCGAATGATGGCAGTAACTAGTAGGAATTAAGAACATACCTACTCTACACAATAAAGAAATTACGAAATAGTAACTAAGAATAAACCTACACTATACAATAAAGGATTTATGGTATATTAGATCCACTGGGCATCGAAGTTTTCCATGAGTGATCATAAAGCGCAACGAAGAAGCAAATTACAAAAACTGGGCACCATTGCAGCGTAACAAAATAATACTGAACCGAGACCACTTCCAAGACAGTTCAAGAAAGGTTAGCCTTGAGCGGGAACTGCTGCTCAAGCTACTGAGCAAGGCTGTGAGACCGGCCTAGCATGTCGGTCATAGCTTCCAGGTGTAGTTGTTTAGCGATGAGGATCTCATTGGTGTTCTCCGCAATCTTTCTTAGAGATAGGACTTCAAGTCGAAGTTGAGTTGCAGAATGCCTTTCTGCTAGAACTTGGGATTGAAGAAGTCAAACTGATTCAGACAATGGATTCTGTGAGCTTGTCTGCCTACTAGTCTCAAGTAACTTGAACACTGCATCAAGACAAGACTTTGGGGTTGTCTCGCTATCTTCAAGATATTTTGCCTTCTTTGCTACAATATATGTTGGGTTTATTTCACAACCTTTAGCAGACTTTTGCATGCCATCAGGCATATCACCCTGAAACAAAGCATAGAGATGACATGTTTTGCACGTGTATAAACGAAGATGATAACTGTGCTATCAATTCCATCCAATTTCAAATTAGAAAATAAAGAGCAAGTTCAAAATATCAATAACATAATTTGGCATTGTTCATAATGTGGGGAGCTTCACCACACTACTGGATTACCATGTCAACATAACAAGCATAGATGAAGGGCAAAGACAATCATTGTATCTATTTTGGTTAATGTGCATGGCATGTTGTTCATATCATCAGCCACATCAGTAAAATAAAACAGGAGATGACAAGGTGCAAACGTGGGCTGCTTCACCACACACTGGATTATAGATCCACAAAAACAAGCATACATATAGGGAGTATTGAGTAATGTGCATGGTATGAATAAGGAATTTTGTTTTACAAGTAAAACTTAGAACTTACGGTTCTTGTGAACATGCATTTTGATAGAAATAATAAACTAAATAGCAGTAAACGATAGGGAGTATGAGCTAATTAAACAACAGTTGAGGATAAAGGCTTTGGAAGGACTGACTTACATTAATAGTTAACACCGGCTTTATAATGCCCTTCTCCATGTCAAGGGAAGGGTAACTCAAGAATTTCAGCACATAATCTTCTTCATAAGCATTGCCTGTACTCTACATTTGTAGAGAGTAATTATAGATATGATAATACTAGAAGGGACAGAGGATAATGAAGATAAGATGCAGATTGATGCTACATAATCAACTACCAATCCCTAGAAGTACAAGCGTTATAGGACAAAATGTACTGATAAGAGCAATGGGCTACAATTCTGCACTGGCATTGTCTATGTATTCTACTTTTTGGTAAGATTAAATATAGATCCGACCTTTTTTAGTAAATGGTGGGCGGGGGAGATAAGATGCAGAATGCTACACAATGAACCAATCCCTCTTCCCATAATACAAGAGTGTTTTGAACACTGGTGTACTGTACAAAACGTTCTTATATTATGGGACAGAGGGAGTAGCTGTTAATGTAAGTACAATGATAGACGATGTTCAGTCCTTACAAGAGGACTGCAGAGCTAAACCTCTTCAAAAGCATTGGGTTGATTCTAAATTTATGTAAGAGTCCATGCGGATCTTATAATGTCCACCAAATGGACGATAACGAGGCTAACATGTGCAGTGATGCTACATAATCAAACAACTATGAAAGTAAGTATGGTCATACAGGGCAAGAGGTACTCACAAGAGCAATGAAGTGTGCAGTATAGTTGCGAAATTTTGTGGTCCCTTGAGAATGAATATGTCAGCGTCCTGGATATGGGGGTATCCAGGCTTGCCTGCCTGTGGCCCACCACGTGGCTTCATCAACGGCCTGGTACGGCCCAGTTTCAGCACCAATGCTACAAGATCCTCGCGAGAAGCCAAGCCTCGTGAGGCGGACGACACCAAGGCCTCCAAAGGAAGTAGCCTCCTCAGGAGGGCTCCTGAGGGATGGAGAGTTCTATGCAAGATACCTCACGAGGCTCAGCTGATGTGAGCCATGATGACCACGACTAGATGGGTGCCAGGTGGGTGCAGAAGCGCACGTTTCCTCTTTGGTGCAAGGGAGGAAAGCCACAGGACGGAGTCCCGAGGAAGCAGCCAAAGGTTGCCATTTCGGTGCAACGAGACAAGGACCGCCAGGACGACAAGACGGAGGTCATCAGCGAGCCCACCGCAGCATCACGACCAGAGGCTTTTCGCAGGCGAAGACTACTTTTGTCAGGATAGACTGTACTACTTGTCCCCTTTCAAATCCTGCCATTGTGGAATCCCTTCCCGCTCATATTTGGGAAGAGGACCAAGGCCACTATAAATAGGACTAGCCACCACCATAGAAAGGAGGACGGATCCAAGAGAGAAACCCAACACAAGTAGAACACCACACCAGCTCAAGAATACCTCTCCTCCGGAGGCTTGTTCATCCGATGTACTTGTTCATCCATAGCCCATCGAGGCAATCCACCACACTATACTGGAGTAGGGTATTACACCACAATGGTGGCTTGAACCAGTATAAATCTTTGTGTCTTTTGTGTCTCCTTGATCTCAACGTGTTAGGCCTAGTGAGATCACGAGTAGGCAGGCTGGGCAGGTTGAGATCTTCGCACGCATCCCAGAGTTCGAACCTCTCACGGGTTGCCGGATCCCGAAATCTGACATTTGGCGCGCCAGGTAGGGGTGCATTGGAATCTTCTTCCTTGACCTCTAGGTTGTTCCCCTGACTCCTATGGTGGCCGCTCCTCCGTCGCCCCGATCGACGTTGGTTCCCGAAGAAGTGCCGGGGCTGCGCTACTTCACCCCCTCCTTCCGGCAGGTGCGACGGCCGCACAAGTTTCGACCGGAGATGCCGCCGAGCTACGATAGCGCGGCAGATCTCATCCCATTCCTTCAAGCGTATGAGGAGGCAGTTTGGGCGGCCGATGGAGATGACAAGGTAAGGCCAACTGGCTCCCCATGGCCCTAACTAGTGTGCCGCGCGCCTGGTTGCTCAACCTGCCGGCGTCTTCTGTGGCTTCCTGGGAGGAGCTGCGTGACCTCTTCCTCGTCCACTACGGGGCACCGGCGCCCCCGGTCATCGCAGCTCTCCTAGGCGGCTCGCAGGCACCACCGTCCGACCGCCACATCAAGCAGTTATGCCGGCGTGCAGGCGGCATCCGGGCGGGTTCGGGGGCTCCCCCGGGCTGGGCGGCGCCCCAGGCTGACCTCACCTTCAGCCCAGGAGATCACCCCGACGCCACAATGGGAGCGAGCGTGCTCCCAATGTTGTGCACCCCCACCATCTGCCATGTGGAGATCACCAGGACCCTCATTGATGCCGGGGCCAGCCTCAACATGCTGTCCCCGGAGGCATTCGACCTGCTCCACGGGCCGCCCAGCCGGCTCCGTCCCTCCGAGCCTTCCTCCGGGGTCGGCGGCGGCTCCACCAGACCCCTGCGGCTGCTCGATTATCCCCTGAGGGTGTGCCCGAATGTGCAGCCGGTGAAGCAGAAGGCTCGTCGCTAGTCCATCATGAAGCAGGCCTTCATCGTCCAGGAAACCCGCAAGCTACAAGCTGCAGGGGTCATCAGAGAGGTGCGAGACCCAGAGTGGCTGGCGAATCCCGTCATCGTACCCAAGAAAGGAGGGAAGGAGCGCATGTGTGTCGACTTCACCAACCTCAACAAGGCCTGCCCACAAGATCCATTCCCGCTCCCTCGCATCGACCAAATCATCGACTCCACCGTCGAGTGCGACATTTTGTGCTTCCTAGATGCCTTTTCCGGTTACCACCAAATCAAGATGGCCGTGGAGGATGTCGAGAAGACGACATTTCTCACCCCATGCGAGGTGTACTGTTACACCTGTATGCCCTTCGGGATGCGTAATGCTGGGGCAACCTTCCAGCGGTTGATGCACATCGCCCTGGGTTCGCAACTCGGGAGGAAAGTTGAGGCCTATGTTGATGATATAGTGGTAAAGTATCGGGAGGCCAGAGCTCTGTTAGAAGATCTAAAGGAGATGTTTGCCAGTCTGCGCACAGTGGATCTTCGGCTTAACCCCGAGAAGTGTGTGTTTGGGGTCCCTTCTAGCAAGCTGTTGGGTTTCTTGGTGTTGCACAGAGGGATCGAGGCCAACCCAAAAAAGGTCAAGGCGATAGAGGACATGAGCCCCACTCAGACCCTGAAGGAGATGCAGAAGCTGGCCAGCTGTGTAACCTCACTTGGGCGATTCATCTCCAAGTTGGGGGAGCGCACCCTCCCGTTTTTTCCAGCTGATGAGGAAGAAAGAGCCATTCAAGTGGACCCCAAAGGCAGACACAACTTTCTAGGACCTCAAGGAGTGCTTGACCAGCCCTCCGGTGATGGTGGCACCACGCCCTCTCTAGCCTTTGGTGCTCTATCTAGCAGCAACCCCGCACTCAGCCAGCGCCGCCCTGGTGGCGCTAAGGGAAGAACGACTAGTCAAGAAGGCTCAGCAGGATGGACGATCGTCCGGGAAAGCGTAGCACCCCTAGGATGAAGCATCCAAAGCCTTGGCTAGCGCAGCAGTCGACGTCCCTCCTGAGGCCACGGTTGATCCCGTGGCTGCCAAGACTCCTGAGGATAGGCCTCGTGAGGCCATGGAGGGCCTGCACGCTTGTGAAGAACAAGATTCCACTAAAATGTTGCATCCCTTGTCGAGCACCTTATCTACTTTGTCAGCACAGTACTGAGGGAGGCTCGGGCGTGCTACCCCATGCCTCAGAAGCTTCTGCTCGCACTCCTAGTTGCCTCCAGAAAACGGCGCCACTACTTTAAAGGCCACCCCATCAAGGTTGTCTCAGCATACCCACTAGAGAGGGTGCTCCGGAGCCCAAACACGACTGGGCGAGTTGCTGAATGGAACATTGAGCTCCAAGCGTTCAACCTTGAGTTTAGCACCACCAGGGTCATCAAGGGTGCGGCCCTCGCAGACTTCATGGCCGAATGGACTGACACTCCTGACCACGGAGTAGTCAAGGACTGCTCCCTCATGCCAGGAGACGAGGAGCCGGATGGATAGACCATGTACTTCGACGGGGCATTTGCGCGGCAAGGCGCAGGAGCGGGCGCCATCCTCATCTCACCCACCAAGGACAAGCTCCGCTACACAGTAAAGCTCTGCTTCCAGCAGGGCGAAAAGGTCTCCAACAATATCACAGGATTCAAAGGCCTTCTCGTCGGGCTTAGGGCTACGGCCGCGCTGGGAGTAAAGCGCCTCACCATCAAGGGCGACTCTCAGCTTCTAGTCAACTTCTCTAACAAGGAATACACGCCCAAGGACAAGCACATGGAGGCATACCTGGAAGAGGTGCGCAAGATGGAGAAGCGGTTCATGGGCGTGGAGCTGCAGCACGTACCACGCGGGACGAACAAGGAGGCAGACGACATCGCCAAAAGAGCCTCTTGCAGGCTCCCTCAGGAGCCAGGGGTGTTTGAGGAGTGCATCTTCAAGCCATTTGCGACCCCTCGCCTCATGACTCTAGAACCACCTACGGGGGACTTACCATGGGCACCGGAGACAGGCACCCCAGCCTGCAGCCACCCCTCAGGAGCCTGCCTACTGCTCGCGCTGGAGCCTCAGGAGGGGTGCTAGACTGAAGAGTTCAAGATGTACTTGCTTCAAGGAACCCTGCCAGAGAAGCAGGAGGATGCCAAGCACGTGGCCTGACAAGCCATCGCGTACTGCATCAAGGATGGTGAGTTGTATCACAGAAGGTCCAATGACGTTTCGTTGTGATGTATCTCCAGGGAACAGGGGCTCGAGCTGCTATCGGACATACACGGTGGGGATTGTGGGCACCACTCCTCATTGCGCACGTTGGTGGGCAAGGCGTTCCGCAGCTGTGTCTACTGGCCCACTGCGCTCAACGATGCTACAGAGCTAGTGCGCTCTTGTGAAGCATGCCAGTTCCACGCCAAGCAGATCCACTAGCCCGCGCAGGGCCTCCAAATGATCCCGCTCACATGGCCGTTCACGGTCTGGGGGCTTGACATCTTGGGGCCGTTCCCTCGGGCGCCAGGGGGCTACCGATACCTTTACGTCGCCATCGACAAGTTCACCAAGTGGGCGGAGGTATAAGCCGTGCGCACCATCGTAGCTGGCTCGACTGTCAAATTCATCAAGGGAATCGTGAGCCAGTTTTGGGTCCCCAATCGAATCATCACCGACAATGGCTCACAGTTCTCCAGCAACCTTTTCAAAACATATTGTGCTAACCTTGGAACGTAGATCTGCTACGCCTCAGTAGCGCACCCACGGAGCAATGGACAGGCTAAGAGGGACAATGTGGAGGTCCTAAGAGGCCTCAGGACCCGGACATTCAAGAAGAAGCTCGAGGCTTGCGGTAGGGGTTGGCTCGATGAGCTGCAGTCCATGCTGTGGTCCATACGCACCACCACAACAAAGCCAACAGGAGAAACGCCTTTCTTCCTTGTCTACGGAGCAGAAGCGGTTCTCCCTCACGATGTCAAGGATCGCTCGATGCGGGTCCTGGCGTTCGATGAGACGCAACAGGACGCCATGCGGAGGATGGATATCGTGCTGGGGGAGGAACGCCACCGTCAAGCCTCGCTCTGAGCAGCGAGGCACCAGCAGGCGATGCGGCGGTACCACTGCCGCTGCGTACGCTCCAGGACATTAGAGGTGGGCGACCTCATCCTGAGGCGGGTGCTCTCAGGGAGGGGCTGCATAAGCTCTCTCCCATGTGGGAGGGCCCGTTTAGAATTGCCCGTGTCTCTAGGCCTGGCGCTGATAACCCGCAAGTATACGGGATAATTGTAGCCTCTTTCGATAAGTAAGAGTGTCGAACCCAACGAGGAGCTAAAGGTAGAACAAGTACTCTCTCAAGTCCTATCGGCCACTGATACGACTCTACGCATGCTTGACGTTCGCTTTACCTAGAACAATTATGAAACTAGAAGTACTTTCTAGGTGTTGTTGGATAGATTTGCAAGATAATAAAGAGCACGTAAATAAAAAGTAGGGACTGTTTAGATAAATATGCAATAAAGTAGTGTGGAAAAGTAGTGGTAGGAGTTGTGAAATTGTCCCTAAGCAATTGACTACTTTACTAGACCGATAGCAAGTTTTATGTGGGAGAGGCCACTGCTAGCATGTCATCCCTGACTTGGAATTCTATGCACTTATGATTGGAACTATTAGCAAGCATCCGCAACTAGTAACGTTCATTAAGGTAAACCCAACCATAGCATTAAGATATATTGGTCCCCCTTCAATCCCGTATGCATCAATTTCTATGCTAGGTTGAAGCTTCTGTCACTCTTGCCCTCCAATACATAGTCCTATCAACATACAACTAACCCTATGGTGTGATCCACGCGCGCGCTCATATGATGGGCACCAAAGGACAGCAACATAACCACAAGCAAATTAAACCAATCATAGCAATTCATCAATCACTGATAGGACAACGAAAATCTACTCAGACATCATAGGATGGCAACACATCATTGGATAATAATATGAAGCATAAAGCACCATGTTCAAGTAGAGGGTACAGAGGGTTGCGGGAGAGTGGACCGCTGAAGATAGAGGGGGGAAGGTGATGGAGATGTTGGTGAAGATGGCAGAGGTGTTGGTGAAGATCGCAGTGATGATGATGGCCCCCGGTGGTGTTCCGGCGCCACCGGATGCAAGGGGGAGAGAGCCCCCCTTCTTCTTCTTCTTCTTCCTTGACCTTCTCCCTAGATGGGAGAAGGGTTTCTCCTGTGGTCCTTGGCTCCTGTCGGGGATATACCCCGCGGCGTAAACCGGCCGGAAGTTTAACCCGGCCGGACTTGGCGATTT
The DNA here is from genome assembly GCF_002162155.2 of Triticum dicoccoides. Classification (NCBI taxonomy): domain Eukaryota; kingdom Viridiplantae; phylum Streptophyta; class Magnoliopsida; order Poales; family Poaceae; genus Triticum; species Triticum dicoccoides. The sequence continues at coordinate 502,661,631 of NC_041383.1, forward strand.
ATCTGAAGACCCGGCTGGCACTTGGCGATTCACCGGGCGACCCGTTTGGACCTGGCGGTTCACGACTCATTGGTAACCCGGCAGGTGGGTGCGAGGAGCGACAAGACCTGGTGGCCCAACGGGCGGTTCATGAAGGCCGGTTCATACTATGGTGGCCCGGTTTAAGAGGAAAGGAATATTTACCTTACAAAGAGTTAAGACCAGGACTTGTATCCGGTTTGTATTAGAGATAGACTAGTCCTAATCCTAATAGGACTCCACATGTAAACCGCCCCTTCAACATATATAAGGAGGGGCAGGGATCCCCAATAAGAGGAGAAGCTACAAGCAATAAGAAACAATCTTAGGGCTAGACACAAAGAGGAGAGCCGGTTTACGGCGACTCCCTCATGATCATAATGAGACCTAGCCTCAAATAGCATGTAGGGTTTTTACCGGATGATGTTTCCCGGGGCCCGAAGCTGTCTAAATCCCTGTCTTGTGTTGCGTCTCTCGATTCCGCTCAACCCCTCTCAAGCTACCACATAGATGCGTTGGCCTCGCGACTAAGTCCTGACACTAAGGACATCTGACGTGACAAATCCACAACAGTTGGCGCCCACCGTGGGGCCCGCGCACGGTGGTGTTGAGTTCTTGGAGGGATTTTTTCTAAGGATCAAGAAGCTCGCGGTTAATCGGATGAAGAACAGGCGCAATCGGATCTGAATCATCGACGAGCGGCCGCCTGTTTGAGCATGTACAAGATTGTGAGCAAGGGATTTTTTTAGGGGTTACCCGCTATGCGGCCACCGCACGCGCCATAGAAATCTGCCGAGTCCAAGTTGAAAGAGAATTCCAAACTGGGCCGTGCCACTAAATTATAAAAAGGAAACTAAGGTTGTGTGATGGTCTACAGGATGCGCTGCCACAAGTCGCCGAGACCGACAAGATTTTTGCTGCTGATTCAACTCATAAGCAGTGATGGAGATCGATTCTTGGGCGGACAGTCCGCCGAGGTGAACACCAGTTTCTGCTACACCGCCACTATCAAATCACAGGCCGTCTCCGCACCCACGCGTTCAAGTCCATCCAGCTGGTCCAGCAACAGTATCACTGTCACATCTTGAAACTACAAGCCTGCCACCCACGTGAAGGGCCAAGCGCCAACGGGAATCAAAAACTAATATTACTAGTACTCCTACATGGGAAGGACAAAGATGTAGGCACCAAGGATCCCTCACGTGAGTTTGCCAAACATGCTAGTTCACGTCAAAAAAAACATTAAACCGGCTACGTCCTTAGCGGCCGGTTCCTGCACGGGCGACGAGCGGCTCACGGGCAGCAGTGGGGGCGGATCAAAGACAGTGCCTAGCTCCAAGTCGCTCCAGCTCTACTTCGTCGGGGCTCTCTCGCTGCAGCCCAAGTCGCCGCTGGCCGGTCAAAGTTGCCGCAAGCAAAAACAACCAGGTGATATCCGTCCGGTTTTCAGCACATATTAATTTTTATATGAACAATTACTTTGTCTTGCGATACTTTTTGATGCAGGACAATTGTTCATAACTAATGAGGTGTTATATTACGGTCCCTGTGATCGACTCGCCCATCCACGCTGTTTTACAATGCCACAGACGGATCGCCCATCCCCTCGCGAGACCAGTTCATGCATCCACGACGGTTTACAACGCGGAGGACAACTTGCTCGTCCACACCCGCTTACAGATACCGTGGCCGGTTTATCTGTCTGCTCCCGCGGTGATTCACCCGTGAGGGATTTCAGTTTCACCTAGGGATCATCAACTTCATGGTGGATTATTTACGGCCTAAACGCGTCAGGTGATATCCATCTAAAATATATTAGCACATATTATTTTTGTCAAAGAGCAGTTTATCTTTGCCTTGGTCTGTGATATTGTTTATGCAGGACAATTGTTCACTGCAAAAGCTATGGCCATGTCAGGGATGTATCTAGCATCTAGCCACACCATCAAGCTCGATGAACATATCTGTGAGCCGCCGTTCTGCAGACCATTTTATATCGACATGACGAGGCTGAACCGCCTGATCGACTCGCCCGTCCGCACTGACTTACAATGCCGCGGCCGACTCATCTATCTAAGTCGCCTCTGATGTTGCGGTCGTCTTTGTCGTCCGTCTCTCGTGGCCTAGTCTACATCAACATACCGGGCCGCACCTGTCTGCATGAGCTATTTGAACAAGTCACGGCTTGGGTAGCCTGGTTTTCTTTCAACAAAATGGAGGCAAATTATCATATACTATCAACCGCCATCTGCACTAGGTGGTTCAACGGGCAGGCGCACAAATCGCCACCACTACAGTTTTGGTTAACTTCAAATCACCAGTTGGAAGGAACCATTGGCCGAGTTGCTGACACGGCTCATACGGGATCATTTATAACCTGCCGCAGTCACCTCAAATTTCTATGGATTAACATCGTGCTATCAACACCAATGATATACAAGTTATGCCGGTTTATATCACGGTCAAATATGGAGAATCTCAAGCCAACTCTTCGAGTCACCTTGAGACTCGGGGGCTACGATGATATGACGCAACAAGTCTTGCCAGTTTCAGCAAATTTAAAAACCCCAGGACAATGGAGGGAAAGATAACCCGGTCCCGGAGGCTACTGTTATTTGAAGGCCGTCAGAAAATTTCCGGCTTAGAAAGTATATGACAATTATAAAATCCCGGCTCAATGAAGAAGTTCCGGGTCATCAGAAAAGATTCCGTTTTAAAATCCGGCTCAAGGGAAGCCAGTCTCACTGAAGCTCTCAAATCTAGTTTAAGAATTTCCGGTTCAAAAAGGAATTAACTTCTCGCAGGTTTGAGTTTAAAGGCCGTCAGAAAATTTCCGGCTAAAAATGAAGATTCCGGTTTAAAATCCGGTTCAAGGGAAAGATGTCTCCCACAAAGCTTTGAAGCTCTCAATATCCATTTTAACATCCGGCTCAAGAAGGATTTAGCTCTTGCAAAAAGTTAAAGGGTGCCAAAGAGGACCTTCTGCCATGATGCACGGTTCAAACATGGGTATCATGCCTTATTGGCCTAACATATTATTGATCACATGGGGGCTTCTGCTTCATAAAGCGGGGTCTCTGTTCTTTTTTACATCATGCGTGGTTACATGGAATTGGCCTATATTAAAGCGACCTCCGGTTTACCCCTTGCATTCGCTTTTCAAAAGCTTTATGATATCACTTGGGGGCTTGGTCGTGTCCGAACCAATGCAACACCTCTTGATAGGCGAAAGCCACCAGATCACTTGGGGACATGGTCAAGTCTGAACCAGTCACGCCTCTTGATCGGCCTAAGGCCACAGAGTCACTTGGGGGCTTGGTCGAACCCGAACCATTGCCACGCCACTTGATCGGCATAATGCCACGGTTTCAGTTGGGGACCTGGCTGACTTGAACCATAGCTACACCTATTGGGAGCTTGGTCTTGTCCGACCATGGTAACACCATCTGATCAGCTCAATAAAGCATCTTTCTTGCAAACGGTTTTATCATTGCCTTTTGCTTAAGTCTTTTTCTTAAATGACTATTATTTTTGTTGCGTTCTTAAACCGACAAAATTTGCAGACCGGTTCGACTGTCAATTGACGGAACACGGTCAATTCTTAATCCGAAGACTATTTGCCTGATTTGATTTTTTGATTTTATGTTACCATCTTATTATGGAGTAAACCGGTGTTCATTAACCCAGCTTGACTTTCAATCACAAATTGTCAGTACATGACCAATTATAATCCGGTGATTATTAACTCGGTCTGGTTCGACTACAAGTTGCCAGTATTATATATGGATAATCCGGTGTCTATCATAACCCGGTATGGTTTTATCATAAACCGACACAATATGGAAGGAGTTATCAGTATTCAAGATTGGGATTATCACCCTTACTACAAAAAATTGGTAAACCAACGATGTGATTCAATATCACAGGTATGATATATTTCATATTTGATTGTTCTTAAGTGCAGCCTTGGTTATAAACCTAGGTTATATGTTGGCATTATGACCCGTCCGGCGGTAAACTGCCAGGACACTTTAAACTTGTTGTATGCAGAGACAGGTTGAATAAAGCATGATGATAAATTATCCGGTGTTTATTAAACCGACCTGGCTTTAAGACAATAAGTCGCCAGTATATGGTGAGAAATTATCCGGTGTTTGTTATCCCGGCCTGGCTTTGGACTATAAGTCGCCAGTACATATTTGGATTGCGCCATTGGAATCATGCGCTTATAAATCATTGGGTTATATTATTCAAATAGCCAAACTTGGCTGAATTTTCATTATGATATTGAATGAATAAGGTTTTCATACCGGATTATATTATCTTGAATAGCCAACATGGATGGATTTTATTATGGTTTTTAACAACCGGTATTATTGAGGTTTTCAAAGTCGCTTTAGCGCAATGGCTATTATTTTATCAAAGGATATGATTTATTTTGCAATGGAAGGAATAGTCCCGAGTCGCTGCAGGCTTACGACCCGGCACTTGGGGGCTACATTATTCAAGTTGAGATTGTATCAAATATGCAAGTCTCATGTCGCTGCAAGCATGCACCATGACACTTGGGGGCTAATGCAAAGTCATTTTTTGCTCATATTATTGAAGACCCGACTCATCACATTATAACGAGCCGGCCCTTGGGGGCTACCAATTGCTCCTGTCAACAACTCAAGGTACACAAGTTAAATCCATTATATTGAAGGGTCCACTGCTCAGTTGGTAAAGCACAGGGCTCTTAACCTTATGGACGTGGATTCAAGCCCATGATGGGGGTTACATCATATGATGTTATTTTCATTGAAGTATATATCAAGTCCCAACTCAATATTATCTTACTGAGCTGGCCCTTGGGGGCTACACATCATTGCTCAAATCTACATGATTATATTTACAAAGTCCCTGCTCATTATTGCATAAATGACCCGTCCCTTGGGGGCTACACTGGTTGAAGTTTTATGAGTATAAGGCAATTTCAAGCCCCTGGTTGCTGCAAGCATGACAACCCGGCCCTTGGGGGCTACATAATATGGAGTATTCAGTTTTTACTAGTGACTGGGATGAACAACATGGATTTCTTCAAAAGTGGCAGTATTTATATTGAAGAAAGTCTTAAGCCATCACTTTGTTCTGCTCAAGACTTGGGGGCTACAGGTATTATATTATTATTGGAAAAATATTTTCAAATTCTCTGTTTTGAGCAAACCAGATTGACCCGGTGTCACCAATTATTATGACCCTGTGTCTACAACCCGATATCATCAATAATCATGAACCGGCGTTGGCAACAATCATGAACCGGTGTTGGCCACAATCATAAACCGGCGTTAGCAACAATCATGACCCGGAATTATCAGTTTTTATAACTCGGCAGTTTTGGCAATGATAAACCAGCAAGTTCTACATCTTCAAACCGGCCGAATATCAGATGAGTATTTCAAGACCAAAATTACTTAAACCGGCATTTTGGAAACCGATTCAAGTGGATTATTCTTCACAATATTTTTCTATGAGAGGCCAACATCGGCAATTTGAGTATGAAACTGGTTATTGATCCGGATTTTCTAAGAAGAAGGAAATGACAAGGATTCAGAATGATCAGATGCCGGTTTACAAGAATTCTTAACCCGGAGCACAACCTGTCAAATTTGTTCTTGTGTTTATTTTGCAGCATAAGTTTACCATGGATAAATCCAAGCTAAACTTGGGGGCTAATGTCGGGGATATACCCCGCGGCGTAAACCGGCCGGAAGTTTAACCCGGCCGGACTTGGCGGTTTATCTGAAGACCCCGCTGGCACTTGGCGATTCCCCGGGCGACCCGTTTGGACCTGGCGGTTCACGACTCATTGGTAACCCGGCAGGTGGGTGCGAGGAGCGACAAGACCTGGTGGCCCAACGGGCGGTTCATGAAGGCCGGTTCATACTATGGTGGCCCGGTTTAAGAGGAAAGGAATATTTACCTTACAAAGAGTTAAGACCAGGACTTGTATCCAGTTTGTATTAGAGATAGACTAGTCCTAATCCTAATAGGACTCCACATGTAAACCGCCCCTTCAACATATATAAGGAGGGGCAGGGCTCCCCAATAAGAGGAGAAGCTACAAGCAATAAGAAACAATCTTAGGGCTAGAAACAAAGAGGAGAGCCGGTTTACGGCGACTCCCTCGTGATCATAATGAGACCTAGCCTCAAACATCATGTAGGGTTTTTACCGGATGATGTTTCCCGGGGCCCGAAGCTGTCTAAATCCCTGTCTTGTGTTGCGTCTCTCGATTCCGCTCAACCCCTCTCAAGCTACCACATAAATGCGTTGGCCTCGCGACTAAGTCCTGACACTAAGGACATCTGACGTGACAAATCCACGACAGCTCCCATGGCGTGGGAGGGGCGAGAGCCCCTCCGAGATTGGATCTATCTCTCTGTTTCTGCGTTCCCAGATTCTGCCCCTTCACCGTTTCTTTTATATCCGGAGATCCGTAACTACGATTGGGGTGAATCTTTTGCCCAGATTTTTCTCATAAAATTAGCTTTCTTGCGGAAAAAGAAGAGCATCAACTGCCTTACAGGTGGCCCAGGAGAGTGCCAGGCGTGCCCAGGGGGGTGGGCACGCCCCCTATCTCCTGGCCACCTCAGGCACCGTTTCACGTTGATTCTTCCTCCACAAAATCCCAAATATTCCAAAATAATTCTCCGTCCGTTTTTACCCCGTTTGGATTCCGTTAGATATTGGGTTTCTGCAAAACATAAAACATGCAACAAACTGGAACTGGCACTAGGCACTGGATCAATATGTTAGTCCCAAAAAATAGTATAAAAAGTTGCCAAAAGTATATGAAAGTTGAAGAATATTGGCATGGAACAATCAAAAATTATAGATACGACGGAGACCTATCAGCATCCCCAAGCTTAATTCTTTCTCGTCCTCGAGTAGGTAAACGATAAAAAGATAATTTTTGATGTGGAATGCTACCTAGCATAATCTTGATCATAAGTCTAATCATGGCATGAATATTAAGACACGAGTGATTCAAGGCAATAGTCTATCATTTGACATAAAAACAATAATACTTCAAGCATACCAACCAAGCAATTATGTCTTATCGAAATAACCTAGCCAAAGAAAGCTCATCCCTACAAAATCATATAGTCTGGCTATGCTCCATCTTCATCACACAAAGCATTCAAATCATGCACAACCCTGATGACGAGCCGAGCAATTGGTTCATACTTTTTAACGCGCTTCAGTTTTTTCAACTCCTACGCAATACATGAGAGCAAGCCATGGACATATCACTATGGTGGTATATGGTGGTGGTTATGAGGACAAAAAGAGAGAAGATAGTCTCACATCAACTAGGCGTATCAACGGGCCATGGAGATGCCCATCAATAGATATCAATGTGAGTGAGTAGGGATTGCCATGCAACGGATGCACTAGAGCTATAAATATATGAAAGCTCAACAAAAGACACTAAGTGGGTGTGCATCCAACTTGCTTGCTCACGAAGACCTAGGGCATTTTGAGGAAGCCCATCATTGGAATATACAAGACAAGTTCTATAATGAAAAATTCCCACTAGTATATGAAAGTGAAAGCATAGGAGACTCTCTCTATGAAGAACATGGTGCTACTCTGAAGCACAAGTGTGGTAAAAGGATATTAACATTGCCCCTTCTCTCTTTTTCTCTCATTTTTTCATTTTCTTTTTTTAATTTTTAATTTTTAATTTTTTTGGTGGGCTTCTTTGGCCTTTTTCTATTTGGGCTTCTTTGGCCTCTTTTATTTTTCATAAAGTCCAGAATCTCATCCCGACTTGTGGGGGAATCATAGTCTCCTTCATCCTTTCCTCACTGGGACAATGCTCTAATAATGATGATCATCACACTTTTATTTACTTACAAGTCAATATTACAACTCAATATCTCGAACAAAGATATGACTCTATATGAATGCTTCCGGCGGTGTACCGGGATGTGTAATGATCTAGCATAGCAATGACATCAAAAAACGGACAAGCCATGAAAACATCATGCTAGCTATCTTACGATCATGCAAAGCAATGTGACAATGATGGAACGTGTCATAATAACAGAATGGTGGAAAGTTGCATGGCAATATATCTCGGAATGGCTATGGAAATGCCATAATAGGTAGGTATGGTGGCTGTTTTGTGGAAGGTAAATAATGGGTTCATGATACCGGCGAAAGTTGCCCGACACAATAGAGGCTAGCAAAGTGGAAGGGTGAGTGTGCGTATATCCATGGACTCACATTAGTCATAAAGAACTCATATACTTATTGCAAAAGTCTACTTAGCCATCAAAGCGAAGTACTACTACGCATGCCCCTAGAGGGATAGATTGGTAGGAAAAGACCATCGCTCGTCCCCGACTGCCACTCATAAGGAAGACAATCAAAAAACACCTCATGCTGCAACTTCGTTACATAACGGTTCACCATACGTGCATGCTACGTGACTTGCAAACCTCAACACAAGTATTTCTCAATTTCAAAATTACTCAACTAGCACGACTCTAATATCACCACTTTATATCGCAAAACTATTGCAAGGAATCAAACATATCATATTCAGCGATCTACAAGTTTATGTAGGATTTTATGACTAACCAAGTGAATGACCAATTCATGTCATCTCTCTAAATAGATATAAGTGAAGCAAGAGAGTTTAGTTCTTTCTACAAAAGATATGTCCACGCTCTAACAGCTATAAGTGAAGCAAAAGAGAATTCTACAAATGGCGGTTTTCTATGTGAAGAGAAACGGGCAATCCAAACTTCAAATGATATAAGTGAAGCACATGAAGCATTCTATAAAGCCATACTCAAAAGATTTAAGTGAAGTGCAATGATCATTCTATAAATCAACCAAGGACTATCTCATACCAGCATGGTGCATAAAATAAAAGTAAAAACAAAATGCAAAAGACGCTCCAAGACTTGCACATATCTCATGAACGAAACGAATACGAAAACATACCGATACTTGTTGAAGAAAGAGGGGATGCCTTCCGGGGCATCCCCAAGCTTAGAAGCTTGAGTCTCCTTGAATATTTACTTGGTGTGCCTCGGGCATACCCAAGCTTGAGCTCTTGCCTCTCTTCCTTTTCCTCATATCGAGACATCCTCGATTAGACACTTCATCCACACAAAACTTCAACAGAAAACTCGGTAAGATCCATTAGTATAATAAAGCAAATCACCACTCTAAGTACTGTTGCAAACCAATTCATATTTTGTTTTTTCATTGTGTCTACTGTAATATAACTTTTTACATGGCTTAATCCACTGATATAAATTGATAGATTCATCTAAACAAGCAAACTATGCATCAAAAACAGAATCTGTCAAAAACAGAACAGTCTGTAGCAATCTGAACATTCATCATACTTCTGGTACCCCAAAAATTCTACCAAAATTATAAAAAATAAACAAGTTGTACAGCAAGACAGTGCAAAAGGAATCAGAACCAATTGACGTTCCAGTTAAAAATGTCAAATCGCGCACTACAGCAAAGTTTCTGTGCTGCACCGTACAAACCAACAAGCATTGTAAACATCCTAAAGGCAAACCTTGGCACATTATTTTTATAATACAATGGAATTATACAAGGGGATAATTATTTTTGATGGAAAGTTTCTGTAATCAAGATTCACAAAGTTTCCACAAGCATGAACGAAGTTCAAGGAGCTCTCCCACTTCAACAATGCTTGTCTTTCTCACTTTCACTTTCCTTTTCGAAAAGTTTTAGGTTCCCCTCTTTATTTTTTTTGTTTTTAGACTATATGAAAGCACTAAAAAGAAATAAATGACTCTATAAAACTTCCGGTTGTCTCCCTAGCAGCGCTTTCTTTAAAGCCATTAAGCTAGGCATGTAGTGCTCAAGTAATGAATCCACCCGGATCCCAAGGTATATCAAAGCCAATTTTAATTAAAAATGATTTGTAATTTAGTAGTGAGCACAAAGTAACATATATCATGCAACAACGAAGTCTAACCCTCTTCCTATGCATTGTCATGTCATAAAAGAACAATTCATGCACACATAGTAAAGGCCAATGCATAATATAAACAATTTCTTGCAATTCTATCGTATTGGAAACATAAAGAGGCGGAGATATAGTTCCTATTTCATAATAATTGCAAGTAGGAGCAGCAAGCACATGCATATTATATCTATCAAAATTATCATGTGCAACGGTAAAAGGCAACCCATCAATATAATCCTTAATAAGCACAAACTTCTCCGATATAGTGTAGTTTGGAGAATTCAAAAGGATAATAGGACTATCATGCGTGGGTGTAATAGCAACAATTTCATGTTTAACATAAGGAACTATAGCAAGTTCATCTCCATAAGCATAATTCATATTGGCATCTTGGCCACAAGCATAGCAATCATCATCAAAATGGGATATTTCAAGAGAATCAACGAGATCATAGCAATCATCGTTCGATAAGCACGAAGGGGAACTAAACAACGTATGAGTTAAAGAGTTACTCTCATTAGAAGGTGGGCACGTGTGATCAATCCGCTCTTCCTCCTTTTGTTCTTCGCTCTCCTCATCATCTTTTTCATCCAATGAGCTCATAGTTTCATCACTTTCTTCTTCCATAGCTTCCTGCAAAATATTAGTCTCTTCATGGACAGCGGAGACTTTCTCAATAAATGCATTAATATAGTAATTGTATTCATAATTTTCATAGCAATATCTAAGTATAGCAAGATTTTCAGGCCTGTAAAGATCATCATCAAAAGCTTCATACTTTTCAAACAAAGATTCAATTTCATAAGCAGCCTTAAAAGCAACAAATTCTTCAATTTGTTCAACATCATAGTAATCATATATACCATTAGCATAAGAAGCTAAGGTTTCATTATCATTAAATTTGCATGAAAAGGGAAGGTGTGGAGCCTCCATCCTAGAGCAACAAGTAATATGATATCTCAACCATAGATCCCGGGCATACCAACGCAACATAGAAATTTGATCCCATAATAGTTTCCCTTTTTGTGTCAAGCGATAATCCCTAAAGTATTCACGTTGATCCAACGTGTCTCTCATAACATAATTGAATGGGGTTTTCTCAGGATTATTAAAGTAGTACATAATATCTCGAACATAACAAGCATTGAGGGTGTTAGGAGGTTCCTCATCTCCATGAGTAGCAAGTACACCTAATTTTTTTGGTATTTCGTGTTCCATATCCATAACTAAAGATAGAGAACAACTTAGAACAGCAAATAAAAATTACTTAGTGATAAAGCAAACAAGCACACACGAGAATATTCACCCCACGCTATTGCTCCCCGGCAACGACACTAGAAAAAGGTCTTGATAACTGGCAAGTATACGGGATAGTAGTAGCCTCTTTCGATAAGTAAGAGTGTCGAACCCAATGGGGAGCTGAAGGTAGAACAAATACTCTCTCAAGTCCTATTGGCCACTGATACGACTCTACGCACGCTTGACATTCGCTTTACCTAGAACAAGTATGAAACTAGAAGTACTTTGTAGGTGTTGTTGGATAGATTTGCAAGATAATAAAGAGCACGTAAATAAAAAGTAGGGGCTGTCCAGATAAATATGCAATAAAGTAAATATAGCGAGTGTGGAAAAGTGGTGGTAGGAGTTGTGAAATTGTCCCTAAGCAATTGACTACTTTACTAGACCGATAGCAAGTTTTATGTGGGAGAGGCCATTGCTAGCATGTCATCCCTGACTTGGAATTCTATGCACTTACGATTGGAACTATTGGCAAGCATCTGCAACTACCAACGTTCATTAAGGTAAAACCCAACCATAGCAGCAAGATATATTGGTCCCCCTTCAATCCCGTATGCATCAATTTCTATGCTAGGTTGAAGCTTCCGTTACTCTTGCCCTCCAATACATAGTCCTATCAACATACAACTAAACCTATGGTGTGATCCACGTGCGCGCTCATATGATGCGCACCAAAGGACAACAACATAACCACAAGCAAATTAAACCAATCATAGCAATTCATCAATCACTGATAGGACAACGAAAATCTAATCAGACATCATAGGATGGCAACACATCATTGGATAATAATATGAAGCATAAAGCACCATGTTCAAGTAGAGGGTACAACGGGTTGCGGGATAGTGGACCACTGAAGATAGAGGGGGAAGGTGATGGAGATGTTGGTGAAGATGGCGGAGGTGTTCATGAAGATCGCAGTGATGATGATGGCCCCCGGCGGCGTTCCGGCGCCACTGGAAGCAAGGGGGAGAGAGCCCCCTTCTTCTTCTTCTTCTTCCTTGACCTTCTCCCTAGATGGGAGAAGGGTTTCCCCTCTGGTCCTTGGCTCCCATGGCGTGGGAGGGGAGAGAGCCCCTCCGAGATTTGATCTATCTCTCTGTTTCTGCATTCCAGATTCTGCCTCTTCACCGTTTCTTTTATATCCGGAGATCCGTAACTCCGATTGGGGTGAATCTTTTGCCCAGATTTTTCTCATAAAATTAGCTTTCTTGAGGAAAAATAAGAGCGTCAAATGCCTTAGGGGTGGCCCTGGAGAGTGCCAGGCGCGCCCAGGGGGGGGGGTGGGCGCACCCCCTATCTCCTGGCCACCTCAGGCACCGTTTCGCGTTGATTCTTCCTCCAAAAAATCCCAAATATGCCAAAATAATTCTCCGTCTGTTTTGACCCCATTTGGATTCCGTTTGATATTGGGTTTCTGCGAAACATAAAACATGCAACAAACAAGAACTGGCACTGGGCACTGGATCAATATGTTAGTCCCAAAAAATAGTATAAAAAGTTGCCAAAAGTATATGAAAGTTAAAGAATATTGGCATGGAACAATCAATAATTATAGATATGACGGAGACGTATCAGCGCCGCGCACATGGAGACACAGGACGGGGTCCCCATCTATAACGCCTGGAACATCCAGCACCTCCGGAAGTTCTACCCCTTAAGAAAGGCTCCGACCTGTGAAGCAAGGCTCCGGCCTGTGAAGGTCTCTGCTCGTGACACTCTCATGTAATAATGAGTGGGGCTGTACATGCCCCAGAGTCTCCTGAGAGCCGCCCTGGGGCCCCACAGGGGCTCCCTCCCATGTCCTAGTGGCAACACTTAGCTTCGCGCTGGTGAGAAGACTAGATTAGGTGCCGGACGTGGCTGTTCATTTGCTTTCTGGATTTGCTTGCAGTTTTCTAGTAAGTCTTTCAATGGATTTGGTATTCTTGAACGCTGGTTCCTCGGAGTTGTCTCCCTCTCTTAAGGCCTTTTTTGGTCCAAGGACATGAGAGAGGCGGCAGTTGCCCGCCATTTCTCCTCACGCTCCTCGCGCGTGGAGCTAGGCAGGTGTGTGCACTCATGCACGCACCGCGCTGAACCCTAGTGTTTTAGCTTCATCCTCGCAAGAAGCCCTAGATCGGACCCGCGGGCACCAACACCCCTCATGTCCGTGCCCCCGGGGCAGCGCGACACGGTGCGTCAGGTCCGGGCTAATCTGCGGCAGAGGGCTCGCGTAAAGAGGATATGGGCCACTTGATAGTTTTTCTTCCCTTTCTTCAGGAGCTGCCCTGCAGCAGCTCCGCGGCAGTCCTCGAGGCCTCACGACCCTATGGCAGGGGGCTCCGTCGAGCACCTAAGGCCAACTAACTACTACATGCACACCAAGCTAAGTCATCTTAGCCCTGCTTACCCAGAGCACCAACACTAGTACACAACATTAAAACTGCAAACATAAGCATAAGGGCATAACTGCCAAGGTTCATTACACACCCTAGCAGGGTACACATCTTTTTACAAATTACAGGAGAAAGGAAAAGCTAAACTATGAAGGCCCGAAGGCGCACGAGCTTGGCACCAGCGCCGCATCCTCAAGCATCACCTCAAGGGAGCCCGACGCTTCACCAGTTCTTCCGTAGATGATCTAGGGCCACCGGCCTTGAGTCCAAGTTCGCCGGCCCCCAGCTTCACTCCGGGCTCCTCTCCGACTTCATTGGAACGCTGCGGTGCGACGAGCCACCAACGTCCTCGACACGAGCACGACGATGCGGAGGGCGGTCGTAGCCACCGCTGCTTGAGCTCTCTTCCGAGGAAGAGTGGCCGTCACGGGAGGAGGAGCGCGTGTCGCCAAGGCCAAGCTCGTCGTCACCGCCACCATCGTCGCTGCTGTCCTCCGGGCAGCACCCCACTCGGCGGCCGTCTCCCCTGCACACCCTCATTCACTACAAAAAAATACACTTCCGTGATGATACGTGTTTTTCACAGTAGGTCACGTTTTTTGTCATGCATGTACATCCATGACGATTTTATGACAGAATCAAGATAGTCATACCTGTGCTGTCGTAGAAGTGTTCCATGACATTACCAAAATTATCATCCCGGAAGTGTCCACTTTCATGACGATAAATCACGCGTCACAGAAGTGCTTTCGTCAAGGGTGACCGGCACGTCGCATCCATCGTAACAGAATGCCGTTAAGCTATCGGGTCCGGTTTTGGATCTGATAACCCGTTAACCGCCCTGACCAATGGGGATTATCCACGTGTAAAATCATCATTGGCTGGAGGAAACACGTGTCGGGTCATCGTTTGGGACAGATGTCATCCACTCATTGGACAGAAGGCGCCTATGATACGTCAACATGTGGCATGGCCCAACAGAGGCCCATTCCTGTGAAAAGGCCGACCCGTTTGACTTGGTCAAAAGGTGGCGGGCCAGCCCATGGAAAGCCTATTAATGACATGTTCGCATATAGCCCATTTATAGCCCACTAATCCAGGGCCCGTTACGACCTATCCGAATTAGGCCCAGTAGCGTCATTTGGGTTGTCCAATATATTCCAGCATGTTTGAACTTCTGGCCCATGTATGGCCCATGACGTCTTTCGGCCCATATGAGCCCCTTTGTAACTCTTGGCCCACTAACGGCCCGTGGTGAAACTGGCCCGTAATGAACAGTGTATCACTTTATACGCATTAACGGCCCGTGGTGAAACTGGCCCATAATGAACAGTGTATCACTTTATACCCCATTGACGGCCCATTATTCCATGGGGCCATTTCCAGCCCATGTTATCTTTCGGCCTTCTCAGGGCCCATTCATTCTTGGGCTCATTTCCAGCATTTGATTACTTACAGTCAGTTACTGCCATTTTCTGCTTGTGGGCCAAATTCAGCCCGTGGTTACAGTCGGTCTGTTTGTGGCCCGTTAATACATTGGGCCGTTTTCATAGCGTCATCAAATACGGCCTATTAATGATGCCCCGTTATGGTTGGCCCATGAACGGACGATTCCAACTCTAGCCCATTTATGACCATAATGCAGTCTGTTATTGGCCCATGTTTGGCCAATCGATCATATGGCCCGAATAAGGCCCATTGATGATATGACCTGTAGAAGGCCCATTGATGATATGTCCCGTATAAGGCGCATTGTTACTACAACCCGTAGAAGGCCCATTGTTTCTACGGCCCGTAGGAGGGAAATGGTAATTACAGTAAATATGTAGCCCATGGTTATTGTGGCCTAGTTTTAAAAAATAGGTTAATGCGGCCACTAGCAAACCGCGAAAAAAGAACTGCACTGACTACAAGCAAAGAAATAAACTAGACAATAAGGAAATAAATAATCAAGCAACTTACGCTAGGCTATCACGGCTATTACACATATTACATTCACTGGGCATCAAAGTTCGCCACCAGTGCAAATATAGGGAACACAGCAGCATATAAACACCGCAGAAAAACTAGTCCAGATCCGAAACCACTTCAGAAGAGCTCAAGAAACAATATCATGGGTACCCATAATGCTGGCAAGATGCTTAGCAAGCTTATTAACTTTCTCTTGTTTGGCGCTTAAGTCCTCCAGCACTTGCTGTTGCACCGGAAAGTATGCATCTAAATTCTGCATGGATTTCCTCAGTCCTTCGGCTTCCTGTCGCATAACATCTGATCGATGTCTTTCAACTTGAAGTTGAGACTCAAGAAGCTGAACTGATTCAGGCAACGAGTTCGAAGAGTTGGTGCCAGCAGTAGTAGCCAGTAACTCGAACATTACATCAAGACAGGATTTGGGGTTGTCTCAGTGTCTTCAATATAGTTTTTATAAGCTTTCTTGGAGACCAACAGGGATGTCTCACTCTCTTGAACCTTATCTGCATTACTTCCTTTACCATTGCATAATGGGGTACTCTTCTCCAATATTTTATCCGTGTTCTAAAAGAGAAATAAACAAACACATCACAGGTTTACAATGTAGTATATGAAACTCATTTTGCTAAACCAGTTCAGTAGTAAGGTGGATAGGATAACAACATGAAACAAACATATATCTATGTAGTATGGTCAGTGTATGGTATCATTCTAGTTTATGTTGCCAAATCAAGATAGATACAGTTCGAATCATATCTATTTAAGACAAAGTAGCATAGATAGAATATAAGTGTGGGATACTACACAGCAATAACAACACTTGTAATGTGCATGGCATGAGAATATAACTGTTTATTCAATTGAAACTGAAATCAACATATAGCAAGTTACAACAGCAAACACATTAAATAAACATGTTTAAAACATACCTGTTGCGCCATTGGAGTTTCAATTGCATCCTTCAAATTTGAAATTAGTTGGTATGAGTAAATACAGTGATGCAAGAGCAAAGTAGTATGAACCATAGCTACGGAACCTGACCTGAGAACAATTCTTCTTCTGCTTTAAGCGTTGACTTGGGGTTCAGAGTGGTGGTCCTCGTGCTTTGGGCACTGCAGTTGCCTTACTAACTGCTCATGTTTGGGTGCTCTATGGTGGAGACGGTACTATGTCAACGGGAACTAGGTTACTATCTGCTAGGGTTGGGGTTAGAAGGGGTGTAGCTGGTTCTCTGTCCAGCTGGGTAGGGGTACAATCTGCATGAGTCTGGGTTATGTGTGGTGGGGCTGGTTCTTGGGCAAGTACAACCGTGGTTCTATTTGCATCGACAGGTAGCACGATCTTTTCTAAAGACCGTGTTTTTACTCCCATAGATACTGCCATCACCCCCTCCAATTGAAATGGCTAATAAACAAGAAAAGTAATAGTGTACAGACATTGTAAGATAGACAGGTGCAGTGGATAGTAGGGAAGAAAACAGGGTATGAAATAATTCACATTTATGTTGTCTAACCAAATAGAATAGCAGGACATAATTTCACATATATGATGGCTAATTAAACAGGATAGCATGACACAATTTCACATGTATGATGGCTAAATAAACATGATAGAATGACATACTTCAAAATATGATGACTATGTAAACAGGATGACATGATATAACTATACGACGTGTCTATTAAAATGGTTGGCATGCCATAAATCACAAACATGCCGTCGATGGAAACATGATGGCATGATATAATTCATAGATAGAATGACATAATTTTAATATGATGACTATGTAAACGGGATGAGATGATATAACTATATTATGTCTTTAAAAAATGGGTTGGCATGCCATAATTCAGATACATGCTGTCTATGTATACATCATGGCATGACATAATTCAAATATGATTTATATACTAAGGAAGTGAGCAGAGGGCAATCACATATATGATGTGTCAACTAAGGAGATGGCATTCTATATTGTGTATATGATGTACAAACTAAGCATTGCAATACAACATATGCATGATATGAGTAATATAACCCTGCCAAGTTTGAGCATACATCTCAGGGGGATAATAGGACTAGTCACCTGCCTCTGAATGCTCCTCTGAAGAGCTATCGGTAACGAGCAAGATATTTGCTTCAGTAGGTAGCATTGTATGCTCTGAAGACCTTGTTTTCACTCCAGATTTCTCCATCACCAATTCAAATGGCTGATGCACAGGAAGAGCAGTTGAATATACAAACATTGTTGATAAAAGCAATGAGAAATATAAAAAGGACGACATGATATAATTCACATATATGACGCTTGCCTAAACAACATGGCATTGGATAATTCACATATATAATGCCTTGCAATAAGATAAGATCGCATAATTCACATATATATAATGTCTTGCAACAAGATGGCATTGCATAATTCACATATATGGTAATTAGACACTAAACAGGTGGCATTCACACAAAGCATGTCTAAACTAAGCAAATGACATAGCAATGCAAGATACCATACGCACGATATGAGCAACATAACCCTGCCAAGTTAGAGCAGGCACCTCGGGGGGGGGGGGGGATATGACTGGTCATCTGTCTCTGAATCCTCCTCTGAAGAGCTATCAGTAACCAGCAAGACATGCGCTTTGTCAGATAGCATTGTCTGCTCTGAAGACCTTGTTCCACTCCAGATTTTTCCATGACCGTGCCGAATGGCTGATGCACATGAAGAGTAATGGAATGTACTAAAATTGTTGACAAATTTAACACGTAATAAAAAAAATTATGGCATGATATAATTCACATATAAGACGACTGGCTAACCAGGGTGGCATTGAAAAATTCACATATATGATGCCTGGCTAAACAAGATGGCATTGCATGATTCACATATACGATAAAGAAACTAAACAGATGGCATTGACACAAAGCATGTCTAAACTAAGTAGATGACATCTTTGATGTATACAGTAAGCAATGCAAGGCACCATATGCATGATATTACCAACATCAGCATGCCAAGTTAGAGCGAAGACCTCATGGGGTAAATAGGAGTGGTCTTCTCCTTCTGAATCCCCCTCAGAACAGTTATCTTCCTCTTGATTACGATCCGAAATGGGTGGAGGGGGGCTGCCTTTGCGCCCACCATGGAGCGACATCTGCATGAAGTTTTATTGCCAAGCAAGGCTCGTCTCTTTTGCTATACATGATTAGTTCCATTGTGTACAATAACTGGCATGCATAGGAATAAAACATAATGAGATTATGTAAGGAGTGCATGCACAAATCCAGAGTGATGGTAGCAAACTGTGGATAGACCCAAAACCAATGATAGCAGGCAGACAATAGCTTTAGTTAAAAAATACAGATAATTGCTCCTTTAATGTTTGTTTGCACCCAACATGAAACTCATAGTAGACACCCGAGATTAACCAGATAGTAGACAGATAGTACTAATTGCTGCCCCAATATGTACCCCACAACCATTTAAAAACTCAAGTTTCACCATTAGTTTGGACCTGACTCAGAGTCTAATAGGTGAACACGACGATAATGTAGCATGTCATCATATTAAGCAATGCATAACTGAGGGAGTCCTGGATTATGGGGTGTCCGGATGGCCGGACTAAGACCTTTGGCCGAACTCCCGGACTATGAAGATACAAGATTGAAGACTCCGTCCCGTGTCCGGATGGGACTTTCCTTGGCGTGGAACGCAAGCTTGGCGATACGATATGAAGATCTCTCCCATTGTAACCGACTTTATGTAACCCTAGCCCTCTCCGGTGTCTATATAAACCGGAGAGTTTTAGTTCGTAGGACGAACAACAATCATACCATAGGCTAGATTCTAGGGTTTAGCCACTCCGATCTCGTGGTAGATCTACTCTTGTACTACCCATATCATCAATATTAATCAAGCAGGAGTGGGTTTTACCTCCATCGAGAGGGCCCGAACCTGGGTAAAAACATCGTGTCCCTTGTCTCCTGTTACCCTCCGCCTAGATGCACAGTTCGGGATCCCCTACCCGAGATCCGCCGGTTTTGACACCGACATTGGTGCTTTCATTGAGAGTTCCGTTGTGTCGTCACCCTCAGGAAGGATGCCGCATCCCGTCTTTAAAGACGGCGTCGTTGCTAAAGGAGCTTTGGCTGTCGGCCAAACTCTCCGGCTAGGCAGGTTTTTGATGACCGCCAGTCCGGTCACCGCACCAACGATGACCTCTCGGGCCATCGAAAGCAATCTTCACATCAGCTCGGAGCTCGCCGAGCAGTTAGATCCGATGGAGCTCTTCTCCCTGAACGAACTCTTGGATCGCATTGCGGCCCTGGGAGTCACTACTGATTACGACCAGATTGGGCTTAAACCTGATCAAAGAGAGATTGACTCTCCCCAGATTACCCACCACGTCGAAGTGGTGCAAGAACAATGCGGCGAGTCTTCGCCCGCCCTAAGGACCAGATGCGTCCGGATTCCCGATCCCTCCAAGCCGGATACCTGCGGAGGGGAGGATGTTGCCCAAACCCTGAACTTAAAGTCAGGCAGCAGGCCTGATTCATTGAATAATATCCGAGAAAACAAGCTTCCAAATTCGGAAACCGCTCGGCCCCTGAATCTTACATCGGGCAGGGTTCCGGATTTATTTCCACCCGCCCACCCAACTATACGGGATTTATCCCTAGTACGCCAAGAGTCCGGAGAAACAGTACACCACTACTGGGCCAGATTCCTCCTGGTTATGAACAGGATAAAGGACTGCCGTGAGAAAGAAGCAATTTCACTCTTCTTTAACAACTGCACGGACATCGGAATCCTCAACGCCATAAGTCGCCGCGAAAGTACAGGATTCGCCGACTTGACATCCATGGTACGAAAGTACTGTGCGACTGAAAGCGTTCGGAAAACCGAAGATAAATTTTGGGACAATCCGGCCCCGAATATAACACGAGTCCAAAACAAAAGGGTGCATTATCGCCAGGCATCTGAGCCAAACATCAAAAAACAAAAACCCTCTACAGGGTACGGGACCGTATTGGAAGGATGGCTCAATGGACCCTGTAAAATTCATAATTCAGGGAAATCCACACCAACGCACAGCCTCAGAGCATGTTGGATACTACGGCAGGTAGCCAGAAGTGGCGAGGAGCTTTTAACTCCAGCACCCGAAGAATACCTCCCCAGTACGGTGTCGACAGTCTTTGAGACCTTCACATCAAACAATGCAAGGAAACGAACGCTCCGCAACCTCGCCGAAGTCTACCAAGTAGCAACAATAAACCCATGGAGTGACACGGCTATCACCTTTCATGCCAGTGACGAACCTAAATTCCGGACAGCCCGAGCACCAGCCGCATTGGTCCTCAGTCCGATAGTGGATGGCTTCCGACTTACAAAGGTACTCATGGATGGCGACAGCGGACTCAACCTCATCTACAAGGAAACCCTGCGAAAAATGGAAATTGACTGGAGCCGCATTGAGCGAAGCAACACAACTTTTAGGGGAATAACCCGAAGCCGAGAAGCGTGCTATTCAGGAAAAATCACACTGGATGTGGTGTTCGGCACGCAGGACAATTACAGATCCGAGGAGGTCACGTTTCAAGTGGCCCCGTTCAGCAGCGGCTACCATGCTCTGCTAGGGCGAGAAGCATTTACAATTTTTCAAGCCATACCCCATTACGGGTACATGAAGCTCAAAATTCCCGGGCCCAACGGAATCATCACTTTCGCAAGTGATCCGGACATAGCACTCCACGCTGAAAACAAGACAGCCGCACTGGCCCTGGAGGCATTACCTGAGGCCCTAGCGACCGAGGAATTAATGGCGTTGCGCTCTACGGTGGATAGGGACGATGTGATACTAGACAAGAGATCAAAGTCCACCTCTTTTAAACCAGCAGACGAAATAGTCAAATTCCAAGTCCATCCAACGGACCCTACAAAAACGGCCTCCATCGGGGCACAATTACAACCCGATGTAGACACCGCACTCAGAGACTTTCTGCGGAAAAATTGGGACATTTTCACCTGGCACCCCTCGGATACGCCAGGAATCCCACGCAGGCTGGACGAGCACTGTCTAAACATCATAAAAGGGTTTAAACCCGTCAAGCAGACCCTACGGCGCTTTTCCAAACCTAAGAGACAAGCCATGGGAGAGGAGCTAGCAAAACTACTGGAAGCCGGATTCATCAGAGACATAAAACATCCGGACTGGCTAGCAAACCTGGTGATGGTACCAAAGAAGGACAAATCTTGGCGCCTATGTGTTGATTTCAAAGACCTAAACAAGGCCTGTCCAAAGGACCCTTTCCCACTCCCCCGAATTGATCAAATCATCGATGCCACTGCAGGACACGACTCATTGTGTTTCCTCGATGCATACTCTGGCTAACATCAAATCAAGATGGCAGAGTCAGACCAGGCCACAACGGCATTCATCACCCCATACGGCCCATTCTGCTTCAACACGATGCCCTTCGGGCTCAAAACGCCGGTGCAACTTATCAGCGCATGATTCAGACATGTCTGGCCAACCAGATCGGCAAAACAGTCGAAGCATACATAGATGACGTGGTCGTCAAAACAAAACACGTCGATACTCTAGTAGACGACTTGAGACTCACGTTCGACAATCTCCGAACATATGACATTAAGCTCAACCCGGAAAAATGCGTTTTCAGCGTACCAGCTGGAAAGCTCCTGGGCTTCATCGTATCCGGTAGAGGAATTGAAGCAAACCCAGCCAAAATCCGAGCTCTGTCACAATTAGATACCCCAAAGGACCTCAAACAAATACAAAAACTGACAGGATGCGTGGCGGCTCTAAGCCGCTTTATCTCCCGCTTAGGAGAAAAGGCATTACCCCTCTATCGCCTCCTGCGGCGCACCGACCACTTCGAGTGGACGGAGGCCGCCATGGCCAGACTCGAAGAAATAAAAGCCATATCAGCAACAAATCCGGTCCTGGCCGCGCCCAACATGGGCGAACCAATGCTATTATACATCGCGGCAACCCATCAAGTTGTAAGCGCGATGCTCGTCGTCGAACGAGAAGCGGACGGACACAAGGTCAACCTCCAAAAACCAGTGTACTATGTGTCCACTGTGCTAACTCCATGCAAGTCACGGTACCCGCATTATCAAAAGATAGCATACTCGGTGTTCATGGCATCCCGGAAGCTGCGACACTACTTTCAAGAGTGCTCCATAACAGTGGCATCCGAAGTACCCCTTAATGACATTATAAACAACCGCGATGCAACGGGCCGGATTGCCAAATGGGCCATCGAGCTCCTCCCATTTGACATAACCTACAAGCCAAGGCGAGCTATTAAGTCACAGGTTTTGGCCGACTTCATCGCCGAATGGACTGAAGCCGAACTCCCTGAAGAATACGGCGCATACTCCAACTGGATCATGCACTTCGACGGCTCCAAAATGTTGGCTGGCCTGGGGGCTGGCATCGTTCTGACGTCCCCAACCAGGGACACAGTCCAATACGTACTTCAGATAATGTACACAGATTTGAACAACATAGCCAAATACGAGGCCCTTTTACATGGCCTCCGAATGGCAGTCTCCATGGGCATTCAGCACCTAGAGGTCCGCGGGGATTCAAATCTTGCAATATCCCAAATAAATGAAGACTTTGATGTCAAGGACCCGAAAATGGCAGCTTACCGCAACGCCATCTTAAAGATGTCAGCTCGGTTTGAGGGGCTCAAATTTCATCACATAGCCCGGGAAAATAACCAAGCAGCAGACATGCTAGCACGCATCGGCGCCAAGCGCGAGGCCATCCCTCCCAACATCTTCCTAGAAAGGCTATTCAAGCCATCTGTATCATGGGAAGGAGAATCCGGAAACAATAGCCCGGACACAACTACACTGCCCCTCACTGAACATTCTGACACAATTGGGGGCTACGCCAACGAAACAACGCCATCAGCCCACGAAATAATGGTAGTCATTGCCCCTTGGACAGAACCATTCCTAGCCTACCTAACTAGACAGGAACTTCCCGACGACCAAAACGAGGCCCGCTGCATAGTGCGGTGATCTAAAGCCTACAAAGTCCACGAGGGAGAGCTTTACAAGAAAAGCACAACCGGAGTCCTTCAAAGGTGTATCTCCGAAGAAGAAGGGCGAGACCTTTTGGCTGAAATTCATGCCGGACTCGGCGGGCACCACGCCGCAGCCCGGGCCCTTGTAAGCAAGGCCTTTCGTACCAGATTTTATTGGCCAACGGCCCGGGCAGATGCTCAGGACTTAGTACAACGATGTGTTGGTTGCCAGTTATTCGCCAACCAAAGCCACATGCCGCCTACCGCCCTACAAACTATACCCATTACATGTCCTTTCGCGGTCTGGGGGCTTGACATGGTCGGACCCCTTAAAGGAGGAACCCACAAGCAAAAATACCTACTGGTCATGGTGGACAAATTCACCAAATGGATAGAAGCCAAGCCTGTAAAGACGGCCGAATCCGGACCAATGATAGACTTCATATCCGGGGTCGTACACCGTTACGGCGTCCCCCACAGCATCATAACCGACAACGGCACAAACTTCATGGCCGATGAAGTCAAACTTTGGTGCAAAAACATGGGCATCAAGCTCGACTATGCTTCAGTCTATCACCCTCAAACTAACGGTCAAGTCGAACGGGCCAATGGTCTCATTATGAGCGGCATCAAACCCAGACTAGTGCGATCCCTCAAGGAATCTGACACACACTGGGTAGAGGAGCTTGACTCCGTACTCTGGGGGCTGCGGACCACGCCGAATCGCACTACCGGATTCACACCATTTTTATGGTATACGGCGCAGAGGCAGTACTGCCATGCGACATAATCCATGACTCACCTCGAGTGCGCATGTACGAAGAAAGAGAAGCCGAGCTCGATCGGCAAGACAGCTTGGACGCATTGGAAGAGGAGCGCGACGTGGCAAAGGCTCGTTCCGCATTCTATCAATAGCAGGCTCGAAGATACCAAAGGAGAGAAGTACGGGCCAAAACATATAACGTTGGCGAACTAGTTCTACGCCTGCCGGACAAGAAAAAGGATAAATTAAAGCCCAAATGGGAGGGCCCTTCATCATCGACCAAGTACTGACCGGCGGAGCGTACCGTCTACGAAGCGCATCGGACAACCAACTCGAGCCGAACCCATGGAATGCAGAACGCCTATGAAGGTTCTACGCCTAGCACCGGACTCCGTGTTCGTCTCCTTCCCTCGTCCCTTTGTTTTATTTTTTATTTTTATTTTTGGCAGTCCGGGATTTTGTTCCTTCTCCCTCCCCTTTTTTCTCACAAGCCCTTAGGGGCTTGCATGTGCAATATTCGCACGCACCCGACGCGCTACCTGCGCTCACAATACCTGGGGGCTTCTCTACCAAGAAGTTTATATAAAACAGGCCTCATGCCCAAAACATGTGTGATGCTTCTGCATGAACCTTTTATACACCATTATATGCATCGATATGACTTAAGTTTTGGCCAAGCTGGGTTGCCTGGCTCCTGTGCTTACCCCTATGTTCCCATTCGTTCAGCTAGGTGGTAAAGGGAGCACCTCTGCGATTGTTACTGCCGGGTCAGCCGGATGTGTACCTCAGACTGGGTGAAGCCGAAAGCTAGCGTTCTTAAGGGAATATTCGGTCGGTGAACTAAAATATGATCTTTCGTATTTATTCATTTGCCCCCAGATGCTTTTCTGCCATTCCCGGCAGTTTAGACATGCACTTTAGGGCATGCCTCCCAGGGAAAGGAACCCCTAACGGAACTATTCTCTCTGGAAGATGTTTCTTACTAACCATGTAATATAACATAACTAGCTGGGCACTTGTCTGCTAAAGCACTTATGACCCCTACGCCTTGTCTCCATGCATGCCCCGGTTCTTACATAACCACGAGGGTATTCGGACACACTCAGGACTATAGGGTCCGGAGGTCGAAGCGAAAAGGTCCGCAATGACAAACGATCTATAATCCGGCTATAGGACATTTTTATGTCATTTTTACAGAGTCAATCCGACTCGGCATATTCTTCTTCAATGCCATCCAACAGCCGGTCTAATTTACAGTCCTGTTGGGAATACTTTGCAGCCAGCTCCACCTGGCCATATACCAAGCTGACCGGGATCTCCTTTCCGTCCGGACCTATAGGGCCGACCTCGGCCATGTGGTTTGGGTCAGCCTTCGTGTACCGAGTCTTCACCATGGCCCAGGCCTCCCTGGCACCTTGACGGCAAGCCGATATCTTCCACAACCGGAAGCGTTGTCGCACTCCCTCCAGCTTCTTGGCAAGCTCCTCAAGGCCTTCGTGCACGGAGAGGGATGACCACATAGCCTGGATGACGCCTTGCATTGCCTGCCGAACTCGCTCGTGTAGTTGCAACAGCTCGGGAAGAAGGTCTCCCGATGAACCGGGCATTTCCTCCGCCGGACGACCCGTCATCCAGGCTCTGTCAATCGACTTCCTCGCCGAATTATTTTTTCGAAGATTCGTTCAAGCACTTACTAAAAATGCCACGTCGAAGTCGCCGATTCTCCTTCACGGCAGTAGACAGCTGAATACGAACATCTTTTAGTTCCTCGCCTAGCTAGGTATTGGCGTCTTGAAGCTTGTTCTTCTCTTGACTCACCCTCGTCAGCACGTTCTCGCCAGCCTTTAGTTGGCATAGGAGTTGTTGCTGGTCCGGATTTACTCCGGCCTCATCTTCATTATTATAGTCAGGGTTGCACGCCTGCCGCATTTCATATTGGAGGTACCTTTCGAAGCACATATTACCTGCGGGCGTCCCCTTGACATTCTCTGAAGTGGCCAATGCGGCCTCGAGCTGAGCCTTGCACTCTTTGAGCTCCTGGGACAATTGCGTGTTCTTCTTTGTAAGACACTGCATATCACATGATCCTTCAAATAGTTATCTTCACTGTTTCAAGTCTCGGGGGCTACTGACATATATAACCTTCAATTTTATTCACATGTATGTCTTTCACATACTGCTCCGTGGCTCTGGCTAGACCATTTTGAGCAGCACGGAGATACGCATCTCTTGTATTAAAGGCGTCCAACGCCTCTGGGGAAAAACACGCGTCACGAAGAATAGTCCGGCGATGCCTGTGGTTCAGGGCACTCTCCACCTCTGAATTGGTGGCAAATAGCCCGTCGGCGCCCTTTGTCGGAGGAGCGCCCGAGGCGCGTTCCGTTTCCGTCTCTGCTTCCGGACCCGGCCTCGAACCTTGACCGGTGGACATAGTCCAGCGAGCTCTCTTCTTCCTAAGAAAATCATGAGCATTAGTAAGACTCAAGGGTGCAAACCCTAGGCATTAAATCCGCACGCTATACCGTTGCGCCGGAATCTCGATCCGGTCTACACTTCTTTTTGGCCTGCTTGGCTTCAGCGGCCCTTGTTGGCTGCCCACCGCGGGCTCGGCCTTCTGCCTCAAGGATTTACCCTGCGAAACATTGTTAGTACACGGCATGCAAGATAAAGCATTAGAATACTGGGACTTCGGTCTTAGTTACCTTGGAGGCTGGAAGTAGTCCAGGATAGTCGGCCGTGATGGCCACTAAGGAGTTATTCTTGCTCAACTGATGAAATACTCCATCAATCAACTCCACGCATAAGTCCGGATCTTCTTGGGAGTCCGGATCGAGGGGCCGTCTCGGGTCCTCGGGTTGTGGAGCAGGGCTGTTTATTTCCTTCACAGCCTGGCACAGCTCCTGCGTTTGAACATTACTAAGTCTAAGTACTCAACTACGAGAATTTCACAAACGGACAGGCAAGTGAAAGTGTCCGCTCACCCAACTAGGAGGATTGTACATAGAGAATCCGCCTTCCGGGTTGACACGAAGGAATTCTTCCTCTTCCCCCTTGTACAAAGCGGATAGGATTCTCGTTAAAGTGGCGGCCGATCTGGCCCCTTGCGACCGCACCGGGTGGCGTCATCCTCCCCGTTGAAATCCCACATGGGGTGGCCTCTATATTGTAGCAGCTGCACCCCTCGCGTAATGCATACGGCCATGACCTTAATCGTGGATAGTCCGGAGTGAGCCAACAACCTTATCCGGCTCATCAGGTACAGGACATCCCTGTCAGCTTCCCTTTGAGGGTTCCGTGGGCGCTAACTCAGGCGCTTCTTCAGCGGGGCATTGTTGAACTCGGGGAGTCCGATCCGTACAGGGTCCGGCAGGGAGACGTCATCTATATAAAACCACTCCGAGGGCCAGTCTTCGGACGCCCTCTTTGGGGTGCCGGATAGATATCCGGTCCCGGCGATGCGCCATAGTTCGGCTCCACCCACCTGATAAATAGACCCCTCCTGAGAATGGGGCACAAGGCAAAACAACCTCTTCCACAGCGGGAAATGGGCCTCAACACCCAAGAACAACTCACAGAGGGCCACGAAGCCCGCGATGTGCAGAATGGAGGCGGGCGTGAGGTTATGTAGCTGGAGGCCATAGAACTCTAGCAACCCTCGGAGAAACGGATGAATTGGAAATCCTAGTCCTCTCATCAAATAAGGGACTAGGCATACCCGCTCTCCTTGAGAGGGGTTGGGAACGCCCTCCGCCTGCTCTCCGCCGCTATGGGCAGCAATCCCGGCCCGAACGGGGACCATATATGCTGGGGGGAGAAGCCCCTTGGACTGAAGCACCACTAACTTGCTATGTGGGACGGAGCACTGCCCCCAATCTCCGGGCCAAGGGCTGGAGGAGCGAGAGGAGGAGCGGCTTCGACTGGCCATGTTGGAATGGATCTCTGTCAGAGGCGCTCTGATGAAGACTCGCGGAGGGAAGATGGTGCGAGTTGGATCTAAATCCCCGTCTCT
>NC_041383.1:502690424-502724878 GCF_002162155.2 Triticum dicoccoides
GTAAGTGAAAAGAAAACCGCCTGGCTTTTCACATTCGCTTGACGCGTGGAAGATGGTCATTATGGGGCACAGAAGCCGAGGAGGACATCACATAGTAGAAGCCGGACACTATTCGACAGATATAGAGAATTTGCAGGAGAACCCGCCTTGCAATGCTGAAGACAACTTGCGCGCCGGACTTGTCGTCATTGAAGCCTGGTTCAGGGGCTACTGAGGGAGTCCTGGATTAGGGGGTGTCCGGATGGCCGGACTAAGACCTTTGGCCGGACTCCCGGACTATGAAGATACAAGATTGAAGACTCCGTCCCGTGTCCGGATTGGACTTTACTTGGCGTGGAAGGCAAGCTTGGTGATACGATATGAAGATCTCCTCCCATTGTAACCGACTCTGTGTAACCCTAGCCCTCTCTGGTGTCTATATAAACCGGAGAGTTTTAGTCCATAGGACGAACAACAATCATACCATAGGCTAGATTCTAGGGTTTAGCCACTCCGATCTCGTGGTAGATCTACTCTTGTACTACCCATATCATCAATATTAATCAAGCAGGAGTAGGGTTTTACCTCCATCGAGAGGGCCCGAACCGTAAAAACATCGTGTCCCTTGTCTCCTGTTACCATCCGCCTAGACGCACAGTTCGGGACCCCCTACCCGAGATCCGCCGGTTTTGACACCGACAATAACGTAAGCAGACACAGAAGAGTGTGACCTCTCTTGCGGATCCGTGTAGTCCTCAAGGTCATCTGCTCAGTTGATGATGGTAATGCAGTTGTTGTGGCAGCCGGCGGCGGGGAAGAAGATCTGAGGCGGAAAAAGATAGTCTGGAGAGCAGATCCCTGCTGTGGTGAACCCTTCCGTCGTTGGAGCAGCTGAGATGTGGTGGAACATAGTGCTGTAGGAGCAGGACAAACCACACAAGGTTTTCTTTGACACATATCTATAACAGAAGTAATTGTGTAAGGGCTTGTTTGCATTTGAGGATTCTGACAATGCAGGGATAGGAAATAGATAGGAATAGGATAGGAATGCACGTGCAAAATAGATAATTTAAAAACATAGGATTTCTGCCAATCTAGGTGTTTGATTCACAAGAAGTGGAAGATCACAGGATGCAAAAAACCATGATGATGTTAAATCAAACCACAAGAAAATGTACAGTTATAATGCTATTATGCTACTATCTCTTAGTCTTGTGCTTGATGAATAGGAATATGAAAAGGAGGACAAGTGGAAATTAGAATTCCTACGGTTTTTCATTCTAGGAGACACTAAAGGAACAAATCCTATAGTTTTCCTTTGTTCCATTCTTTTGCACCAAATTCATGAAAAGTAGAACCATAGGAAACTTTCCAATTCCTATGTTTTTCATTCACTTTTCCTTTCAAGAACTGGCGATTCTAGTAGGCAGGCTTGAGGAAGGAAAATCCTGCACTAAAAAAATGTTTTTATGCTACTTCTATTACTTTGGACCCAGGCCATTGTCCTACTAGCTCAACTCCCAGGCCCATCGACAAATGCACAACTCAAACGTGCAGAGATAAATAATGATGGCGTTCAAGAGAGTCCATCATAGATAGCTAAGTTGCCTGGTACCTCACTGCTTGTCATATAGTAGGATAAAATAATGGTATTTCACGTTACTACGTGTGCTCAGTGGATAATATATATAACATGTAGAGTAAAAAAGAGATGCAACGAGTGTACAACCTCTTTGGCGAAGCCATATCGATCTCAGCGTGATTGGGTTGGCCGGTGAGGATGCTCCGGCTGACTTGGCTGTCGGAGGAGGGGAAGAAGATCATAGGTGTCTGGAGATGGAGCCCGAGGTACTGCTCCGCTGTGATGGAGGGTTTCGTCATTGGAGCAACTCCAGTGAGTTGTACGATGCCGAGGCTGAAGCAGGACAAGAGAGACAACATTAACCTAACTGGAATTCTAATAGCATCTCCAATAGATGACGTAAAATACATAACCACAAAGTGCTAGATGTAAAATACATCAGCCGCTCATCTCTGACCTTAACTGTCGAAACTGAATTTAACCGTCGAAATTGAACTTAACTGTCAAAACTGAATTTTGCTGTCGAAACTGAATTTTGCTGTCGAAACTGAACACACTAGCAAGGTGAGGCTACACGCCAGTCGACTGACTTTTTCAACTCTGGTCTGTCAATTTTGCAGACGTTGGATACCAAATCAAGGGCCTGCAGTTCATCTTCAACCTCCACCCCCGTGAGCCACTAGCCACTACCGGACAAACAGCAGCCCCTCGCCGCCCACGGCCGGCGGTGCGCCACCCCGCCCGCCTCGAAAACACTTCCCATCGCCAGTCCTCTGCCGCCCAGGCCATCCCTCTAGGCCCTCCCGTGCCGAGATTTTTCTCCGGCGACCCCCACGCCACCGCCCCACCACCACCGGCGACCACCGCCCCCACACTGAACCATAAGATAGATAGTGGGGTACCTCTCTGGTGAGCCCCCCTCCCCACTTCGGCTGATTCTTCCTTCACTCCGGTGAGCCCCCCCCCCAACCCCTGAAAATTGATTGACCCAAAAGTTGATTCAGTCGACTGAAGTGTAGCTAAATAGGAGCAGCATCGCAAGCAAGAGCAAGAGCGAGTGCAGCAGCGCGAGCAAGAGCAACAGCAAGAGCAGACCAGCCAGGGGACTGAGAGCAAGAGCAGAGCAGCAACGTGAGCGAGAGCTAAAGCAGCAGCAGCTCCTACTAATGTGGACGTCACCGCCGAGGGAGCGACACCATGGAGGAAGTGGCCACCGCCGCCGCCGTGGATGGAGCCGCGTGGTGTTGGCTCGGGACCGAGCGCCGACAGCACCGTGAGATCGAATCAAGAAGAAAATGTGGCGATTAGTTTACAACCTCTTTGGTGGTGCCGATTAGGCTGCATCTTCATCCGAGGAAATGGTGGTGATGATGCTCTTCCGATGGTGCAGGTGAAGACGGCGGTGTGGGAATGGAGGTGGTGCGAAAGACGAGTGGAACATCATGGCAGCTCCTTGGAGGTGGAGGACGGGGTGGCTGAATCGGCAGGACGATGAGATCGATGACGGATCCTCATCCAGTATGGTGGATGAGGGACGTCGAGGTGTTGCTGTGGAAGACGTCGTCGGGGAAGAGGCTCCGGCTGGGTGGCGGACGTAGGAGGGTGTGGGGCTTCGTTGCGGGTTTTCATGTCCTCGGTGTACGAATAGGTGGGCGGATGGGATGGGAGTGGGGAACCATGGCTTAGGGACGTGCTTATCCGAAATGTGGGGTAAGTTTTGAAAGTACCCCCACCAATTTGAGGTGGTTATTTCGGTTCAGGGGTACCACGGGCATTTCACGTGTCAGGATTTCATAGGAGGTGGGAGTTTTCATGCGCGTTGTAGTTTTGGAATAGTAAGGCGCGGGTTGAGATGGACGGAGTTGTCGGAGCACAACAAGACAAAGATATATCTTAAATATTTCAGGGTAACAAGGCACAGGTTGAAGAGGCAGGAGTTTCGCGGCATGATAGATAAAGACACTAGCTTGAAATTTCGGCATAACAAGGCGTGGCTTGAAATTTTGAGAGAACAAGCTTAATGTGTACCCAAAAAAAAAGACAATTTGCACCTCAACATGCACAACACACACACAAACGCCATTTAGACTAGAGTAAGGTACACGTGCATTGCACGTATGATATTTGGCAACCAAATTATGAATAAATACCACATTATAGCATGTAAGCTTTGATTCATATATGCATGATGTAGATGTTCGTTTAATTCTTATAGTTCATTTCATGCAAAATCATCTAGTTTTTATAGGAAAGCTAATCTATTTTAAGATTCATGGAATTGTGTGTTGAAGACATAAAGTAAAAAAATAATGGCAAATCATGTAGAAAAACATTTGGGTAATTCTGATATGGAAGATTCTAGAACAAAGAAGAAGTGCTTGTGTTTTGTGGTTTGTGCATTATGCTTACGTTCAACCATGGAGTCTTCTAGATTGTACATGTGGAGAAATCTGGTGCAATCTGGATGATATCTAACGACCATTAGTGCTCAAATTTGCCATCTCTACACCATCGGATTTGCCTCATCCAACGACCATCTTTCAAAGTTAAAGTTACCCGCACACAATATAAAAAATATAAAATATAATATATATAGGGGTATAGATATAGATATGTGATGCGAAAGCCACCCATCATCTCCAATTAGAATAGCGTGTCCATTCACGGAAGCAATGTGGCCAAACGATGTTTGCCACCGGTATCTCAAATTCAAATCAGTCTGACCTTGTTCAATGTGTATACATTACAACATGCTCGTTTCCAAACCACACCGCGCTGATCTCCGTTATATTCATGCACGCATGGGTTTCAAATATCAGGATCTCTTATTCAAATATTTAAATTCAACTTTACATTGATTATGACCTCACCTAGTCTTTTACACCCACACAGTTGTCTTCTCTTTATAATTGTACCACTAACTTTCTCTCGTGCATGCATGCACAACTACCAGTCGGCATTATCCGTCGCACACATGCAATCTTTTTCTTCAGGTCGGTCTTCCATGAAGGCACATATCCCCCTCTCCATCATATCGGGCATTCTTTATCTCTCACGCGTGCATGCGCAACGATCGATGTTCCTCTATGTCTGTGTGTATATAGCTATGTCTTTCATACTTTACCACACAAACCGGTCAATCGATATATCCAGTGAGGTTTCACCCTCTTTCCCATGTCCACATCGATCAATCTATACCTCGCTATACAGGATTACGAGGTTGTTTGGTTTGAGACTAAGTTTGCCAAAGCTTGCCACACCTAAGGTTAGGAAAATTTGACCAACTTAGGTGTGTGTTTGGTTCAAGCCACATCTTAGGCAAGACACACTATGGTCCCACATCACATGCACACAACAAGTGTGGCAAGATTCCCTTAGGCTTGCCAACTTGTGGCTCTCATTTTGAAGAACTAACCTTAGGCAAGTTTGGCAACATTGTATGGCAAAGTGTGGCACTCCTAGGCCTAGTACCAAACAACCCCTACATATATAGCTAATACACCCATATTAATTATATATCCAACGTCCCCCTCTCATCATCCATGCCTTCCGCTGCATCTCTCAGGCGCGCGCACAATGGCGAAGACAGGGGGCAGCAAGGGCCCTGCCCCCCTAACATCACTATATATCGAGGCTAATATGAATGTGATCATTAGACAATTGCTGCTAAAAATGGTTTAAGTTCATGAATTGGCCCTCCTCGTAAAGGATTAGCAATGCTTGGCCCCCTAGCTCATTTATTTTTCATGGCTCCGCCACTGCGCGCAACAGCGCACGTTCTCGCCCCCTCTCTCTAAATATCGATCTCACACTTGTGCGCTCCTTCATAGTCTCCCTCCACTCGGCCCCTCGCACCATCTTCTAGCCCCCCACCGGATTTTGCCACATGTACAATCTAGCAGACTCCATGGTTGAACTTAAGCATAATGTGCAAACCTCAAAACAACAGTGGTTCTCCTTTGTTCTACAATCTTCCGTATCATAACTGCCCAAACTTTTTTTCTAGTTGAATTGCCAGTATTTGTTTTTACTTTATGCTTTACAACGCAAAATTCCATGAATCATAAAATAGATTAAGGGCTTCTTTGATTCAAAGTATTCTCAAAGGAATTTTGGAGGATTCTAATCCTTGGGAATTTTTCCTATCTTGGTTGTTTGATTCGTAGGATTGTAAACCATAGGAATTTTTCCATATGATTCATTTGCACTAGATTTCATAGGAAACATCCCATCCACTCAAACCTCTTTGAAAGAATTCTCTGTTTTTTCTATGCACAATCAAACACTCATACAATCATGTAGGATTCAAGATGACACTCCACTATAATCCCATGTTTTTCCTATTCCCGCCTTTTGGAAATCCTACGAATCCAAGAGGCCCTAGCTTTTTTTATAAAAACTAATTTGTTTTGAATGAGATGAACTATAAGAATTAAACAAAGGTCTACATCAGGCATATATGACTCATAGCTTACATGCTATAGTGTGGTATTTATTCATAATTTGGTTGCAAAATCTGATGCGTGCAATGCACGTGTACCTTACTAGTACTTCGAGTATGTGCAAAACACGTAAATTAGAATTCCAATGGCACACTACACAGTGTCTCTCTTACAGTTCATGAAGCCACGTGGCACATGTGGAGGCGTTGTCGTGACCTCCTTGTGTGGATTGATCACAGTGACGTGCTGCTAGTTCTAGGATAATGTACTTGTCCTCCTAAGCCATACTGTCGGTACATGCACGAAGTGAAGATGTGCACGCACGCCACACACGCACTCATTCCCTCGCACACACACGCGGGTACACGGGCGGATGTAATTTTGTACCAAGATCCACCCCATGTGATAATTTGACACGTGTAAAGTCGTTCACTTCATTGATGGTCAATTTATACAACGCATGCAAATTGAGTGGACGTGAGGGCGGAAGAAAGACATTACTACTCGACCGCACGCATGCGAGTAGTTAAATCATGGGTTTCTAGTAGTACTTCCATTGGTCTCCTTCGTATTTTGTGCCAATTTTTGACAGTAACATAGTAATATTTACGCATTTGAGCAGTGTAGTCTACTTGAAATTTATGTTCCACTAAACTCATCGGGAGCCATTTCGGGCCTCGAAACCAAAACCATCAATTAATCTTTACCTTGTTCCCATCCCATTCGAGAGCCTGCTCACACCTACTAGTACGTACCAAACCTAAACATGTTCTCACTATGCAGGTATTATTACTAGTGCTAGTACTTAGGTTATAAAAAGGGGAACTACCTAATCGAAAATTACTCTACCTTTCCTCCTCATAAGTGCTTCTTATTCGTCCGTCCTTGCCATGGCCGGTGAGCAGAGCTCTAGGTCGAGAACTACTTGTAACAAGGGAGCGGCAACCAAGGCTGCAGAAAAAAGAGGGCTCGCCACCACGCAGAGACCTCGAAAGATCTCTCACGGGCAGGCGATGGCTCCCAGGAGCGCCCTATCCCAGAGGTGAACATGCCGAGCCAGCGGCGCTGGAGTCGTTATCCCTCGACAGCATGCCCAATCAGCTCAATAAGCACCTCAATAAGCAAAAGGAGTTCATCCACGGCTTGGTGGAGCTGCTGAAGGAGATCCTCGACGACATGCCTGCTGAGCTCAATAAGCAGGGGGAGTTGACCGCCGTCTTAGTGATGCTGGTGAAGAAGAACATTGCCTCGGAGATGAAGGCGACCGGCGAAATCCTGCAACTTCAGGAGGACAAGGCAAAGCTCTGCCATGAGCTAGACCTGTTGAAGGAGAAGAACACCGGCTGGAAGAAGCTGCATGAGAATAGTAGTTCCTCGATGAAGATGCTGCAGGCCCTCATCATGGAACAGAAGGAGGAGTTGGCGAAGCTCCATATCAAGCACCCGGCTGCTGTCAAGGTACATAATGCGGCCGTGGAACAGATGATGAAGGCTCGCCTCGAGAAATCCTGCGTCATGGACAGAATGAAGAAGATGGTGGAGGAGACGCGCAAGGAGATGGAGGTCATGGAGGCGATGAAGAAGCAGTTACGACTCCGCGGTGAATTAGATCATTTGGGGTGATAATCTTCCTTCTTCTTTTGCTCCTGCATTTCATCTTTTGCTTCGGGTGTTTTGCTGCACGTGTCACGTTCTCTGCGAGGCATGAATAGAACAATGCTAAAAATGAGATGACTAGCAAATTAGATCATTTTTTATCGCCATATGGCACTGAGCTGCCGTGTTTCGTGCTCCTCCGTCGTAGTACTACTCCAGTGGAAAATTTGAGTATACCGCACAATTCTTTGCTCCTTCTCAGGTCGTCGGCACATTTATACGAGCAGTCAAATCACAAGGCCCCGCCTTCCAGCAGTAATGAGCCGTCAGATCACAAAGGCCCTCGCCTCTCGTGAAACTAAACAAGCTAGACTGCCCCGCCCTCTAGCCTTTTAAAAAATGTATACTTTTGTACAGTAGTAGTATCGATGGATTGCGCCATGGAGCAAAACTTGAAATTAAAAAAAAAGGTGGTACATATAGAGAGCGCTCGTCGCCAAATTATGCTTGTTTGCTTGTTTATTTGCTTGTTTCACTTCCTGCCTCATTGCCTCAATTAGACTATGCCAAACTCCCCTGCCTGCTGCGCGGGAAAAGACCCGCCCTCGCCTTTTTAGTCCAGGTTTGTATCGATGGATCACGCGAAGCAGAAAAAACCAACACGTGTCTTGTACTCCTCGCCGTACTAAAAGAGTGGAGACGCTCACTTTCATGAATTTTGTACTTCCTCTGGCTGACATGTGGGACATATAGCAACCGGGTCGACGTGTCATGCACCCAATAACAGTGCAGAACAGCAGGGGATGCACCCCAGTCATAGCGCCCTAGTAGTAGTAATGAGCAATGAGACGTCAAATCACAATGCCTCACCTTCCCAGACGGACAAAGCAACCATTATTTCACACTTCGCTGAATCTGCTTCGCCATCATCTCCTTCCTTCAAGAAAACCACGTATTGCTTCTACCATTATTCTGCCTCAAGAGGGACGCGCATCACCTTTGTATGTCATGACACGTGGGACTGCATGACAGGCCATGCTCCCCCGCCCACCACTTGGTAAAATCACCTCATTTTTACTATTTCCCCCTTCCCGGTTTACATGTTATGCACGTCGTTCTAGGTTGCGAATTTAACTAGCTATATACTATATGCGATGAACAATACTAGTACTATTAAAAAGGCTAGTCACAATAATGGTGTCCAGCACAACCCACCCCTCAAATAAAACTAAGCACCCTGGAATTCTTTGACAAAACTAAGCACCCTGAAATTCTTTGACAACTAAACTGCTGGCTATATGATGTTGGCATATATATATATTGTACGTATATAATGTGAAGAAATGAGTGGTAGCACTATACCAACTAAAAGATGAAATGTAAGAATATTAGTATTTACGTACTGAAGAGTTAAAGTAACAAGAAGAAACATAACATAGTTCTGCTGGGGGCTCAACACAACACACCCCTCAAATTAAACTAAGAACACCTGAAATTAAACTATGCAACTAATCTGGTAGACATTGCATTAGAACCACCATGAGCAATGACATTTCCACCTTACTCGGAGTCCTCGTCCACGTCCTCGACTTCGTCCTTGTCCCTCTTCCTCTTGGCCGATACTTCTTTGCTTGAACCACACACTTGGCTCTTGCTCTTCATCCAACCCTTGTAGATATTGAAACAAAGGTAGCCATCCATTGCATCATAGTCTATGTGGTTTATATCTAGTACATTCCGCTGCCATGCATGATAATGAAACGTGTGATGAGGTTTCTCCAGTTTACTGTATGAAGGATGAACCATGGCTCTTGCCAGGGTCAACATTGAAGGCTGACCACTGGAGGGTAGCAGCCGATTCTTCTGGAGGTCGAAGGGGTTGCCTACAACGAGGCCTATCTGACCCAAGACTCTTTTGTCGTTTGTAAAGTCTACATTAAGGAATTTGACTAGGTTGCTCTTGAGGAAGTTCTTAAAATCTAGGCATTCAACGTCGGCATGGCATATGTGGTAGACCAAGCATAAGTCATGCATGCAAACCTAGATCATGGCGGGCTTCTTCCTCTCTTCCTTCTTTAGATCCTTCTCTCGTCCCAAGACTATGGTGTACTCAAAATCTAGCCCAATCATCATTTGAGTTTTCAAACATGCCTCTGAAGCGAGCAAGGCATCCTTTCACCATCGCGGAAGAACAGGTGTAGATGACGTCGAACTCATCACCGGTGATGGTTCTAACCTTGTACTCACCACCGGTCATGAAGATTTGGGACGCCATGAATTTGGGAGGAGGGTTAGGATTAGTGGAACTGCCGTAATTTGAAAGGACAGGAGGACTAGGAGCGAACCGCCATAATATTAAAGGACGTGCGGGGACGAGTAGGAGCGAACTGCCAACGTGCGAACGACAGGGTAGTGGCTTTCCATTCTCCCATGATACAGGCTTCCGAGAGCCCTTGGATCTGAGATCGAATGGTTGCATGGTGTGATTCTATACCTATGGGTGAATAACCTATCCTGGAGGGTTATTCTGCAAATTTTCAGCAACTTAGCATGCGACCGTTTGATCTCAGATCCAAGGGCTTCCAGCAGCCTGTATCATGGTCGCGCCCACGATGACCGTCGCGTCGCTCGCACGGTTGCGCCCTTGGAGATTTAACACGGTGTGTTAGGCTATGTGATGTTGGCATGTCATCACTTAGTCACTCATACTACAACAAGGTTAGCTTATAAGGATGGCTATAAGTGTATTTTTTACTTCTCTCTATCTCTTTCTTCGTACTAGTATTTATTGCATTTGCTAAGGAGTGACCTCTTCCAATGAAATGGTGCTTTAGATGAGGTGCTAAGGGCATTAAACGGCTTAGCAATCAAGTCCCCAATGCATAGGTGCTTACTATTAGTTTTTTGTTGCTAAGTTTGCTTCATTTAATTAGCTATAGACTCAAAATTGTCTTTTCACCTAGGTACACGCGCTTAGCACCATTTCTTTCTTGGGTCACCAAACTAGTCTCTCTCTTCTTAATTAACTTGCCACATCAGAGTTTATGCCTATGTGGCAAGCTTAGCACCTATAGGAGCAAGTAAGTACAATAGTGCGCTTTACATGGCATTTTTGCATATGTGGAGGAAAGAGAGGCAAGGAAAAAGTGGAGAAGTAGGCTCTCATGCAAGAGCCAGCCTCTACTATATGGTGGAGCATTGGGAGAGGAACCTGTGTGGAGGTGGTGAAGAATCGGAAGACTCACGTCGGTCGTAGTGCCGCAGTTAAAATAATAATGGCAAGTCAAATCACGGGGCACCACCTATCCAACAGTAACTCGCTGTCAAATCACACAACCCTACATTTGCAGCAGCCTACTCCCTCATCTTCTCGCGTCTCTGTCGAACTGACTAGGCGGAACTGCCCTGCCTACCGCACAAGAAAATCCCCGCCCTCGACTTTTAAATAGTACAGTATACTAATTTTGTATCCATGGATTGCGCCATGGACCAAAGCCTCTAGAAAATGGCGGTACACATGTACGGAGTATACAACAAGCCCGTCACGTTCGCATCGCACCCTAGACGGTCAGCCGGTCTAGCACGCTGCTCTCCGAATGAAACGCGCGTCTTATTGCGTTTGCACACACATGTGGGGCCGCAATTGAGAACCGACCATAGGCACACTCCCCGGCCCCGCAAGTTGGGTGACTTAATAGAAGAGGGAGACGAGCGATACTCCTACTAGAGAAGTGTTGTACTACGTTGGTGCCTGGACGATCCCTGCAAGACACGGAAGATTAGTTCGTCCATGCATGTGACCAGACTCCAGCAGACACACCTGGATTGGCTATCGTCTACATATCGTGCAGGCTGTGTCGTACAGGGCTGTAGTTCTGGTGAGAAATCTAAAAAAAGGTTTCTTGTCACCTTGCAAAATTAGGTGTCATGTGCTTCGGATCACTGCGAGGGTTAAACAGCGACAACTGAGTTGGGCTAGTCACTGGGGGCACATGCACGAAGACTACTCGGCTGCCATCTAGGTCAAGCCGGCTATGTTAATTAGGACATCTACTGACGAACCCCTTTTCTATGAGTTTATCTTTAATTTGAGCTTTGTTCCTCGTCTAGTTTGACCATCGGGATTCATGTTGTCTCCTTTGGGCAGTGAGGTTATGATTTCTTGTCATGTGGCATTTTTTCATGTTTTATGTTATAATCCGGTGCTTCAGATCAAAATGACGACAGCTACGCCTCCGGGCCACGTGCATGAAGACTTCTCGACAGTCATTGACGAGGTCAAGCCATCTCTGGTAGACAAAACAAAACTAGTACTCCACTATATAGGCAGGAGCCTCCGCGCTTGCTTGCTAGTGTTGCTCTCTTCACACTGTCCCGTCCTCTTCAGATCTAAAGACGACAGCGGTGGCCACACACTCTCTCTCTCTCTCTCTGCTCACCGCTGGTCACAGATCCAGCCAAATCCTCTAAGAAGGTGCAACGTTCACGTGGACGTCCTCCGCGATGGCTCTTACCCATTGCTGGCGCATCCCGATCACCATCCCTTGCTGTTCTCCCCCAAGCACCGCTGGCGAGGGAGGGCCTCCGACCCCTTCTTCCTCGCTACCATAGTGTGGGCAAATCCGGCCTCCCGCCGCCCACCTAGCGACATCCCGGCGACCATCAGGTATAACTTCCTTCCAAAATGGCCTTGCTCTACTTCCTGAGCTCCTGACATCGCTGCATTTGTATCTTTTACTATTTCTCAGCCCCCCTCGTAGATAGGACCGACCAGCTGTTCAAAAACCACCTAATTCATGCACTCGAATCTAGTACTACTTGGTTCAAACAAGGAAGAAAGGGGGTGGGGGTGGGGGTGGGGGAAGATTTGTTACCTGAATCTATGACTTGCTCGAAAGAGGAAATAATGGGGGCGAAAAGTAGCAGAGACTGGCTATCCAACTGGTCTCTAGGTCTAGTACGGAAATAAAGGGAAACGCAGTACAAACTCAATATAAACCCGATCTATTGATTGAAAAAGGAAAGAAAGTGGGGAATGGGGGACAAGTCAACAGAGTAAGTCCAACACTAGATTTGCTAGCCTTACACAGTATAAGGTGGCTATACCGAACAAAAATGGGACCAACCCAGATATCCTGTTCTGACGTTTGTAGCCCTGAGCCACTCTTATGTAATGCCACTGGTAAAATGTAGGAGTCACACTATTAAAAGTAAGGACACGTTAAACCAATGTTGTTTTCAATGTAATGCCTCCAGTAATATGAATCAATGGCACTTTTTTACATGTCCTGCTAAATTTCCCATTAAGGCAAGTTGCTTCTTTTTGTTAGAAATGCAACTGTCCTGGTCCGCCTACTCTGCCGTGCCCAAAGTAATGTTGTATTTAACGGTTGTCATAGTTAATCCTAATGCCCACACTAATATCTAGCAATGCCACTGCTTTACAAATTGCTACTGTCCTTGTAGGATTGCCATTCAGATAAGGAACATGCTTCTTTTCATTTGATGCATGTTTCATCACTTGGTAGTCACCCTCCTTTTCCACCTTTTTTATGCAAACAAAGATATATATTTCACGATTGATCTTAGTTGAACTACACAAATGATATCCAAATTATAGTTGAACATTCCAGGAGCTTCACAACCAACCTTGATGTTGCTCAATTTTATTGCAACTAATGAAGAAGAAGCTCTATGGGTTTCGTTTTCTGATGGAAATGGAACCGGGGATGGAGCCCTTTTCTTAAAAAAAATGAAGAAGAAGCTGCTAGCTCACGGGACATTGCTTCATTTTAGGTGAACTGCACCAAAAGGTCCCATGAATTGAATCATCCATGTTGGTGACTGAAAGAGCCAGCTTCAGCATCCTAGTCTAGGCACCCACGTCCGCCATCATTGCGACGCACGGTACACCTCATTTGCCACCTGCTCGACCCTAGTGTCACTGATAAAATGAAGTAATAATACAATTAAAATAGAGTGAGTGTCCTCTCTATCATTTCATTACCAATGTAGATAAAGAAAGTGCTTCTCTTTGTTAATGTATGTTTCATCAACTAGTCCCATTGTTAATGTTTAAGCATTTCTCCAAACTGGGGTGCTTAATTTTAGTTGATCTGTACAAAAATAGAGATTTGAATGTCTCAAGGCGCCTCCTTGTACTACCGTTTACACTGATGTTAATCACTGGCAGAAGGTGTATCTGGGAGACTTGGGATGATTTCCAGTATCAGGCGTACGTATGAGGCGTCGCAGGGCCCATCTCGCCCTCGCAGCATGGCATACTATGATACCATCGCAATATTTTCTTCTATTTATTTTGTGTGTTTCATCAACTAGTGCCACTATAATGTAATACACTTTTTCATTATCTGTGCAAACAGGGTTATTCAGCTGCATTTTGGTGGAACTGCACAAATGTACATATGGAA
This sequence comes from Triticum dicoccoides, assembly GCF_002162155.2. Classification (NCBI taxonomy): domain Eukaryota; kingdom Viridiplantae; phylum Streptophyta; class Magnoliopsida; order Poales; family Poaceae; genus Triticum; species Triticum dicoccoides. Next base: position 502,704,455 of record NC_041383.1, read on the forward strand.
CCGACATATATGCAGAGTGCGAGGTGTGCCAAGTAAAAATTACCGACACCAACCATGCTCCATGCACGCATTGGCATCCACCAGCACCAGTCGGATGTGTGGCGCTCTCTGTGGATGGTTCTTTCTCGGCTGCAAATCCTCTAACCAAATACTAGTAGCTTATACTGGCAGTTTTCTAGGGAGTACTCTTTTCTGAAAGAAGCACCTATCTATTTTTCTTTATTTGTACACTGTGTCACAACTTTGACCCAAAGGTCCAGAGCTATTTTAGGGTGATTAGCATAGTACTCAGAGACTGATTGTAAGCATGATTTTCATTAGCTGTCACACTGATTGTAAGCATGAGCAGGTGGAAGATTAGGTTAGTGGGAAGCTTACCTTAAATCCTACCACCGCCACTGAAACGAGGCGAGCATCGAGGGAACCGTGGAGAACGGTGGGGAACCGACCTCGCGCCATCCGGCCTCCTCTTGTAGTGGGAGAACGACTATGGCTCCGGCTGGCTCTACACCCTCACAAATGGCACGCCATACTCAATCAATTTGTTAACCTTTGGGTGCTCGACCTTCGACCTGTACGCCAACCACCTCCGCCTGACTGTCGCCTCGGGCGAATCTGTCTGCTCCATCGACCAGAGGAGATACTCGATGAACTCGGAGGACTGCAGCGTGACTGCCACCAAGGAGTACATGTACATCGCCGCCCTCATCGCCGTTGTCTCGCTCTTTCGCATACATTGCCACATGGCCCTCACTGTCCTCGAAATCTCCCACTCGTTTTCAAACGAAGTAAGGATCTCCTTCAACCTGGCTAACTTTGCCTGGTTGCCGCCGGCGATCTTCCTGATTCGCTGCTGCATCCTCTCCATAGATGTCCTTTTGAGTGGTCCGGTGCTAGCTTTGGAAGATGGGAGGAGAGACGGTACGGTCTTGCAATAGAGAAGAGGGAGAGGCAAGACGGTGGTTTTCGAATGGAGTTGATGGAGAGGAGAGGAGGTGGTTTTGCAATGGTGAAGATCAGAAGAGGGAGAGGCGAGACGGTGGTTTTGGAATGGAGATGATGGAGAGGAGAGGAGGTGGTTTTGCAATGGAGAAGATCAGAAGAGGGAGAGGCGAGACGGTGGTTTTGGAATGGAGATGATGGAGAGGAGAGGAGGTGGTTTTGCAATGGAAAAGAGGGAGAGGAGCGTGCGGAAGCGATTTAGGATTGGACAAGATGGTCGGCGCGCTGTGAATGGATCAAAATCAAAATCAGTTTATCCTTCAATTAAGAAAGCGACCCCACATTAACTAGTCTCCATTATATTGTGGGTCATAATTGACCATGATTTTCGCACATAAAATATATGTTATATGTTGCAAAAATAATATAATTTGAAAGTACATTTAGATACGAACCAAACGATACAATTTTTAGTGACATGCATTCACATTTTGCTTGTCAAATACAGTACGTGGTGAAACTTTGACCCAAAATACACAAAACAAAAAAAATACTTCCAAGACCAGCGCCGCTCTTCCGCTCTTCTCCTCTTAAACCACCGCCGCTCCTCTCCTGTTCCAACCTAAATCCAGCGCCGCTCCTCTCCTCTTCCATTTCAAAACCACCGCCCCTCCTATCCTGTTCCAGTCAAAAACCAGCGTTGCTCCTCTCCCGTTCTAATCCAAAACTAGCGCTGCTCCTCTCCTCTTCCATTCAAAAACCACCGCCGGCGAGTGAAGGTGTTGTGGAGAAGTAGATCGATGGAGGAGTGCAACTGATACGTGAGGATCGCACACGGCGACCCTGTGAAGCTAGCTAGGGTGTTGGATATACAATCTTGGTTTGACAACAAGGACCAACTAGCGGCGACGGCGACATCCATGGCCAAATATCTGCAATAGAGCGAAAAGGCGGGGATACTCCCAAAGGTAGTCGCGCGGGAGTACATAGAGCTGCTCCTCTGGGTCATGGAGCAAACAGATTCACCGAATCCGATCGTGAGGAGCCGTGGTGGGAGTATCGATCCCAGATGGAGCATCCACCAGAGATTGAAGGATCGAACATCTACAGGGTGCCGTTTGTGAGAGTGTCCTGCCAGAGCGAGCCGGTGGAGTCTTCGTCGACCGAACCCAACTGCAAGAGGAGAAAAGCAGTCGGCCCGACGACGCTTCTCCGCTGAGGGAGTTCTGGACTAGGGGGTGTCCGGATAGCCGAACTATCATCATCGGCTGGACTCCAAGACTATGAAGATAGAAGATTGAAGACTTCGTCCCGTGTCTGGATGGGACTTTCCTTGGCGTGGAAGGCAAGCTTGGCGATACGGATATGTAGATCTCCTACCATTGTAACCGACTCTGTGTAACCCTAGCCCTCTCCGGTGTCTATATAAACCGGATGGCTTTAGTCCATAGGACGAACAACAATCGTACCATAGGCTAGCTTCTAGGGTTTAGCCTCCTTGATCTCGTGGTAGATCCACTCTTGTAACACACATCATCAATATTAATCAAGCAGGAGGTAGGGTTTTACCTCCATCAAGAGGGCCCGAACCTGGGTAAAACATCGTGTCCCTTGTCTCCTGCTACCGTCCGCCTAGACGCACAGTTCAAGACCCCCTACCCGAGATCCGCCGGTTTTCACACCGACATTGGTGCTTTCATTGAGAGTTCCTCTGTGTCGTCACCGATAGGCTCGATGGCTTCTTCGATCTTCATCAATGACACAGTCTAGGGGGAGACTTTTCTCCTCGGACAGATCTTCGTAGTCGGCGGCTTTGCACTGCAGGCCAATTCGCTTGGCCATCTGGAGCAGATCGAAAACTACGCCCCTGGTCGTCAGGTCAGATTTGGAAGTTTAAACTTCACGGCGGACATCCGCGGGGACTTGATCTTCGATGGATTGGAGCCACAGCCGAGCGTGCCGCACTGTCACGGCGAACATGATTTAGATCTGCAGCCGGACAGTACCCTGGAGGCCGCACTCAAACCCGCTCCGATCTTCAATTTGGAGCCAGCTGCGCAGGCCGAGGATGGATGGCTAGACATAGCCTCGGGAACCGCAACCTCTACGGCGATAGAGCCGAACAGTGACCTTGTCCCTCATGAAGTTTGTGACTCCGAGGTGCCGGACTCCTTGCCGGACTCCGAACCTCCCGCGCCCCTCCGGTCGAATCCGATTGGGCGCCGATCATGGAGTTCACCGCAGCGGACATCTTTCAACACTCACCTTTTGGCGACGTCTTGAGTTCGCTAAAGTATCTCTCGTTATCGGGAGAGTCCTGGCCGGACTGCGGTCAGGACGGTTGGGATGCGGACTATGAAGAAATTCAAAGCCCACCCACCACCCACCTCGTAGCCGCTGTCGACGATCTAACCGACATGCTAGACTATGACTCCGAAGACATCGACGGTATGGACGAAGATGTCGGAGACGACCAAGAACCAGCGCCTAATGGGCAATGGAAAGCCACCTCATCATATGACATATACATGGTGGATATCCCAAAGGATGGGAACGACAAAGAAACAGCGGGGGATGACCCCTCCAAGAAGCAGCCCAAGTGCCGACGTCAGCGGCGCCGCTCTAAATCCCGCCACAGCAAGAATGAAGACTCCGACACCGGAGATAACAATACACCGGACAGTGCCGAAGATAACCCACTCTAGCAAGATGCAGCGAAGGAGGACGGAGACGCCAGCCCTCATGAGAGAGCGGCAGAAAAAGAGGTAGAGGATTATGTGCCTCCCTCCGGAGACGAGGCAAGCCTCGATGATGACGAATTCGTCGTGCCTGAGGATCCTGTTGAACAAGAGCGTTTTAAACGCAGGCTTATGGCCACGGCGAACAGCCTCAAGAAAAAGCAGCAACAACTTAGAGCTGATCAAGATCCTCTAGCCGACAGATGGACTGAAGTCCTCGCGGCCGAAGAGCATGAGCTCGAACGCCCCTCCAAAATCTACCCTAAGCGCAGGTTGCTCCCCCGATTAGAGGAGGAAGCATATGAACCCGCATCACCAGGAGACAATACGGCTGACCGACCACCCGTGGTCGAGACAGAGAGGCCTGTAGGCCCCTCACTAGACCCGTACCCCGGCATCGCTCGAAAAGTGCAAGGCCACAAGGGAACGCTCCGGACTTGCGAGATATATTGGAGGATAAGGCAAGACAATCAAGATCGATCTATGGATCGCGTGGGCGCCCCACGGTAGGTGACGATAGCCATCGCGCCGGACACAGTAAGTCCGGCTGGGTCGAACAAAACATGCAAAGTTCTTCTGAACTCCGTCGTGATATTGCCCAGTACAGAGGTGCCGCACACCCACTATGCTTCACAGATAAAGTAATGGATCATCAAATCCCCGAAGGGTTTAAACCCGTGAATATCGAATCTTACGATGGCACAACAGACCCTGCGGTTTGGATCGAAGACTATCTTCTTCACATCCACATGGCCCGCGGTGACGACCTTCACGCCATAAAATATCTCCCCCTCAAGCTTAAAGGACCAGCCCGACATTGGCTTAACAGCTTGCCAGCAGAGTCAATTGGGAGTTGGGAAGACTTGGAAGCTGCATTCCTTGATAACTTCCAAGGCACGTATGTGCGACCACCAGACGCTGACGACCTAAGCCACATAATTCAGCAGCTAGACGAATCGGCTAGACAATTCTGGACACGGTTCTTAATCAAGAAAAACCAAATCGTTGACTGTCCGGACACGGAGGCCCTCGCGGCCTTCAAGCATAACATCCGCGACGAATGGCTTGCCCGGCACCTGGGACAGGAAAAGCCGAAATCCATGGCAGCCCTCACATCTCTGATGACCCGCTTTTGCGCGGGTGAGGATAGCTGGCTAGCATGCAGCAACAACCTCAGCAAACATTCTGGTAGTCCAGATTTCAAGGACCGAAATGGCAGGTCGCGTCGTAACAAGAACAAGTGCCGCATCAACGGTGACAATACGGAGGATACGACAGTCAATGCTGGATTCAGAGGCTCTAAACCCGGTCAACAGAAAAAGCCATTCAAAAGAACTACTCCAGGTCCGTCCAATTTGGACCGAATACTCGACCGCTTGTGCCAGATACACAGCACCCCCGAAAAGCCAGCTAACCACACCAATAGGGACTGTTGGGTATTCAAGCAGGCGGGCAAGTTAATTGCCGAAAACAATGACAAGGGGCTGCATAGCGACGACGAGGAAGAGACCCGGCCGCCGAACAATAGGGGACAGAAGGGTTTCCCCCCACAGGTACGGACGGTGAACATGATATACACAACGCACATACCCAAAAGGGAACGGAAGCATGCACTCAGGGATGTATACGCGATGGAGCCAGTCGCCCCGAAGTTCAACCCATGGTCCTCCTGCCCGATCACTTTCGACCGAAGGGATCACCCCACCAGCATCCGCCATGGCGGATTCGCCGCATTGGTCTTAGACCCAATCGTTGATGGATTTCACCTCACCAGAGTCCTGATGGACGGCGGTAGCAGCCTGAACCTGCTCTATCAGGACACAGTGCGCAAAATGGGCATAGACCCCTCAAGGGTCAAACCTACCAAGACGACCTTTAAAGGCGTCATACCAGGTGTAGAAGCCAATTGTACATGCTCCGTTACATTGGAAGTGGTCTTCGGATCCCTGGACAACTTCCGAAGCGAGGAGTTAATCTTCGACATAGTCCCGTTCTGCAGCGGCTATCATGCTTTGCTCGAACGTACCGCGTTTGCAAAGTTCAACGCGGTGCCGCACTACGCATACCTCAAGCTCAAGATGCCAGGCCCTCGAGGAGTCATCATGGTCAACGGAAACACTGAACGTTCTCTCCGAACGGAGGAACACACAGCGGCTCTCGCGGCAGAAGTACAAAGCAGCCTCTTAAGGCAATTCTCGAGCCCGGCCGTCAAACGGCCGGGCACAGCTAAGTGCGCCCGGAGTAACCTACAACAAGACCACCTGGCACATTCTGAGCATGCATAGCAGTGCGGCCCCAACCCCAGCCCCTACAAAACGTCAAAGCAAGTCCTTCGCGTACACCGTTACGCTCTGAAGATACCATGGGCATGGGGAGAGGGGCACGACCACGATAAGCCCAGACTGCGGCTTAACCACACCAGGGGCTCTCAAGTGTGTCGTTCTTTTTTTTACCTTTTATTTTTTACCCATAGGACTCCGTTCGTCAGAGGCCTTGTCCGGCAGTAGACCCGCCGAACTCACGATGCAACAGCCAGGGAAGGATAAAAGCTACAACGAAAATATAGGTGGTCTCCATCAGCATTTTTATACACCAATTCGCAGCCTACCCCTGGAGGGGGACATGTTTAACAGTCCCATCCCTTGCTTATCGCACTATTTGTATCGTTCTGCATTCATAGCAGCACTTATTGAATAAAACAATGTAGTACCTTTTTGATTATAATTGCATTTTCTTTTTGTACATATGTTCATTTATGGCATGTTGCACCCGTGCACTTTGGTACGGCCACAATACACCGGGGGCTTATGCTTCCCACATCATGGTGTGATAAGTCCGAACACTTTCACAAGTGCGGCACCCCGAACTTATAGCACTATATGCATCGGCTCCGAATCATGTCTTGGGTCAATAGTTGGGTTTGCCTGGCTCCCATGTTTTGGTACCTTATGTTCCATTATATCGGCCAAGGTAGCACTGGGAGAACCACTGCGATTGCACCCCAATTGAGCTGGGTTAACGCCTCAGTGGAGAAAGCTAAAACTGACTATCATGATGAGGCAAGAGCCGGTCGCTGTTCGGAGAGGTTTTTGCGAGTCCTTAAAGACTTATGCCGCTTAGAGCGAGGAGCCAGATCCTGTCCGGCCCAGGCGTGGATAGCGCCCCAAATTCGGCCTTCCGAAGACTAGGGGCTTCGCCGAAATTTAAAATTATAGAATTCTATGGCTAAGTGAGAGTGTTCAAGCATTATAAGTCCGGTTGCCTTGTTCGCTGTGTTGAGCGCCTCCCTCGATGGACCCAAAAATGGGAACAAGAGTGCTCAAGTTTATCCTGAACACCCCAGCACTCGTGGCATGGGGGCTGAAGCCGACGACTTGCCATCTCTCAGATTCGATAAACAGCCGCACAGAAGGTATTATTTTAAATTAACAAGCGTTGCTTAGCGCATATGAACTAAGTTTTCACCGCACAGGATAACAAAATGCGAGTCTACTCAAAAATTACATCTTTGGAGCACTCCCCCGCGATAGTGCGGGCGCCCTTCAGCATGCTCTTATAATACATCTCGGGCGTGCGATGGTCCTTGCCCTCTGGTGGTGGGTCCGTCACAAGCTTCTGGGCATCCATCTTGCCCCAGTGCACCTTTGCGCGGGCAAGGGCCCGACGGGCACCCTCAATACAGGCGGAGTGCTTGATGACTTCAACCCACGGGCACGCATCCACCAGCCGCCGCACCAGGCCGAAGTAGCTCCTAGGCATGGCCTCCTTAGGCCACAGCCGAACTATGAGGCCCTTCATGGCCTGTTCGGCCGCCTTGTGGAGCTCGACCAGCTGCTTCAGCTGGTCGCTAAGGGGCACCGGATGTTCGGCCTCAGCATACTGAGACCAGAAGACCTTCTCCGTCGAGCTCCCCCCTCGGCCCGGTAGAATGCGGCAGCATCGGACACGCTGCGAGGAAGATCTGCGAACGCCCCTGGAGAGCTCCGAATACGGGTAAGCAACAAGTAATTAACACTCACATGCTTACTTTGCATGAAAAATGCCTTACCCGCCGCTATTTTCTTCACCGCCTCAATCTCCTGGAGGGCCTTGTAGGCTTCGACCTTAGCGGCTTTGGCACTCTCATGAGCTGTTGCAAGCTCGGACTCTCGAGTCTTCGAGTCACGCTCCAGGCTCTCATGTTTTTTCACGAGATCCTGGAGCTCTTGCTGTACCTCCGCCACCCGTGCCTCCTGCCTCTCTCGCTCGGTGCACTCTGCGGCCGCAGTGCATTCGGCCGCGGCCACCGCCTCTTTCAGGGTCACCACCTCGTTAGTGGCCCCTGCAATACCCACGTTATCCTTGTCATTCTTTTGCAACCAAAATCCTTTTCTGTAAGGTACAATTTTAATAAGGTATTACTCACCTTCCTTGTCCTCGAGCTGCTTCTTGGCACGGCCGAGCTCATTCTCGGACCGCTCGAGGTTCTCCTTCAAAGTATTGACCTTCGCAGTTAGTGCGACAGAGGTCAGCAGCGCAGCCTGCAATCCCATATTGACATATTTATTATGGCTCCTGCGTATATCTTTTTAGATCCTCAGTCCGGCTTTTCTTTCCGAACACCGAACCGAGCATCAGGGGCTACTGTCTATGCGGTACCACTTTATACATATTGAAATTCTTACCTCAAAGCCTGTTAGAAGGCTGCTGCAGGCTTCGGTCAGCCCGCTCTTGGCGAGCTGCACCTTCTGAATCACCGCACTCATAACAGTGCGGTGTTCCTCTTCGATGGAGGCGCCGTTAAGCGCCTCCAGCAAATTGTCCGGCGCCTCCGGTTGGACGGAGGTTGCTGGCGTCACGGTCTTGCCCTTCTTGCGAAGGGGTCGCCTACCGGACTCTGGAGCCACTGTGGGTTCCGGGGCCAAGTACGGTGCAAGGTCCGGGAGGTTGTCCTGCGACACCTCCGGGGCCCTCCCTTCCTGGGATCCCACCTCGTCATCATCTGCGTCACGGGGGGTGGAGGCAGTCGGAAGAGAATCCTTATCCGACGCACCTAAGGACCCGCTCGATGAAGCGGGAAGATCCACCTTAGGCGGACTGCAGGGTTGTATGCGGCATTAGAAAGACATTATGTGACGAAAAATATAAACCTTGAAGTTATTCGGGAGTCCAGATACTTACGATCTCGCCTGAGGCTTGGCCCTTGGAGGCCAGTCCTCGTCGTCGTCACTGGCGCTGGCGGAGCAGTCCGGGGGGAGAGTTTTTCCCTTCTTGGACCCTTCAGCCTCCCTTGTAGGAGAGGCCTTCCTTTTCTTCCCTCCCCCTGCTAGGGGAGAGGCTTTCTTCTTCTCCTGCTCGCCTTGGTGGGAGGAGTCGGCCTCGGATTCATCATCCGATAGCACCTGAAAACGGGAACTCCTCTGAGTCCCTGTGGCCTTCTTCTTGGCCTTCTTCTCCGGCACCACATGCGGCGCCGGAGCCAGCAGCCCCGTTAAACGGGCGTCCGCTGGGTCCTCTGGCAAAGGGGCCGGACAGATAGCCTGTTCGGTCTTCGCCAGCCAGTCCTGTCAAAGGAAAGGGAGTTTAGATCCCACATAGAGTCAAACTATGGATTGCAAGCGTCCCGTAAAGGACAATATCACTTACCTCGTCAGCTGGACGCTGCGAGCCGAATCCGCGATCTTTGGTAGCGGATGCGGGAGCCTCGGCGCCCTTGAACAACACCTTCTAGACATCTTCGTACATAGTGTCGAAGAGCCAGCTCAGGGTCTGGTGCTGCGCCGGATCGAACTCCTACAAGTTAAAGCCCCGTCGTTGGCACGGGAGAATCCGGCGGATGAGCATAACCTGGACTACGTTGACAAGCTTGAGCTTCTTGTCCACCAGTTTTTGGATCCAGGCTTGAAGTCCGGTCAGCTCTTCCGAATTCCCCCAGATCCGGCCACTCTCTTTCCAGGAGGTGAGCCGTGTAGGGATGCCGGATCTGAATTCGGGGGCCGCTGCCCAATCAGGGTCACGCGGCTCGGTGATGTAGAACCACCCCGATTGCCACCCCTTAATGGTTTCCACGAAAGTGCCCTCCAGCCACGTAACGTGGGACATGCTGCCCACCATGGCGCCTCCGCACTCTGCTTGGCTGCCCTTCACAACCTTCGGCTTGACACCGAAGGTCTTGAGCCACAAGCCGAAGTGAGGCTGGATGTAGAGGAAGGCCTCGCACACGACGATAAACACCGAGATGTCGAGGATAAAATTCGGAGCCAGATCATTGAAATCTAGGCCATAGTACAACATGAGCCCCCGGACAAAAGGATGAAGTGGGAAGCCCAGTCCGCGGAGGAAATGGGGAAGGAATACTACCCTCTCATGGGGCCTGGGGGTGGGGATAAGCTCACCCTCGTCGGGGAGCCGATGCGCGATGTCGCTGGACAAGTATCCGGCGCTGCGAAGCTTCTGGATATGCCCCTCCTTGACGGAGGAGGCCATCCACTTGCCTCCCGCTCCAGACATATTTGGAGAAGGTTGAGGTGAGATGTGCGGGCTTGGGCGCTAGAGCTTGAGTTCGCGGAGATGGATAAGCCAAGGAGGAAGAAGGCGCAGGTAAAAGGGTTGGATCTTTATCCCCTTATATGGGCGGACGAAAACATGTGTCCCCACCGGCCTGGTAAAACTCGCTTATCTCCCAAGCGTCACAATCAATGGCGCCATTGGGTTACCCACGTCCGTATTGATGGGAATCCCGGAATAAGGGGGACACGTTCTCTGCTTCGATAAGACGTGCCAAGGAAACCGCCTCGCTAAACGCGCTGAGGTGGAACAATAAAAAACAATTTGAAGGCTTGGTAGTGGTGTGACGTTGCGCCACAAAATACGTCAGCAGATTGAACTTGTATAATATTATTCTCTCTATGGGGGTACGTGGAATTTATTTTTGCAGAGCCGGACACTATCGTGGTGTTCACATTCTTCTATAAATTATTCGGAGGAAGAACCCGCCTTGCAATGCCGAAGACAACATGCGCGCCAGACTCGTCGTCATTGAAGCCTGGTTCAGGGGCTACTGAGGGAGTTCCGGACTAGGGGGTGTCCGGATAGCCGAACTATCATCATCGGCTGGACTCCAAGACTATGAAGATAGAAGATTGAAGACTTCGTCTCGTGTCCGGATGGGACTTTCCTTGGCGTGGAAGGCAAGCTTGGCGATACGGATATGTAGATCTCCTACCATTGTAACCGACTCTGTGTAACCCTAGCCCTCTCCGGTGTCTATATAAACCGGATGGCTTTAGTCCATAGGACGAACAACAATCGTACCATAGGCTAGCTTCTAGGGTTTAGCCTCCTTGATCTCGTGGTAGATCCACTCTTGTAACACACATCATCAATATTAATCAAGCAGGACGTAGGGTTTTACCTCCATCAAGAGGGCCCGAATCTGGGTAAAACATCGTGTCCCTTGTCTCCTGTTACCATCCGCCTAAACGCATAGTTCGGGACCCCCTACCCGAGATCCGCCGGTTTTGACACCGACACCCGCCATCCTCTCGCTCGCTGTTCACATCAACTCACAGGGCGGCTGTCTGCCGCCGAGGAATAGGAGGGGACTGCCCCCCAGCCCAATAATCGGGCAAGTTGTGAATTGTCAGGAGGAGCTTAGGGTTGTCAGTATTTGCAGGTTATGAATTGTGTTTTGTGTTGTGTATTTTGAGAGTACTTTTCAAATAGGGTTAACATCATGTTGGAAGTTTTATTTGCCAAGCATTTATATTAACACGGCCTTTTCAAACAGGGTGAACATCAAGTTGGAAGTTTTATTCATGGTCGAAAATGGAACTACCAGCTAGTTAACATCATGCTGATCAACGTTCATGCATAGCACATTTTCATATGATGCACAGTCAAAAAGATATGCTATTTTCAAAATGCCCACACAATGTCGAGTGTGCAAAACACACAGAAAACGAGGGACGAAGTTTTAGCAAGTTATGAACGTGGTGTGCGTAGATGACAACGGGGACCCACATGTTAATAAAGGAAGAGGCAAAAAATTGGAGATATTTTCCCTGCACAGGTGGAATCGAACCCGGGCGAACAACTGTCGGGTAGTGTCACTTGGCCACTAGGCTAGTTCAGTAGTTTCATTAATAATAAGGAACTTCCTCAGGTGGTCGGATCCCCTCCTGTGCCTTTGTGCACTCGCCGCGACGATGTTGTCTGCCGTTGTGAACATGCTGAACAAACGAGAGGAATCTGGAGAGGATTGTACATGGAGAGGCGGACAGTCGGGACCCACCAGGTCTATGGCCGTACGCAAGCAAGTGCCTCATTGAAAAAATACTTCCTCCTAATGCTATACTGACGTTGGGGCCCACGGGTTTGTCAACATAGTTACATTTTTTAGGTGCTTCAACGTAGTTACTATAGTAGATAAATTCACAACGAAGCCAGGGAGCTAGCAGGTATCATTTATTATCACTGGGGTAGCAAGTATCAGATGGGTTTTGGGCTGCCCCGTCTAGGCTTTCTTTTTTAACATGCGCAGCCCACGACCTCGGATGGGAGGTCCATAGGCCTATTTGTATTTTCTTGAGGGCCGTCATGTATGGACCGGCCTAGGACCTTCCATCCGAGGTTTTATTTTTCCTGAAACATCGACAACCTAATTTATGTATTTTTTTGAAGAAAACGCAGAGGTCTCTTGTATTTTTTTATATAAGAATAGGAACACCAGGTCCAACTTATGTTTCCCTTCTAACTATATTGTATATATTTAAATTATTTTACATGTTATTATATATTATTTTTATTGTCATCATATATTTAACAGATACTTACATATGTAAGAAAATAATATCCCACATCTTTTTAACTTATAAAAATAATTTCTTAACAATAAAATCCTGGATTGTTTTGGCATGAAAATCCTAGTGATTGTGTACAAAATCTTGGTAAGATTTAAGGACGAATGTAATAATAATATCACTTATTATTTAAATATATTTATAACAAAATGCCCAGCCCCTATTTATTTTTTGATAACATTGCTGCCCCAACCAAACATTATAATTAGAATCAACCCAGCAAAATTGTGCAGGAAAGTGCAAATGACCTGTAATTTTTTAGGAAAAAAATAAATGGGCCGCATGGAGCTACATTATTTGTTCACCCAGCGCAGCTAATGGACTGTAATTAAAAAAAAGATCAAATTGAATGTAAATTCTACCGTGCAAAAAAAGACTGTAAATTCTGAAAAAATGGGTTCAATACGTGCCACATTTTTGGAGGCTCAAATGTGGCAAATAGGTCGAAGCCAACGCAAGTGGTTGTCAACTTAGTCAACAAATGATTCTGACATCATTAGCCGTTGGATTTACATCCAACGACCGGCATCCATCTTCAATCTCTCGTCTTCTTCCTCAAGCGCCGTCGGGACCACCGCCCGCCTCCTGCTGCTAGTAGCTCTGCTTAGCACGCTTCACTGAGAAGCGCTACTGCACCATTGGCCAGGCCATCCCTCCACCCCTCCACACCTCCTATTCTTCTCCATCGACTGCCAAACCACACCCCACTACAACCAGTTAACCCTTGTACACCTCTCTGTGTGCGACTCTACTCCCGCGTCTTCCCATCTCCGGCTCGTTGTTGTCCGGGGCCTCACCGTCGTCCACCACCTTGGATGCGCTCGGCACGGCGTGGTCAACATGGTCAACGAACGACACCATCGGAAGTAGACTGTGTGTGGAGAGGCTGAGAGTTGGGTCCACGGCCGCACACAAGGAAATGCCTCCTTATTACGCGCAAAATAATGATCCCTCCACCTGACATCTGGGACCCACCGGAAGGGCCTCTGTATTTCGTGAAAAAAACGTGCCCCCGCTGACAGGTCAGACCCACCAGCTATCTTCGCACGCAAGGAAGTGCCTCCTTATTACGCGCAAAAAAAATGAATACTCCCCCTGGCAGCTGGAACCCAGCATAGTGGGAGGCTGACTTGTGGGCCTACAAATTTGAAGGGGACAGAGGGCTTTGTCAACTTAGTCAATATGAACGATTCTAGCTCCTCTTACCGTACGATGCTCATCCAACGGCCGTAGTGCTTCTTCAACCTCTGATCTTCTTGCTCCAGCCGCCCAAACCAGTGTCAGTCGTGCCGCGTGCTCCTGCCTCTTGTGGCCGGCTGTGATGCCGCGGAGGCCTCACCGCCCCCTACTACTCCCACCGCTGGCCAGGCCATCCCTCTACTCACCCACACCCCCTGTTATTCTGTGGCGATGGCAGACTCACACCATAGCCGAACCAGTGAACCCTCGTACTCCTCTCCACGTGGGCATCCACTGCCGCATCTTCCTTGGCTCCGCGCCATCCCCTTCCTAGGCCTTGCTGTCGTCCACCACCCTGGTGCTCTCGGCGCGGTGTGGTCAACATGGTCAAGGAACGACTTCCATCAGACATGGACGGTATGTGGAGAGGCTGACAGTTGTGTCCATGGCCGCAACAAGGAAGTGCCTCCTTCTTACGTGGAAAATAATGATTCCTCCACCTAACAGCAGGGACCCACCGGACGGGCCACCGTATTTCGCGAAAAAACATTTCCCCTTGACTGCTTGGACCTACCACCTACATCTTCTCATGCAAGGAAGTGCGTCCATATTACGGGCAAAAAAATGATTCACCCCCTGACTGCTGGGACCCACCAGCTACATCTTGGCACACAAGGAAGTGCGTCTGGGCAAAAAAAAGATTTGCCCACCTGACTGCTGGGACCCACCAGCTAAATCTTCGCACGCAAGGAAGTGCCTGACAGTCGGGACCCACCTGGTCGAAGCATACGTAGCATTGTCATTCTGGTCACGAACGTGTGCGTACATACTGGTCGATGTAGAGGCGCACACGTGTCGTAGTAGAGGCGCACACGTGTCGTAGTAGAGGCACGCACGTAGCATGTACATGTACATACAACGGACAGTGTGCAAGAAAGAAAATACAGCCACATACGTACATACAGGTGGGGTCTCGAAGGCCTACTCACGCATACGTACGGCCATGGCTTGTGTACACGGCTGGGTCAAAACGGAGAAATTGCATCGTCGTTGTATTCATGGGGGGGCAACGGAATGCGTCATGTTCATGGGGAGGCAACGGAATGCGTCGTGTTCATGGGGAGGCAACGAAATGCGTCGTGTTCATCGGGAGGCAACGGAACGCGTGGGAGCCAACCGGCTTGGACGGAATAGCCGATGGACACGAGGCATGGCATACCGCAGAATGGAGGAAACGGCCTTGTGTTCGACTGGCCACGTTCCAAACCGGATCCTGTTCATCAGGAGGGGTCTGGCGTACCGCAAAACAAAGGAAACAGACTTGTGTTGGACCTCCTATGGTCGAAATGGGGTCCTGTTCTTAGGGAGGGGTGTGGCGTACCGCAGAACAGAGGAAACAAAGTTGTGTTGGAGTGCTACCGTCGGAACGGGGATCTTGTTCATCGAGAGGGGTGTGGCATACTGCAAAACGAGACTCCACGGGATACTGTTCATCTCCACCGTCGACCTCCTCCTGCCTCCACGGGCTACTATTTATCCACCGTCGACCTCCTCTAGCCTCCACCTGCGACTGTTCATCCACAGGCTCCTATTCATCCAGACTCCACCACGTGCTACTCCACCGGCCATTGTTCAACCACCCATCTCCACGGGCTCCTGTTCAACCACCCCTCCATAGGCTACTGTTCATCCACCCCTCCACCGTCTATTTTTCATCCGGCCCTTCACGGGGTCATTCTGTTCATGCAGCCCTCCACGGGGTCCTGTTCATCCAGCCCCAACCGACTCGATCGATCGGGGTCCTGTTCATCCAGAGGCAACACCATGGGGTCCTGTTCATCCACCCCCACCGCTCACTGTTCATCCACCCCCCGCAACCCTCACTGTTCATCCAGAGGCAGCATCGACCGGCTTTAGTTAGTAGCAGTAGCGAAGGAATCGCTCGATCGGGTTCAGTTTACAGCCATCGATCGATCGCTCAGGTTCAGTGACGCGTAGCCTGCAGCGCAATCGCTCAGGTTCAGTTAGGCGACGCCTCTCACGGGTTCAGTTAGAGCCCAACACCTCGCACCCACGCATGTATGAGTACGAGAGAAACGTGCATCGCTCGGCCCCCGACCACCTACCGTAACTGGGAACTCCCTGAAATTTTCCTCGCCCTCGCTTCTAGCACGGTTTTTTACGTCATGGACGGCCCAAGGAATGTCATGCAGCTGCGTCTCTGGCCCGCCCAGGACGAAAAGCCCATTTTCTGTCATGATTTTTTTCATAGAAGTAGGAGCCCACCACATCTATGATGATACTAGGTTTTGTCACAATTATTTCCATATACGTGTCATAAGTATGCCAGAAAAAAATTTCGTTCGGCCCAAAATGGCACGGATGTGTCTTTTTTTGTATTGCAAAGATGGTTGCCAGGCCGTCGGACTTGAAGTTGAGGGTGCACCTTCCGCCCAGACCATGCGTGTGGGCGAAGGTCTGCCAGCCGTGGGTCAGCACCACGCTACTAGAGGCGTAGACCTCGGTACCAACCCATGAAGCCCAGCTGCAACACCCATCAGCCTGCAGCCAAAGACCAGCAAGCCCTGAAGAAGGAAGCTCGCCGGAGAAGAAGCGTGGGAGCCAGAGCGAGGTGCTGGCTGGGCTCACCAACCACACAACGAACTCAGGGTGCACGTCCAGCGAGGAAAAGCGCGGCCGGGGCGGGCGCACCATCACGGCGCGCCTCCCTTCGTCGTGAGGGCTTCCCTGGAGCCGGAGGCCCTCACCGCGGGAGGAGGTGCCATGGTGGGCACCTAGAGCTTGCGGAGGGATCGCAGTGTGCTTGCGGGGACACCCACGGCCCCTCTTGGGAGGAGGTGAAGCTGGCCCCTCCTTGGGGGCCTTCCCCTTCTCGGCCACTGAAAATCTCTTCGGCGACGCCATGGGAGCAAGACGGGGAAGAGAGAAGCAGGCGGGAGCAAGATGAAGGAAAGATGGAACAAGGGCTTTGCCTCTCCCTCACATTTATAGCCAAGGGAGGCCAATCGCCGGCCTCCACGACCCCGCGCCATCATGACCTTCTGCATGCCGCATCGACCAGTCAAATCGAGCAGTTGCAAGGGCAGCATGGGGAAGCGGAGTCGCCCATGTCCCATCAATCACCATGTGTCATCAAGGCCACAACCGGTTGGGGCCCGCGGTGCTCCGCACTTGCCCTTTGGCTTCGCCCGGAAGCCAGGTCCGAGCACGCCTTGGGCCAGGAGGCTACTGTCGGCATCCTGGATATGGGGGTATCCAGGCGTGCGTGCCTGCGGCCCACCATGTGGCTTCATCAACGGCCTGGTACGGCCCAGCTTCAGCACCAATGCTACAAGATCCTCGCGAGGGGCCAAGCCTCGCGAGGCGGACGATGCCAATGCCCCTGAAGGAAGCAGCCTCCTCAGGAGGGTTCCTGAGGGGCGGAGAGTTCTATGCAACATACCTCACGAGGCTCAGCTGACGTGAGCCATGACGACCACGGCCAGACGGGTGCCAGCCGGGTGTAGAAGTGCAGGTTTCCTCTTTGGTGCAAGTGAGGCAAGCCACAAGCATGGAGTCCCGAGGAATCAGACAAATGTTGCCATTTCGGTGCAATGAGACCAAGACCACCAGGACGGCAGGACGGAGGTCATCAGCGAGCCCACCACAGCGTCATGGCCAGAGGCTTTTCACAGGAGAAGACTACTTTTGTTAAGATAGACTCTACTACCTGTCCCCTTTCAAATCCCGCCGTTGTGGAATCCCTTCCCGCTCATATTTGGGAAGAGGACCAAGGCCACTATAAATAGGACTAGCCACCACCATAGAAAGGACGACGGATCCAAGAGAGAAACCCAGCACAAGTAGAACACCACACCAGCTCAAGAACACCTCTCCTCCACACCACACTGGAGTAGGGTATTACACCACAATGGTGGCCTGAACTAGTTTAAATCTCTGCGTATTTTGTGTCTCTTTGAGCTCGACGCGTTAGGCCTAGTGAGATCGCAAGTAGGCAGGCTGGGCAGGTTGAGATATCCGCACGCACCCCAGAGTTCGAACCTCTCACGGGTTGCCGGATCCCGAAATCTGACAGAATGTTCTTCTGCTAACAGTTTTCGTACAAGTGAGACGTTAAGGCAAATGTAGAAATGTAGTTCAAATTGTGATGTGATATCATAGATAGTACCTTACGCTGCAGCCGAGACCAATGTGTAACAAGATTGTTCCAGTCATCGTCAGATGAATGTAGCACCAGAGACTTTACAGAAATTTCATTTAGAGGTGTGCCATGGAAGTGCGCTTGCCTAAGGTAGGAACGATACTTCATCAAAGAGTGCTTGAAAAGCGCAACCAACCCTTGCTTGTCTTCACAATCCAGTTTGGTCCTCACCTATTTAAAAGAATGAAATCTTGTGTCTTCTGTCAGCAGAAACTTATGCAGTAATGACCATGAATAACAATATTACATTACTTACGCGCAAGTTGCGGAGGAAGACTAGAAATTGTTCTGTGTCTGCGGTATAATCTTTCCATGAAGGAAAGATGCGCACAAAGTTCCTGACAACAATATAAGCTTCGTCTTCTAAACTAGGAAGACATGAACATGGGTCCTATTTGCTGCTATTAGGGCTCTCTCTGGTTCGAAAAGGGATTTGGCAATTGGATTTGGTGTACTCTTTGCTGGAATGGGGGTTTTGCATCGTAGAGCTAGTGCTATGTCAACTGGCATCATCATACTGTTTGCTGCAGTTGGGGTCTGCGGAGTTGGGGCATCAGAAATGACCAGTGTAGTAGGGCTAGAGTCTGCTAGAGTTGGGGTGTTTTGTGGGTCAGGTGATATTGCAACTACACCTAATGGGATATTTTATTTATCAGGTGCCACTACCTTTTCCAAATACTTTGCTTGTGCTCCTCCGTGATCAGCAATCACCCTCTTCCTTTTGAACGCCTGATACACAAGAACAACAATTGAATGGATAAATATGGTATGATGACAGATAGAATATGTACTGACAACGGATAGGTAGGGCGTATTCATATACACGATGTGTAAACTAAGCTAATGGCAGTTCAACAAAGTAGAAGCAATGCAAATCATCAGTTGCAAGATATGTGCGACCAATATAACCTTGGAAAGTTAGAGCAAGCACCTTGATGGGTGAATAAGATAGGGCATCTGCCTCTGACTCCTCCACTAGGGAGCTACATTGACTTAGGTCTCCCTCTAGCTCAGAATCACTGTTAGGATCATATTTCGAGCATGAATCTGTAGGTGGAGAGCGTTTGCATTGCATTGCATCCAGACTTGATTTCAGTCCCTTAATGCCAAGTTTGACAACCATTGCATTGTTCTGCTTTATTCTTTTCATGCGCGCAAGCTCATAATCATTATGATGTTGTTCAGAATCCGAGTTCATGAAAACATAAAAAGTAGTTATATTATCTTTGGAATGCATTGCGGATTCAACTAGAATAGTGTCTCCCTATAAACCCCTGCATATGCAAAGTTCACCCCCAACTGTGCTGACCAGACCACACATAGAAATACAAACCCCATTATGTCTCTATAACAGGCAGGCACACATTTCAAAACTGAAGTAGGAACATTAGAATCATATGAAATTCGTATTTGAACAAATAAACTAAGGAATTATGAGTGGCATAATGTTTAGCTTCAAGGGTGGAGTGTTGGTAGTGCGACACAAAGCAAGTAGGCAGATTGTATTGCATGTAAAAGATCGAAGCATATGGAAAAGCTGGAAATGACGGAGGCGAGAGCAGAGGGCTGCGCACCTTAATATCCACGTACACCCAGCGTGTCTGGAACCCGCTCACGGACAGCGGGAGAGCAAAATCAATCCCCAAAGTGGCAGTCTCCGCCACGGCCTGGAAGCTCACGCACCCCGAGCGTTGCGAGGGATCGGTCAGATGCAGCAAAAAGAAATGGCGTAAGAGGGCGACGGAAGGAGCAATGCCCATCATGGCCTCGCGGACAAAGGAGAACACGGCGAGAGGGGCAACGGACTGGGCATGAAGATGCAGCATGTGGATCTGGTAATGGGAAAGCACTGCATTGAAGAGGGCAGAGAAAGGGGGAACCAGGCCAGCCCACAAGGTGTTGACAAAGAACCGAACCTCTGTAACTGACCTATCAAGGGACGAATGGGACGCAGGCCAAGCCACCATCTTCCCCCACTCGTTGAAGCTAGAGGCAAGCGCAGGACAAACCTTATCCATGGCCTCCAAGTTGAGCACCAGCGACCGGCCAACGGCGGGTTCGATTATCGGAGATGGGTCAGCAGAGGGCAGAGGCTTCTTCCCATTCTTCGTGCTAGTCGGTGCCATGGAAATGGAGCGGGGATAATGCAAGTCAAATTGGGAGTGGAGGTAGAGCCCGAGGAAAAAGGAAGGGTGGGGAGCACGCTGCTTGCGAAGAGGAAATAACCGCATACGGGGTCGCCTAGCCAGGCAGATATTGAGATGACATGGGGAAGCGGAGACACCCATGTCCAATCAGTCGCCACGCGTCAACCAAGGCCACAGGCTTGAGGGCCCACGACACTCCGCACTTGCCCCTTGGCTTCGCCGCTAAGCCAAGTCCGAATGCGCCTTGGGCCCGGGGGCTACTGTCTGCGTTCTGGATATGGGGGTATCCAGCCCTGCCTGCCTACGGCCCGCTGTGTGGCTCCACCAGCAGCCCAGTGCGGCCCGTCTTCATCAAC
>NC_041383.1:502725313-502776596 GCF_002162155.2 Triticum dicoccoides
AAGGCCTCCTCAGGAGCGGCCTCATCAGGCAGGCTCGTGAGGGAGGTGGAGAGATCAAGGCACTGGGTACCTTGCGAGGTTCCCGTGATGCAAGCCATGATGACCAAGGCCAGGCGGGTGCCAGGCGGGCGCCAGCGTGCGTAGTGTACTAGTTTTCCCGTTGGTGCTAAGGGGGCAAGCACAGGCACGGAGTACCAAGGCATCAGGAAAAGGTTTCCATATCGGTGCAACAAGACCAGGACGGCAAGACGGAGGTCACTATGGAGCCCAAGACGGCATCATCACCAGAGCCTTTGGCAGGCGAAGACCACCTTTAGTCAGGATAGCCTGTACTAGCTACCCCCTTTCAAATCCCGCCGTCGTGGAATTCCTTCCCGCTTAATATTTGGGAAGAGGACCAGGGCCTCTATAAATAGGACTAGCCACCACCATAGAGAGAGAGAGAGAGAGATCCATTCAGACCAGAACCACCCACAGAGCACAAGAACGCCTCGCCTCAGGAGGCTGTTCTTCCCCTTGTATTGTTCATCATCAGCCCAAGAGGCAATCCACCACACCACACACTGGAGTAGGGTATTACACCACAATGGTGGCCTGAACCAGAATAAGTCCCGTGTCTCTTGTGCTGTGATTTCATTTAGTTAAGCCTAGGGATCACGACGAGGCAGAGAGAGGGAGATTCGATAGGGGGGAATCTTCGTGCGCACCCAAGTATTCGAACCTTAAGGGTTTTGCCTGAACCCGATATCCGACATTTGGTGCGCCAGGTAGGGGTGCGCTAAAGCCTTCCTTCCGACAATCCGCGTGCTGTCGCTTCATCGCATCCATGTCCGGCGATCCGATGACCAACACCAACCACTGGGCTGCATGTCCATCCCAAGCCACGCCACCTGCCCAAGAAGACCACAACCACTCGTTGTAGGCAGCTCGCGCACCGCAGAGCACCGCGGGGCGAGGGCAGTGCGGTCACACACTGCCCACCCTTACTCCGTGGCAGGCGTGGGCAGCTGCAAGGGCCTCAAACCACGCCAGGGCAATGATGCCGCACTCCAGGCGGGAACAGGCAAACAGGAGAGCCGCGCTCATGGTGGCACGGGAGCTGCGACATTGCAGGCTAATGGAGAGCGGTCAGGATGTGTTGCTGGAGCATGTTACCGAGCTCCTGGACGCCGCGGCCTCAGGGTCACCGCCCTTCTGCTTCTAGCTTCAACCCCGAGCCGCGGCCGGGTTGCACGGCGGGCCTCTCCATGCCGCGTTCCCCCAACTGCGCCGCAAGGTTTCATCGGGTCCGGTTCGACCACCGGCGCTGGGTGCCAGATCGCGCCACCACCACCTCCGATGCATCAGGGCATGCATGTGGCCTACGGCCCGGGCGGACATCCGCTGCTCTACCATCCTCAAGACGGTGCACAAGGCCAGGCGACGTGGAGCGTGGGGCACTATGGCGAGGTCTTCGAGGCGACGGCTTTGGAGGCTTACGTGTCCCACATGATGGATCGAGAATATGCACCAGAAGACGACCCTGGCTCGTTCATCGGACAAGGCTGGGAGGAAGAGACGCTAGAAGCCGAGCCTTTTCAGGAACTTCATGGAAGCCTCACCAACCGCGCCGGCAGCATCAGTTACCAGGTACCACTAATCCCTCAAGAGCAGGCTTATGCTAACCATGGGTCTCAGGAGGTTTAGGTCACAGCAGCAGACGGCTGCCCCAGCTCAGCGGCCTCCCTTGCGCCAGGAGGGGCGCAATGGGGGCTGCAGGAGAGGGGCAGGGAGCCAGGCCCCTCCCTACGGTGCACAGAGCAAGACGTCCCCTGGAGGTAGGCCCTCTGTCGGGGAGGTGCTGCAAAGCCTACCTCGGCAGAGGACCCATGGTCGCCGAGGGCACCACTGGTGTCCCCTTTACCCCTGTTTGCGTCGTCCTGGTTTCCGGTCGCCGTCAATGGAGGTCTAGGGTGCCGCAAGGCAGGCCCCTCATCTAGCGATATGAAGCAAGCCCCACTACATGTGAAGAAGACCCAGTGCCTGTGAAGCTCGCCGCCTGTGACACTCTCATGTAATAATGAGTGGGGCTGTACACGCCCCGGAGTCTCCGGAGGCCGCCCTCGGGCCTTGGGGGCTCCCGCCCACGCCCCGTGGCAACACTTAGCTCTGCACTGGTGAGAAGACGTCGAAGACTAGACTAGGTGGCGGACGCGGCCATTTGCTTTTGGATTCCCTTCCCGTGGTTGTGCTTCCTTTGTTTTGGATTTAAATTGGAGTTGAATTTTCACTTGTGTGCAGGGAGGCTGACTTTTCGCGTTCCTGTGTTTCTTGCATTCTGCTTCCCACCTTAATCTAGAGTTCGCATCAGCTGCCTCCCCCTCACGAGCCCTTCGTGGGCGGGGCCGGGCGAAGCACGCGCACACTACGCAGATGCCATGGCTCGGCCGGCGCTCGCTCTCGCGAGGCTTTCACGACCGGGTCAACAGGTCCCTTAGGAGACCCCAGGGGATCACGACCTCGCAACCCGATTCGGGACTTGACCTAGCTAAAGGTAAACCACAACAACATGCTCACTGTAGGGCACAAAGGATCATGGAGGTGCACGATCGGCATCGTTCCTAAAAGCATACGGTCGGTAATCTCTTTACATGAGGGCCTTCCCCTCCCAAAATGCTCTTACAACCTTTAGGGCCGCGCCCGAGCTTTTGTGTGCAGTATAAACAACAAAGAAACACGGGTCAGTCAGACATGTCGCTCACTGCATCCTCCTGGTCACCTTCAGACCCATCGCTGGCGCCGCTGGCGCCGTCACTGGCATCACCACCACCAGCGCCACCGTCACCACCATCGACCACATCACCTCCATCCGCCGTGACTACCACCCCGTCATCATCGGACGCGAAGGCCCTAACAAGTGCATCAATGTTGTCCTCCACCCACCGCCCCAGTTGCCTCGGATGGCTTCAGGCACCGGAGCGATGATGACGTTGAAGTCGAAGGTGGGATTGGCGTTCTGAAGATGGCTGAAGACGCGAGAAAATGCGCGCCCGAGCAGTTTGCGGCTCCTCTCATCCACAAGCTGGTGAGCCATCACAGAGCGGTTCTCCAAGAAGGTCACCACGTCAATAAAGAAGCGGAGATGGCTGGCCTAGTCGGTCACTTGGGGATGCTGGGCGTTCTCGTTGCAGATGTTGCCCAAAGCCACATTGGCCCTAACCCTGAGGTCCTGGAGCATAGGGGCATGCATACTCTCCAGAGTTCATCACTGGAGCACTTCTTCCGTGTTTTGCCGCGCGATGCACTCAGCGTCGTCCACCCGCTATTGAAGAGGAAGAAGCTCGGTGCGGGCCGAGGTAAGCTCGGCCTGTGCCGAGATCAGGGCGGCTGACGCGACATATGCGTGCCGTTCAGCTTCAGTGAGCCTGGACCTAAGGGCGGCAGTCCTGCCCGCAGCTTCGGCTTCAACCAGCTTCAGCTTTAGGTCGTAGCCACTTGCGAGATCTACGCGAGCCTTGGTCACGCGGCGATCGACCTCTTCCTGGATCCGAGTTCCGCGCGCGCCAACATAGTTTCCGCTTGGGCAACCTGGCGCTCCCTTGTCTCCAACCGCTCAAGATCAAGACTGCGCTCGGCGGCCTCCAGCATCAGAGCTTCCTCATGCTTTCGGAGCTCCTCTTCCTCGACAGGCATCCCCCTCAGTGACGCAAGAGCAGACTGGCGCATCTCCACTTGCTGCTCCAGAGAGGTGCTCCAGGCTTGGAGCTCCCACTCACGTTTCTCAGCGAGCTCACGACGACGATCTGCCTCCCGAGCCTCATCCAAAGTTCGTGAGCAGGCTTCTTGTGAGGCCGCAAGGGACGCTTCAGCTTTCGCATTGTCAAGCTCGCGCTGGTGGCGTGCGAGGTTGATGGCCACTGTCGGTGTCAAAAGCGGCGGATCTCGGGTAGGGGTCCCGAACTGTGTGTCTAGGCGGATGGTAATAGGAGACAAGGGACACGATGTTTTTAGACAGGTTCGGGCCCTCTCGATGGAGGTAAAACCCTACTCCTGCTTGATTAATATTAATGATATGGGTAGTACAAGAGTAGATCTACCACGAGATCAGAGAGGCTAAACCCTAGAAGCTAGCCTATGGTATGATTGTTGTTCATCCTACGGACTAAAACCCTCCGGTTTATATAGACATCGGAGAGGGCTAGGGTTACACAGAGTTGGTTACAATGGGAGGAGATCTACATATCCATATCGCCAAGCTTGCCTTCCATGCCAAGGAATGTCCCATCCGGACACGGGACGAAGTCTTCAATCTTGTATGTTCATAGTCCAGGAGTCCGGCCAAAGGTCATATAGTCCGGTCATCCGGACACCCTCTAATCCAGGACTCCCTCAGTAGCTCCTGAACTAGTCTTCAATGACGACGAGTCCGGCATGCAAGTTGTCTTCGGCATTGCAAGGCGGGTTCCTCCTCCGAATACTTCATAGAAGATGTTGAACGCAAGAATAGTGTCCGGCTCTTCAAGAGAAGTTCCACATACCACCGTAGAGAGAATAATATTTGTACAAATCTAATCTACTGACGTATTCTGCAGCGTGACTTCATTCCACGACCAAGCCTTTATTCGAATCGTTTCACTGTCCCACCTTAGCGCGTTTAGCGAGGCGTTTTCCTTGGCACGTCTTGCCAAAGTAGAGATCGTGTTCCCTTATTCCAGGGATTCTCATCAATACAGGCGTGGGTAACCCAATCGTGCCATTGGTATGTCTGTTTAATCGAAAGTGAGTCCCAAACGGTCATGGGGAGGGCTCTTGGTATTCAACCTCTTTATAAAGAGACCAAGGCTCGACTCCTTTCTTTCAATCCCAATCAAATCCGCCTCTCGCCTTGCGTTCCAACACCCAAAGCTCCAGATTCAGGTGCCTCGGACCTTCGATGATGTCCGGCTCCGACCTTCAAGGCCGTTGGATGCCTTCCTCTGTTACGGAAGAAGACGTGTTAAAGTTAAGAGACACCAGGTATCTAACCGGCGAAATCTTGCATAGGCTGCCTGCTCAAGGGCAGGTCACTCCCACTCCCAAGCCCAGTGAGAGCGTGGTGTTCGCGTCTCACTTCCTTCGGGGGCTAGGCTTCCCGATTTACACCTTCGTGAGGGGGCTCATGTTTTACTACGAGTTGGAATTTCACGACTTAGCTTCGGAGTCCATCCTCCATATCTCATCGTTCATTGTCGTGTGCGAGGCCTTCCTCCATATTACCCCTCACTTCGGATTGTGGCTCAAAACCTTCAAAGTAGAGCCGAAGATGATCAAGGGGCAGCACGCGGAGTGCGGAGGTGCTGTTATAAGCAAGATTGCTGACCCTCCATGGCCCGAGGGCTCGTTTCAAGAGGAGTTCGGCTCGTGGCAACAAGAGTGGTTTTATATCACAGCTCCCAGGGGCACCAAATGGGTGGCGCCACCTGCCTTTCGCTCGGGTCCCCCACCACAGCTAGCATCATGGGTCAATAAAGGGCTTAACTGGGGGCCGTCCAAGGACATGCCCTTGTTGGAGGGCTGCATTCGAGATCTCCTAGAAAGAGATATCAATCTGGCCGTAGTGACGTAGGTTATGTTGATTCGCCGCATCCTGCCCTGCAAACGTCGCCCCCTCCGCCTGTGGGAGTTTAATCCAGAAGGACCACGATCCCTCCAACATTTTATGGGCGCGATGCCCATGGAGATGTACAAATTGTTCTTCGGATCACAAGCAACATGTCCGGACTCGTCCGAGGACGCATGTCTGAGCTGCAATCGCCCGGACACTCAAGTAAGTAGCCCTGTACCCGGACACGTTATCCGTATATTTATCATAAAATTGCCCTTAAAAGAGCTATCCGTTAAACAGGAGTGGATAGCGAAAGGAAAGCTTATCAGGTGTCCGACCCCCCTCCCTGAGTCCACGCCGGATCCCGTGTTAACCAGGATGCTGGAGGTTGCGCCTTTGGAAGAAGGCGAAGAGGGGAACAAAGAAGCTACCACCTCCGCGAAGGAGGCTGTCAGGAAAGGAGGAATCGAGAATTCCTCTAACCATGGAAAGAAGAGGACCGCCTCTGAAGACCCGGAGGCGATGGCCTCAAAGCGGAGGAAGAAATCTTCATCAGAGGGTCCGTCACCGGGGGGTGCCTCGGTCGCATTGCGCCCCCAAGGGGATCAGCTCTCCACCAAGCCGTAAGTAAAGGGAGGGTTTTTTTAAAATGAGAGACCTCCCTGTCCTATTTATGAGGAAGATAACCGAAAATTTGCCTTGTATTTCGGACCTCAGCCCTTCTCAGCAGAGCTCATCTTCAGGGGATCTTCGTCCGAAGATGATGGAGAGCGGAACGCCTCCCCCTGCCGTACCGCCTCGCAAGGCAGGCGACCCCGAGGTGTCGTCACGGAGGGTTTCTCCAAATCCGGCAGGGCCAGAAGGCGGCCATATTGCACCCCAAGGCCCTCCATGTCCGGCCTTCGAAAGAGGCCATCAGACTAGTCCGACACCGTCCAGTGCACGGTCGGAGGAGCTAAAGGATCTGCTGGGGCAAGCGTCTATCTCAGAAGAACACCGCGTGTTGATGGATATGGTGATTAGAAGAATTTCATCCGCGGAGAGCGGGTGGTACAAGGCCGTCAGGAGTTTCCTGACAGGCTTTAAGGTACGCGAAATGATGTACCTTTTGACAGATCCGCATATATAAAATGTGCCCTGTATAGATAGTAGCCCCTGAGACTCTGTGCGTTATCAAAAATGACAACGCACAGAGGATCATAATCCCAGGTATAATATGTCGCTTTTCCTATGTAGGTGGCGAAGTGTTCGGTGGCTAGCCGGACTGATGAATTTGCCGAGCTAAAGCGGCAACTTGACGTGGCAGATGCTGACATCGCGCTTGTCAACGAGCGGCTGGACGAGGCACAAGGTATGTAATGTCTCCGAAGACATCTGGTAAGAAGAGCTTGATGCCCGTACCTTATAACGTGTGTGCTTAATGAAGATGGTGTCGCTGCCATGGAGAACCTTCGGGCGGAACTTGCCCGAGCCAAGGAGCAGGCCAGGAAAAGCGATGCGGCTGCCTTAAAGGCGGCTAAAGAGCTAAAAGCCGAACAGGCTGCTCACTGCTAGAGCAAGAAGGAAATGGCCGAGATGGCTATAAAATTGAAGAATGCTGCCGACCGCTGCAAGCTTCTTGAAAAAGAAGATGGGGTGGCACAGAAGGACCTATAGAAGGTCACTGCCGAGGCCAAGGATACTCGCTCTGTGATGAGAGCTATGAAGGAGGAGCTACGTCAGGTCGGAGATATCACGACTGGAAAGCCCTATATGCTGCGGATGAAGTTCGGCGATCCTATGTATGCTCCGTTGGACCGAAAGTGGAGTGCGGCGAACACTTATCTGGACTTGGCGGCGAGTGTCGCGAACGCGACCGAACACTTCCGGGATCGAAATGACCACGAAGTGGAAGGACTTTTTTGGTCGCAGTTCCACAATCCAGAGCGCCCACTTTTGGTGTCCGATCGTTTGACCGCATGGGCAGAGCTGAACAGGTTATCCGGACTCACCATGAAGCATGTCGTGAGTCATCTATGGCCGAAAAGGCCTGAGCCGAAGAGTTATTTTAGCTTGGTGCAGCAGTTCCTTGGTGCGGTGCCGCATATTGATGCAACGAAGAGCGGTGCACAGAGGGTGCACAGATGGTTCTTGCCCATGTCAATACATACTGGGCGGAGATGAAGGCCAGTGCTGTTGCGTCCCAAGATTCGGACGAAAGCCGAGTACCTGCCGAGCACTATTTTGAGGAAGTTCTGCAGGGCGCTCGTTTAATAGAGACGCAGTGCTCAAAGGATGTTATATTCGAATAACGTGTATTATTGTAAAACAATGTTTCGATGGAATATAAAAGCTTTTTATACTTGTGCTTTCAAGAATTAGAATACCTCCTGTGCGGCCGTTAATGTATATGTGTATATAACCTGAAAGATGGCAGTCGTTGGCTTCAGCCCCCACGCATGTAATGCGGGGGTGTTTGCAGAAGGCGCATTTTCACACTTGATCCAACATCTTGGTCCTATAAAGGAGGTGATAGCGCAGCGAACTAGGCAACCAGACTATAATGCTTTATCACTTTCACTTAGCCATAGGAGTTTGACAGTGGGGCTACAATATAGCCCCTAGGGGCACCGCGCTCACCCGAATTCGGGGCGCGTGTGTGCCTGACCGGGAAACGGCCCTTCGATAATGCGGAGGAATCCTAAAGATTCCAGCAAGTCATCGAGTGGTTGACCAGTCTCACGCTATATCATGACAGTCAGTTTTCTGCTTTCTATACTGAGGTTCTCGCCTGGCCGAACCGGGGCACAATCGCAGTAGTTCTCCTGGTGCCGCCTTAGCCGATAGAGCGGAACGTAAGGCAGCAAAACACAGGAGCCGGGCAAACCCAACATTTGACCAAAGACATGATTCGGAGCTGATGCATATAAGGCCAAACTCGCGACGCCGAACACTCCCTAAGGTATTCGGTCTTTATGAAAACGGGCTGAAAAAAAGCCCTTGGTAAGAAGCCCCTGGTGTCCAGGTACGAGCAAAATTCTGGCGTGGCCACATGCCAAGACGCCAGCCTCCTCCTTGGTTATAACAAAAAACCGGGGGATGTTATCAACAAGAGACAGTAAAAAAGGTTTACGCAGGGTCTTAATCTGACAAGAATCCTTGGAATGGGTCCCTACTGCACGTCTGCGCCCATGTCTCCATTGTGCCATATCCTGGACGGGTGTAGCATGGTGTTCATCTGTAAAAGAGAGGAACTTAGTTGAAAACAATCGTGCAAAAAATATATGTTATATTAAATAAACAAAGTATAATTCACAAAATGGGTAGAATTGAGCTCTATTGTCTCTTGGTGTAAACGCGTGGAGCCCCTTGTACAGGGGTATGCGGCTAGTAAGCCTTTGTATGTTTATGCCGGACTCGTCTAGCCATGTCCGGGGTCTTGAACGACCTATTTAGGTGCTTTAACTAGTAAAGCTAGTTTGGTGTGCGGCTGTCAAGGTAGCCGCACCATCTTCCGCGCTCGAGGAACACTCGATATTTCCCTTTAGTGAGATGATGCCTCGCGGACCGGGCATTTTAAGTGTAAGGGATGCATAATGCGGTATTGCGTTAAAGGGGGCGAAAGCTTCGTGTCCCAGTAGTGCTTGATAGCTACTAATGAATGGGGCAATGTGGAAGGTTAGCTTTTTGCTTCGGAAGTTGTCGGGGGAGCCGAACATAACTTCTAACAAGAGGGAACCCGTACAATGGGTATCTGGGCCTGGCGTTACCCCTTGAAAGGAAGTGTTTCCATGGCGAATTATTGTTGGGTTTATCCCCATTTTACGGATTGTGTCTTGGTATAGCAGGTTTAGATCGCTGCCGCCGTCCATTAGGACTTGTGTAAAGTGGAGTCCGTCAATTATTGGATCTAATACCAAGGCAGTCCAGCTTGCGTTCCGGATACTTCTAGAGTAATCCTGATGATCAAAGGTGATTGATTGTAACAACTAGTGGAGGGACTCCTCTGGGACAGGCCGTATGGTGCGTATCTCCATAGGCGCCACTTTGTTTATCCCTTTTGTCACATGAAGTGAATTTACTATTTTGACTTCTTGCGGGAACTTCTTTTGTTCTCCGGTGCTCTGCTTGTGGGGTTCGTCGTCGTCCTCGCTTGGTATGTCGAGCCCCTTGTGTTCGGCGTTGAGTTTGCCGGATTGCTTGAAGACCCAACAATCTCTGTGTGTGTGGTTTGCAGGCCTCCCGGGAGTACTGTGGATTTGGCATATTTTGTCGAAGATTTTTTTGAGGTTAGATAGCTCGTCCCTATTATCCTTGGGGGCACCTTTTTATGATTCTGCCGAGAGCTTTTGAATCCGGCGTTGACTGCCGTGCTCTTCGGGCTGCTTCCCTTGGTTCGGCGCTGGTCCTTGCTACGTTGCGGTTTCCTGTTTCCATACCTAGATTCGGATGTACTTGGATCGCTGGTGCTGCTCCTTGCCAACTAGCTATCTTCTCCCGCGCAAAAGCGGGTCATGAGGCTTGTTAATGCGGTCATTGTTCTTGGCTTTTCCTGGCCGAGGTGTTTGGCGAGCCATTCATCTCGGACGTTGTGCTTGAAAGCTGCTAAGGCTTCGGCATCCGGACAGTCGACTATCTGGTTCTTTTTAGTAAGAAATATGTTCCAGAGTTTCTGGGCTGACTCTCCGAGTTGTTGAGTTATATGACTTAGATCGTCTGCATCCGGAGGTCGGACATAGGTCCCTTGAAAATTTGCCCGAAAAGCATCCTCGAGCTCTTCCCAACTTCCTATGGTGTTTTCGGGAAGGCTTTTAAGCCAATGCCGGGCTGGCCCTTTGAGCTTGAGGGGTAAATATTTTATGGCGTGGAGGTCATCTCCTCTAGCCATGTGTATGTGGAGGATATAGTCCTCAATCTAGACTCCAGTGTCTGTTGTTCCGTCGTATGCCTCTATGTTTACGGGTTTAAATCCCGCTGGAAATTCGTGGTCCAGCACCTCATCGATGAAACATAGGGGGTGTGCGGCACCCCTGTATTTGGGTGTGCCGTGATGTTCGGATACTTGTTGCTTCGCATTGCTTACTAGAGCTTGCTTTCTTGGCCCGTAGATAGATCTGGCTGGGCCGTCTTTTTGATGTGAGTCCTTATGCGGATCGCGTGCCGGCTTGAGTGCGGGGCCCTTTGCCACTCTATGTTGGCCATGGGGTTGTTTATTCGACCGGATGTCTTCCTTATTTTTTGACTGCGGGGGCTCTAAGGCCTCCTCATCAAATTCCGCTAGTAATTTTCGCTTCGGATAGCTCTTTGTGTGGCGACTGTCGCTGTATTTGTCTGCGGTGTTGAGTACTTTGCCCCATCTAATTCTGAGTGCATCTTCCGTTGCTTTGAGCTTCCGCTTCGGCTTTTTCAGGCTACGCGCAGTGGCGACGAGCCTTTGGTGGAGGTTCTTCTGCTCTAGCAACTTGTCCGGCGTGAGGTCATCCGGACTATTATCTTCGCCGGGAACGGGTTGTTCGGTTTGTTTACCCAAGTTGCCCTGTTCGGACCATTGCTTGATGGCATGTTCGTCGTCGGCCTATTCACCCTGCTCTATGGCTGGGTCTCTGTCGTGGTGGGGTTTGGCGCGTCGCTTGCGCCGCCACTTTGATTGCTTTTCGAGGGAACGATCCCTCGGTGCGTCCCTTTGTTCCTCGTCTCGTTTCTTTTAGGTGTGTCCACCATGTATACATCATGAGATGAGGTGGTTGTCCAGTGCCCTATAGGCGATGAGTCCTGTTCGTCTCCTACATCATCGTCCATACCGTCAATGTCTTTGGAGTCGAAATCGAGCATGTCGGTTAAATCATCGAGAGTGGCTATGAAGTGGGTGGTGGGTGGGCTTCGAAATTCTTCATCGTCCGCATCCCAACCTTGCTGACCATAGTCCGGCCAGGGTTCTCCTGATAAAGAGAGAGACTGTAGTGAATTCAGAATGTCGCCAAAGGGCGAGTGCTGAAAGATGTCCGCGGCGGCAAACTCCATGATCGGCGCCCAATCGGGTTCGATCGGCAGGGGTGCGGAAGGCTCAAAATACGGAAAGGAGTCCGACACCTTGGAGTCGCGAGCTTCGCGAAGGACAAGACTGGTGTTCGGCTCGGTCGCCGTAGAGATTGTAGCCCCCGAGGCGGTGTCCAGCCATCCGTCCTCGATCGGCATAGTCGGCTCCGAGCTAAGGGTCGGAGCGGACACCTGAGCGGCCTTCTGGGCACTGTACGGCGGCAGGGCTAGATCATGCCCATCGTGACAGTGCGGCGCGCCTGGCTGTGGCTCGAATCCATCGAAGATCAAGTCTCCGCGGATGTCAGCCGTGTAGTTCAAACTTCCAAACCTGACCTAACGGCCAGGGGCGTAGCTTTCGATCTGCTATAGATGGCCAAGCTAATTGGCCCGCAGTGCAAAGCCGCCGAATACGAAGATCTGTCTGGGGAGAATAGTCTCACCCTGGACCGCATCGCTGTTGATGATTGGAGAAGCCATCGGGCCTAAAGGCGATGACACAGAGGAACTCTCAATGAAAGCACCAATGTCAGTGTCAAAACCGGTGGTTCTCGGGTAGGGGGTCCCAAACTGTGCGTCTAGGCGGATGGTGACAGGAGACAAGGGACACGATGTTTTTACCCAGGTTCGGGCCCTCTCGATGAAGGTAAAACCCTACTCCTGCTTGATTAATATTGATGATATGGGTAGTACAAGAGTAGATCTACCACGAGATCAGAGAGGCTAAACCCTAGAAGCTAGCATATGGTATGATTGTTGTTCGTCCTACGGACTAAAACCCTCCGGTTTATATAGACACTGGAGAGGGCTAGGGTTACACAGAGTCGGTTACAATGGGAGTAGATCTACATATCCATATCACCAAGCTTGCCTTCCTCGCCAAGGAATGTCCCATCCGGACACGGGACAAAGTCTTCAATCTTGTATCTTCATAGTCCAGGAGTCCTCCAAAGCTCCTAGTCCGATCATCTGGACACCCCCTAATCCAGGACTCCCTCAGCCACCTTCAGCTTATGTCGCTCCTTGATCATCCGCAGGGCCTCGGCCTCGAGGCGTACATCGACATCCACAAGTTCTCCACCAAGCCGACCCATCGCATCCATCGCCTTCTGGAAGGACTCGAGGCGGACGATGCTCCGGTCGCATGCAAGCTTGAGCACGCTGCTGATGTCTTCCCCCGACGCAGGCGTTGTCGGTTGGGTATGAAGCGGTTCGCCCCCTCTCGGTAGGGGGCTGGGGGCTAGCGCCCCCAGGACCGCTGGCCGGGCCCCGCGAGGGGCCAGGGCTGGCGCAGACTCACCAACAGAAGAGGAGCCTAGGATTGATGCCCACCATTGGCCATCCATCACAAGAGGAGGAGCCCTGGGTAGGCTGGCTGCGATCCAGGCGAGGTCGCGAAGGAAAGGCGGCAAGGACACAGGCTCAAGGCACCTTGCAGGCAGGCTTGCTCCTCCGATTGGCCCCGCGTCAGGGGGGCGTGAAGGCTTTGGGCGCTTAAAGCCAGCGATGAAGACGAGGCCTGAAGAGGATGCTCCTCGGGAGATCCCGCAAACTCGGCAAGAGGGGCCCTGAAGAGCCGCGGTCAGGAGAGGAAGCAGCAATCGAGGAATTACAAAGTTAAGGTACTTACTCATCCATGGTGAAGTACTTCCTATGCTTCAGCGGTCGGATGGTGCGACCACTACAGCTTGAGGACTCTTTCCTCTTACGGGGTTCGGCGAAGTCCACGCGGAACCGGCCTAGGCGCTGAACATGGGGGCCAGCACAGCGCATGATGAGAGAGACACCCAAACGGTCCACCTCAGGAATGCCAAGCTGGGAAGAACATCCAGGCCTTGCCTCATGCGGCCTACCAAGGCCTCAGGCGCTACGGCCTCGGGAGCCGCCAGCTGCATCTCCCCAATAACCGCCTCAGGGCAAGCCTCACGAGTCCTTGAGGACGACGTCTCAGGAACCCCAAGCGGCGCCGGCACCACGACCCTTGTGCCTCCGGCCTCGAGCGATGCTTGCCTCCCCGCACCCACTCTCAGGGAAAGCTCGATGCTGGCGGAAAGGAGGGGAGCCACAACGACGGGATTCTCGTGAGACCCCGAAAGGCCGACCAGACGCATCCCCCATTCATCGAAGGCTGGCATCTGCCTCGCGAACTCGGCCTTGTTCGAGCATAGATACAAGAGGCCGCCCCTGTGCAACATGTCGCCCGATGAGGGGGTGCCGGTCAAGACTTCAAGCACCGTCCTCAGTGCTTCGAGCGGAAGCCCCGACTCCTGAAGCCTCATATGATTCCGGTCACCAATCAGGGCACACATCGGCCGAGAATGGCGCTAGAGAGGAGCAATGCGAAGTTGAAGGAACTCCTTCACCACCCGAGGAACGGTCACGCCAAGGTCCCTCAGCCTGTTCAACCGAAACCAGACGAAGGAGAGACGAGGGCTCTCGAGCGTCTCGTGGCCCCAGCCGGAGTTGGGGACGGCGGGCAACGACGAAGGCGAGAGCAGAGGGCTGCGCACCTTAATATCCACGCACACCCAGCGTGTCCGGAACCTGCTCATGGACGGCGGGAGAGCAAAATCAATCCCCAAAGTGGCAGTCTCCGCCACATCCTGGAAGCTCACGCACCCCGAGCATTGCGAGGGATCGGTCATATGCAGCCAAAAGAAATGGCGCAAGAGGGCGACGGAAGGAGCAATGCCCATCATGGCCTTGCAGACAAAGGCGAAATCGGCGAGAAGTGTGACGGATTGGGCATCAAGATGCAGCATGTGGATCTGGTAATGGGAAAGCACTGCATTGAAGAGGGTAGAGAAAGGGGAACCAGGCCAGCCCACAAGGCATCGACAAAGAACCGAACCTCGGTAACTGACCTATCAATGGAGGCATGGGACGCAGGCCAAGCCACTGTCTTCCCCCACTTGTTGAAGCTAGAGGCAAGCGCACGACAAACCTTCTCCATGGCCTCCAAGATGAGCACCAGTGACCGGCCAACGTCGGGTTCGGTTATTAGAGATGGGTCAGCAGAGAGCAGAGGCTTCTTCCCCTTCTTCGTGCTAGTCGGCGCCATGGCAATGGAGGGGGGAGAACGCAAGTCTGATTGGAGCCGAGGCAGAGTCTAAGGAAGAAGGAAGGATGGGGAGCACGCTGCTTGCGAGGAGGAAATAACCGCACAATGCGTCGGGGTTGCCTAGCCAGGCGGATATTGAGACAACATGGGGAAGCGGAGACGCCCTCGTCCAATCAGTCGCCCCTTGGCTTCACCGCTAAGCCAAGTCCGAGCGTGCCTTGGGCCCGGGGGCTACTATCAGCATTCTGGATATGGGGGTATCCAGCCCTGCCTTCCTGCAGCCCACTGCGTGGCTCCACCAGCGGCCCAGTGCGGTCCGTCTTCATCAACCAAACAATCAAGACCCTCGCGAGGGGCCAAGCCTCGCGAGGCGGACGATGCAAGGCCTCCTCAGGAGCGGCTTCATCAGGCGGGCTCACGAGGGAGGTGGAGAGATCAAGGCACGGGGTACCTCGCGAGGTTCCCATGATGCAAGCCAAGGCCAGGCGGCCGCCAGGCCGGCGCCAACGCGCGCAGTGTACTAGTTTCCCCTTTGGAGCTAACGGGGCAAGCGCATGCGCTGAGTACCAAGGCATCAGGAAAATGTTTCCATATCGGTGCAACAAGACCAGGACGGCAAGACAGAGGTCACTGTGGAGCCCAAGACAGCGTCATCACCAGAGCCTTTGGCAGACAAAGACCACCTTTAGTCAGGATAGCCTGTGGAATCCCTTCCGTCTTAATATTTGGGAAGAGGACCAGGGCCTCTATAAATAGGACTAGCCACCAACATAGAGAGAGAGAGAGATCCATTCAGACCAGAACCACCCACAGAGCACAAGAACGCCTCGCCTCAGGAGGCTGTTCTTCCCCTTGTACTGTTCATCATCAGCCCAAGAGGCAATCCACCACACCACACACTAGAGTAGGGTATTACACCACAATGGTTGCCTAAACCAGTATAAACCTCGTGTCTCTTGTGCTATGATTTTGTTTAGATAAGCCTAGGGATCGCGACGAGGCAGAGAGAGCGAGATTCGATGGGGGAAATCCTCGTGCGCACCCCAGTGTGCGAACCTTAAGGGTTTTGCCAGAACCCGATGTCCGACATAACTAATCGACGTGAATAATTGGATATTATATCGAATGAGTAAGAAAGACAAATAAAATTGTCAACAAACCTGGCTTGTAGTAGGAATCTAGGTTAATGTCACTACGACGAACAATCCAAAATGACTAGTGTCTGTTCCTAGGGCCGAAATTTTGAAAACCCTATGAACTTTACAGGTACTAAAGATTACTAAAATACATCCGAACCATTAAGTGTAGGTAGCACTCAGCACACAACAAACCCTAATGACAGTCCTGCCTAATGAGTAATGAATCAATTATAAAATGGGTGATGAGGAGTGGCTGTTGAGTGTTGAGGACGTATCTCAGGATAAATCGGGTTGGCTTAGTGGGTGTTGGACGCGTGAGCCCTGAACGGACTGGAAAGGTAGGCACGGCGGCGCGCCCGGGCAGCAGTGACGTTGTTGAGCGAGCGGCTCCTGACCTCCTGTTAGTCCGGCATCTCCTCCAAATTCATGCCGTCTGGGGAAAGCAAGTTGCCAGCGAGGGTGGCTGCAAGGGGCGAGTAGAGATCAGAAGCGCGCAGCAAAACAGAGGGGAATCAGGGCCTGGGATGACCCAAATTCCCAGGGTGGGCCGGCCCACCGTGGGCACCCTGTAGAGATACACACCTGAGCGGTGAACATGCATTTTCGAAACTAATTTAGGAACATTTAGCTGACCAATTAAACGACTCTGTTTTAATAATATCATATTCTTATTTGAACAACTAAGCTTGTTTAGCTTGATGGGTGGAGAAGTGCTATTTTGACAAGAAGCACGTATTCTGATCGTATAGTGATCATAAAAGGGGGAAACTCTAAGCATATTTTTTTAACGAAAGAGAGTTTCCCCTCCGATTTCTATTAAAAAAACCACCACAGAACCAACATGATCAATTAAACCTTAAGCATGATCAATTAAACCATATTATGACTATGTCATGGCAAATTTGAAGCTGCAAACCGGAGAAATGATATTTAGCATCCATTGTTTGCTTTGAACAAAGAACTAAATTCTAAGAGCTGAAAAGAAAGTAGAGTAACCAGGTTACGATCTATTTTCTGGTTGAGATCAAAAAGTTGAGGAGATATGAAGTACCACCTCACTTGCGGCGCCGTGTAGGCATCGGGGGTGCGATGGCTGTCGGTGGTGTTGAAGCAGATCTGCGATGGTAGACGGGTGAATTGGGGGATAAGTCCCATTGCGGTGGAAGAGAAGGTCGTGTGAGCGGCCCCGACAAAGAGGATGATGACACTGATGAAGCAAGAGGACGCGATGCAAGGCTGCTAGTCTGCCACCGTGGATGAGAAACGTCCATCTCTAGTAGTGGACGGCGCGGTCTTGGTAGGCCCTCCGGCATGGTGGAGGACGGTGGCGATGGTTGGGGTGGAGGACGACAATGATGGATGGGGTGGAGGACGGCGTCAATGGATGGGGTTGCGGACGGAGGAGGCTGGTGTGGGGATGGTGTTCTAGCGTGGACGGTGTATGAATGAGAAAATGGAGGGAGAGGTACGGGGAACCATGTTTTTGGGACGCGCCTGTCTGAAATAAGGGAAAGTTACGAACTTAGACCCGGTTTAAAATTTGGAAGTCTCGTCGGTTGGCGATAGGACGGTAATCTCGCATCTCGCCAATATTTGCCCAGAGTGATTTCAGACGAGAGGGTGGTTGGCGCCCACGGTGTATGAACGGGGCTGACAAGTAGGGCTGTTGTGTCACGTCTGAGTGAAGTTACAAAACTTCCCCTATTGAAAATATTTGCCTACATCGATTTCGGTCGAGTCGAGTTTGTTTTGCCACCCATCGTGTATGAATGGGGAAATGGAGGGAGAAACAGAGGTCTTTCGGACGAGTTTGAATCAAATGTGTTTTGCCGCCCATGTTTGGCGCCGACCGTGTCGGAATGGGCTCAGAGGCAGTCGTGTTACGTCTAATTGAAGTTACTAACCTACCCCTATTTAGAGCAGTGGAAATTGGGCCGTTGGATTGTCCGTGTAACGGGTAGACATTTATTTCCATCTCCAAAACACTTGGCTTCGGGCAGCCGACGTCGGAGTGGACATTTTGCTGCTTCTTTCGAATTTTGGGACAATAAGCATCCACATTTACCCTGGCAACTAAATTCGAATACATTTTGTATTCCTATACGAATCTTTATAAATCATTATATGTGTTTTTATATATCTTCAAAAGCACGACAAAGATGTATTCCACTGTCATATATGAATATGATTCACAAATGCCGATACTCAAATTCAGAAGCTAGATTCCAGTTTAAGGTGAATTCAAATATTTGGAACACTTCATGTCCAACTCAAATGTCACACGCAACATAAGGTGTACTCCCATTTAGATATCTACACAAGCAATGTATCAAGATTCAAATACCGAGTCAATCAACCAAGAATGTATAGAACTAACAGACATATAAACACTTATAGAGTATATGGATCAATAATATCAACTAACATACATAAGCCAGGCCGCTATACTTTTTTTTGCTACAACAACATCCTTTTTTAGGCAAGCTACTACAGCATCTTGGCCCTTTCCGATGCGTGCCACTTATGGTCCATCTATACTACTATTATTGCTGAATGCACGTTCAACCCGATTGGCATATTTGTAGGTCTGGCACAACAATCAAAATGAAATGTCTCCGAGTCTTATCAATTAATACAGACTTGTGCTCAAATAAAATTACAAACCAAAAACCAAAAAACAATTATTACATGATCTCTAAAACAAATGGTTTGATTGATTACATGAACAAACAACACAAAGATTATTCAACGATGGAAAGAACATTTCACCTATGATTTACCAAGGTGGAATTTAATTTCCTTTTTTGCTTCAGGACCTTAACAATGCGGTCAGTCTCAGCTTGCTTCATTTTGAAATCCACCAAATATTTAATGATTGTCTTGAGTACTACTTGTGATTGTGTTGTTTGCTTCCTCAACATGTCAACTTCATCTCTAAGTGTAGAAGCAGAATCTCTTTCTACCACTAGTTTAGCTTCTAGAGCATCAACAGTTGGCAATTCATAATGCATGATTGGGCTGGTGCCACTGCTGTGGGATGATACAATGTCCATGGGGACCTCGCTCTTTGATCTTGGGCTAACCTGTTTTGCCATTAAAGTTCTGATTGGATTCAGAAAATTTGAAGTTAGCAAAACATCTCAACTGGGAGTTATAACAGCAAACCAGTTAAACAAACAAGGAATTAAAGAGTTTCAATTGGATGATGAAAAGTAGTTATTAACATCATTGTAACCCGTTGTTGCAGCAGCAAAGTAGTTAAACAAACAAGTAGCTATCTAAGTTCAGGCAAACAGGTAATTCTTAACAGTAAGTATCAAACACATAGATAGGCGCAGTCTATAATAGGATTAACAGGCTGTGGCATTATGTAATCAGTAACAACTAAATTAAGGCAAGCAACGTAACTGAACAATTTTGCAATAAGTGTCTAACTAAAATTCCGAGAAGCAGGTAACTGAACTTACGCTAGCTCTTTGTACAGGCACACTCCAACTTCTTTTTTGCTCACAAGGTTCTACGAAGGAGTCCATGGCATCAATTGCTTGGATACGTAGTCCCAATACTTCTTTCTTCCCATACTGCATTGGTAAGTCGAATGGTTAATCTGGTAAGATGGTGCGTCCTTGATATGTTATATGAGGACGTGTAGTCAGACTAGGTGTAGCCACACACATCACACTAGCTTTTACTGTATATTTCATGCGATTACATTTGGCATATCGAGAGCTAAGCAATCTACAATAGGATGAAAAGACTGGCATCGTTCACATTATTGGCGAACTGAGTTCATAGAAGCAAGCAATTCAACCATTCCATGGGTAAATCAAAAACGCCACTGGAATATTTTTCACTACATACACGCAAAATGGGGCGACGCCACCATAGGGGCTGGTATGGGCGGCCGCCTTGGGTGGCTGGAAAGTGTGCACCTAGTTTGAGTCGTCCAGGTTGGCCTAGGCTAGTTTTGTTCATCCCAACGCACGAGCAGGCAATGTAAAAAATGAAGAAAAATGTTTCAATTTGGATGGGCCAATAACATAAGTGCAAGGCAGGTCCTATAGTAGGCTCGCAGCCCAAACGAGTGCCTTCTATATCGATCGACAGCAGGAAAATTCCCAATTCATTCGTTCCAGCCTCCAGTCTGGTTCGCTTCTAACCTAGCCGACGATGTAAAGACCGACACAACACTTCCTCGCACCCTCGTTGGAGGGCGGTCGCCGGGCTTCAAGCGAACGGAAGGACAAGAAGATCAAGATCCAACCCTGGGTGTAGCCTGCGTGGGAGGCAGCCGTGGCAGCACGAGCATGGCATCGAGCTTGCGCAAACGGACAACTGCAGCTTGCAAGAGTAGCATGCGCAATGAGCAAGTACATCACATCCCTGATTATATCTAATTCAACTGTTCAATTTCTGGCCAATAGTTAAACCTGACGGTGTTGTAAAACTGCTTGTATGTAGGGAATCTATGAGAAAATGAAACCAATTTCTGCTTATTTTATAACTCCCCCAATCAATACTGAACTGACTGAATCTGATGTATCTAATCAAGTTTCCGGTGCAAACATACAAGCTCATGTTGTTCTTGAGCCTAAAGTGTCTAATGAACAGACTGCTAATGAAGGATTTGATGCAAACATTTTACATGCTCCTAGTGATGAACATATAGTTTCTAATGAGGGATCTAATGCAAGCATTTTGCAAGATCCAATTGAAGGATTTAGTGTCTAATGATGATCTTCTATGTTGAGAGAGACATAGAGATTTGCAGGCATTGATGACAAGCAAATTATAGTGCATTTTCATGGCTTGAGGAAACGTCGAGGCCATCTACCAGAAAGTCCCCGTATCATGACAATGTAGCATTAATACTTTTCTAATCTATTGTTTGAAACTATTGGCATATTTGTGCAGGATAGATATATTGATATGCAGTTTGCGCACCGATTATAGGTGCAATTACACTTCGACATTTTCAGCCAGAGAACGAATAATTCAAGCATGTACAGACCATGTTTGTAGTCCTTGTACACCATGTTGCATTTTGTGTTTTTTGGTGCTTGCATCATTTAGTGTTTATAATCTGAACTACTTTGGATCATTAACTGGTTTTTAAAGTGCATGTAGCTTCACATTTCTCAAGTTATGTTGATTTCCGAAGTGCAAGTGCCTTCGTATTTTTTAAGTTAAATGTTCGCCCTTGGTCACTTGAATTCGTGGATCCACCACACACCAAATCATACACGCATGCTAGTACGAATTAAATGAAATGCAGGGACTTAAGTAGCTCGTTGTACAGGCTCACTGCAGCTCTACTTGCGCTTGGGATGTTCCATGTACAAGTCCATGTTACCACTTGCTTGGATGTGCAGGCCTTGTGCTCCGTGTATCCCCCTCTACTTTTTTGACACGGCGAATGGTTGATCAAATAAGAGGAATCGACCTTGCTGTTGTACCGGAGGACAGATACTTACAAGGTTATACGAGTGTCCAGGATGTGTACCAGATCCCGTGGCGCCATCATGCTTCGCTAAAAAATGTTTTTCCTTGTTTCAGATGATATCTCCAGAAGAAATAAGAGTTAAAGTCAGAGTTGCATAGGCGTGTAAGCTAAGAGAGTAGTGAAAGGATATCCAAACATCATCGGAACAGTGCACAAGGGAGTGATGAGTGGATACCTAGTTTGGGCCGGCGTTTGGGCATGCTCGCCGAGCTAGAGTGCGGGTCACTTCAGAGCCGTTGAGGGTGATGCACTGGCATTGGCTGGCCATGCACAGATGCAAATCTTGAGTGGCACCGGAGTGCTACGATGCGGTGGACGAGACCGTTGGTGAAGCCCCAACAACCTTGGGGGCGGAGGTGCGATGATGTGCTCGGTGAAGTAGCCCCGATGAGGTGGGAGATGGCGTCGGTGAAGCGCACCTGATGCGGTGGAAGTCGGTGTCTGTGAGGCACGTCAGTTGCAGCGGCCAACATTGTCGGTGGACCACCCAGTGCGGTGGACGAGAGCGTAGATGAGGTAGCTCCGATGCAGTGGTGAAGCACGACCATCGTCTTCGTCATTGTCGTCCGACACAGAGGTGGGAAAGAGACGAGACGAGGGGCGATTCGAACTTTGCTTGCGTTGGCAGGGAATTAGGGATTTGGGCAATCTGGGCGTGGAAGGGGGCGATGTCGAAGGGAGATTTTGCAGGGCTGGAATTGGGGCCGCCAGATATTTCAATCTGAAACATGGAAGCGCGCGCTTATTTTGTCGTCGTCCTTTTTTGGGGGGAGGGGGAGGGAGGGAGGGGGCTGGGTGGCTGGGTGCTAAGTGTCCGTCCGACACACGCGACCACCACCACACGACCCTGGTCTACCTGGTGCACCTACATTTGAGAATGCAAACGAATCTTCTTTCATTTGCAAACAAATCTGTATGTATTACCATGCCCGTGTTTTCCTTGCAAATAATTAGTCATTCGAAACGAGATACTATAAATTAATTAATGAGGAGTTATTTGAAAAAAAATCGACATGGTATCCATGCTAACGTGGATTAGAGTGTGTGTCACATAATTAGTAATTTCAATTAGAGTGTGTGTCACATAGCGATCTCCAATTCTAACGTGGATTTCGCATTTCACTGTATCCATGCTACTTTTTTAATACAAATTCATATGTATATGATGAACACCATGGTAGTGAGAAAACTTTTGGATGGATTCAAACATATAACCTACAAAATAGCACAACAAATCGAGTCAATGTCAACTTTTCGAAACCTAGTATGGCACAAATTCAAAATAATTACCCATATGCATGGTCCTCAGTTCAAATCTTACAATGTAAACCGAATTGAAACATCGATATTAAGTCTCATACTATGTATATTCAAATGTTGTTTTTAGCCCCCCCCCTCAGCATACACGCTACATACTTCCTGTATCTGTCAATCTTCCTCTCCTAACCACCTTAGGAAGCTATCGGTTTCCAACACACGTTCATTCTTTCTCTCCATATTTCGATCTCTAACTCTCTCAACTACACAACCCCATTTTCCCACTCTGTTACCAAATGTATTTACCTCACACACTCGCCATTGCACCCCATGTCGAGCTCTCTGTTGGATTACGGGTTCC
This sequence comes from Triticum dicoccoides, assembly GCF_002162155.2. NCBI lineage: Eukaryota > Viridiplantae > Streptophyta > Magnoliopsida > Poales > Poaceae > Triticum > Triticum dicoccoides. The sequence goes on from NC_041383.1 coordinate 502,748,213, forward strand.
GCAAACCCTTGAGAGGTTCAAACACTAGGGTGCATGCGGAGATCTCAACATACCCAGCCTGCCTACTCACGATCCTCCTTAGCCTTGTGCGTCGAGCTCAAGGAGACAAAGAGAGACATTGATTTATATTGGTTCAGGCCACCATCATGGTGTAATACCCTATTCCAGTGTGGTGTGGTGGATTGCCTTGTAGGCTGAGCAAGAACTAGTACAATGGACGAATAGGCTTCAGGAGGTGAGGTGTTCTTGGGCTCGAGAGAGCTGGTATGGTGTGGACTAGTTTGATCTCAGATCGGAATTAGATGCCCACTATGGTGGTGGCTAAGTCCAATTTATAGTGGCCTTGGTCCTCTTCCCAAATGTTGGCGGGAAGAAATCCCACAACGGCTGGATTTGAAAGGGGACAAGCAGTACAACCTATCCTGACAAAAGTAGTCTTTGCTTGCGAAAAGCATCTGGTCGTGACGCTACGGTGGCTCGTAGATGAACTCTGTCCTGCCGTCTTGGTGGTCTTGGTCTTGTTGCACCAGAATGGAAACCTTTAGCTGATCCCTCAGGACTCCGCGCCTGCGGCTTTCCTCTTTTGCACCAAAGAGGAAACCCGCGCTCTGCGCCCGCCTAGCCTTGGTCATCAGGGCTCACACCAACTGATCCTCGTGAGGTGAACCTTGCATAGAACTCTTCGCCGCTCGGGAGCCAGCCTGAGGAGGCCGACCCCCTGGGGGTCTTGGCGTCGTCTGCCTCTTGAGGCTTGGCCCCGTCGCGAGGGTCTTGAGTTGTTGATGCTGAAGCTGAGCCTTACGAGGCCGTCGATGGAGCCACGTGGTGGGCCACAGGTAGGCAGGGCTGGATACCCCCATATCCAGGACACCAACAGTAGCCCCCAGGCCCATGGCGTGCTCGAACTTGGCATCTAGGCAACGCCAAAGGGCAAGTGTGAAGCCCCGTGGGCTCCAACCGCATGCAGCCTTGATGACACGTGGCGATTGATGGGACGTGGGCGAATCCACTTCCCCATGCCGCCTTGATATCCGCCAGGCCTAGTGGTCGCTCGCTGATAGAGCAACTCTCCCATCGTAGGTCATCGCGCTTGGCCTTCATCTCTTCCTCCCCAATCTTGCCGCTCCGTGCATAGATCTGAGGAAGAAGAAAGGGGGGACCGCGCGCCCCGTCCAGTCCTCCGCCGGCCTTGGAACCAGCCCTCGAGCAGTCGATGGTGATCTACCAGGAGGGGTTGGATAAGGTCCACCATGCACTCGCCGTCAACTCCAATGAATGGAAGGCGACGACCGTTTGCCCCGCATCTTGGCGAGTGAGAGAGATAAACGCCACTGAGATCCCCATCCATCTCCATGCTCTTCTCGTGGGGCTGATTCCTCCCTTCTCCCCTTTCTTCAATGCTGTGATATCTCATTACCAGATCCACCTGTTTCATCTAGACCCCCACTCTATTATCCTTCTCGCTGTCTTTGCCTTCCTCTACGAGGCCATGGTTGGCATCACTCCTTCCGTGGCCTTGTTTCACCATTTCTTCTTGCTTCGGTTGGTCGACGATCTCCAATGCTCCGGGTGTGCGACGTTTGAAGCTGTGGCCGCAACTGCCGGTTCGGGAATCAACTTCGAGCTCTCGCCCACAGTGAAGGGATTCCGGAAGCAATGGTTTCTCATGGATGCCCGCGCGTTCAGCCCCCTGTTCCTGACTCCTGGGGCCCCGACTTCGCCCAGCTCCGGCTGGTGCCACGAGAGGCTTTTCGACTGGCGTCTTGCTTTTGTCTGAAAGAGGTTGGCGAGGCTTCAGGAACTGGAAGTTACGATGCCAATGGTGGTGAAGGAGTTCGTCAGCCAGCGCGTTGCTCCCCTCCAGCGCCACTCTCGTCTAGGGCTGGACCAAGAGCTCATAGCTCGCGAGCTTACTTGATAGTTCAGCTCGTTAAGCTCAGAGCTCGCTTCTTAATGAACAGATCCAATCATAGATTTCAGCTTGTTAAGCTTAACGAGCTTCACGAAAGAGCTAACGAGTTTCACGAGTAGCTCGTTAAGCACGTTAGTAACAACATAACACATATTTTTATCTTACGTGACAAAATTTTTGTAGCACCTCAGCCCATCAATTCAATCTAATCGACATATGAGGCAACAAACTAATGCATTTCTTTTTGTAGTCACCATATTTCATCTTGAAAACCACACCTACACATTCATCCTGTATATCACAACACATTATAATCTGTTAATGAGCGCTCATGAGCGCTCACGAGCTTAACGATCTTCAAACTAGCCGAGCCGAGCAGAATTTTCTGCTCGTTAATCTTAACGAGCTTAACGAGCCGAGCCTTAACGAGCACGAGCTTAACGAGTACGAGCTTAACGAGCCGAGCTGCGCATTAGTCCACCCCTACTCTCGCCCAATGTGGGACCTTGCGGGCGTCGAGGATCCAATGAGGCTGCAGAGGTCATCACTGGCCACCGGAACCCTGAGTATGGTGCTCAAACTTCTGACAGGTGAACCCGAGCCTGCTGACCTACCAGGGGGTGGCTACCTCCTGTACCAGTGCTCGAACAAAGCTGCCTTCGCCGGGCAAATGCCTCTGTTCGATGAGTGGGGGTTGCTTCTGGAGGGCCTTGAGGGGCCCCATGACAGCCCCGTCTTCGTGGCTCCTCTCCTGATCGATCCTGTTGTGTGCGCCCCGAGGGTGGGAGCAGGGGGGTGCGCGGCTCCAGCAGTTGGCGAGGGCCACTCCGGAGGCCCGACGCTGGTAGCGGCCCAGAAGGCCGTGGCTCCTGAGGCCCTGGAAGAAGTCACCGCAGAACTGGCGTGGTCCCGAGCTCCGGAGGCGGAGGCTTCTGATGCCAGGGTGGAGGCTCAAGAGTGGCTGCTGACGATGAGTAACCCGCCAAAGGTTCCATAGCCGCATGCCTAAAGATCTCACCGGGTGCCCTTGCTCCCGAGGTTCTTGCCCCGGCTGCCCCGTCGAGCGCTCCACCTCCCGAGGATCGCCCATCGGGGTCCGGGCGGCCCCGCCTGTGCCTTGAGTCACTCCTGAAGAGGAAGAGGTCCCCGTGTTGCAGCAACGGCTCCTGTTGACCGCTGAAGCCGAGGAGATACGTGGTTGCTAATGGGTAAGTATCTTTACTCTTGATTCCATGCATGTCGTGCTGCCTCCTGACCTGAGTCTTGCAGGGCTGCTACGAAGGCGAGGCCTCTGGAGGCACGCGGCCCTGAGGGTCCCAGCTTGCCGCCCGTGAATAGCGCCCTTCGCCCTGGTCCTGCACAGGGTGAGGACCGGCCATGACTGCTACGACGCCGTGAGGGGGCTCTAGACTTGAGCCCCCTGCGCCCCTGCTCCTCGACTCTGCTTGCAAGATGGGGCATACGCCAGTGGTCCTTCCTCTTGTTATCACCGGTAGGGGTGCCCCTGGGCAGCCTTCGTCTTCAGGTTGCGGGGCCACACCGGCCAGCCCCCGGCCGGCGGCGGGTGGAACGCCCGGCACCTCCAGAGCAGCTTCCGGGGCTGGCGACGGTCCTGGCGATGCACTTGCGCTCGCCCGCAGGCGCAGCGCCGTGTGCTTCGGGTTGTTTGGTGAGGCAATGTGCGCGATGATCCATCTTCGTGGGGAGCTCGCCAATGTCGACACCAGGCTTGAGGTGGAGAACCGCCGCTTGGAGCAGGAGTGGCAACGGCTGAAGATCGCTTTTAACCTTGGGAAACTTCGGTGCGACGAAGCTGACGCGCTCGCGGTGGCCTTGCTTGCGACTACTTGTGAGGCCTGTGCCCGTGCCCTGGAGGAGGCCCAGGCCGCCAACCGCCATCGCAAGGCGGCCGAGGAGCAGGAGCGGGAGCTTCTGTCTTCAAATGCGGCTCTCAAGCGAGAGATCAAGGAGCACCGGGCTCTTCTAGCCTCCTCACAAGACGGGGCAGCCTTTGCCGAAGCGGAGCTCCTGAGGTGCCATGAAGACTTGACGTTGGAGGCCGTGGAGCATGGCTTGGCAGTGGAGAGGCTGGAGGTGAGATATCCTCTCTCCAAAAATAGGTTGAAGACACCACTCCCTCCTGAAGAAGGCTTCGGATGAAAAGATCCACCGCCTGACTATGGAACGCGAACATTGCTCCATACTCCAAGGTCTGCGCATCAGAGCCAATAATGCCTTGGGTGCTATTTATATCGAGAGCGATCCTCACCCGCACGAGAGCGACTAGCCAGCCATCTCAACTTATTCATTGATATCGTGACCCGCCTAGAAGATCAGGCCGTGAAAGCTCGCTAGCTTGTTGAAGAGAGGAGCCGGGGCCTCATCGGGTGTGCACTCTCGCACGTCTTCAACAACCTCTTGAACCTTGATTCCCACTTTGATTTCAGCTTCGTGCTAGCCCCCGTGCCTGCGGCCATCGAAGACAAGCTCGCCAAGTGGGTGGATGGCCATGTGAACGCCTTGGTGAAGGAGCTGACTCCCGAGGATGACACCGCTGTGCTCGCAGCCGAAGAAATCAGCATGGGCGGCGATGACGAGGAGGTTGGCAGCCATGATGTAAGCAGCGCAGATGGGAGTGACGAAGAAGGCGCGTCCAGTTAGGCCCGTGTTTCTTTTCTGCTTTGACCTGTATGGCAAAAACTTGAACACACTCTTCAGAGCATTTTGGAAAGTGGGTGCCCCTTATGATGTATGAGACTGTGAAATATTTTAAAGTAGTGTCGGTAGCGGGGACCCACGGATCGGTGGGCCGCTAGGTGAGGAAATTATTTATGACTTATCTTTGATTTCGTGGGCCTCGAGTGAGGCCAGGCGTCATGGCAACACTCCTTCTCATGTGGCAAGCCTGCCGCGATCTCGCGAGGCTCTGTGCCTTGCGAGGGGCCTGCTGGGCTGTTGTAGAGCGCCTCATGAGGATCCAACTGCCAAACCATGGCAAGTTTGGCGTGCACGGCGGTCACGCCCTTGAGCCCCCGGAGGGGAAATGACCGGCGCTAGCGCGTGCACTATCCCCAGCCCCTGGTTGCGAGGCGTTCGAGGGCATGGCATTAGTCAGGAGCTCCAGAAAATTGCAAGAACTGAAGGCAAGAGAGCAACAGAAGGCAAGAACCGCCCCCCATTTTTATAAACGCAAAGAAACCAAACTGCTCCAGGAAGCCGGTGAGCAAGTACAAAAAGGAGGCAAAAAGGAAATGGCCGCATCCGACGCCTAGCTAGTCTTCGAGTCTTCAAGTCTTCTCACCAGCACAGAGCTAAGTGCTTCCACTGTCTGAGCACGAAGCATGGTGCTTCCACTAGGACGTGGGTGGGAGCCCCTATGAGGCCCCAGGGCGGCGCTCAGGAGACTCCGAGGCGTGTACAGCCCCACTCATTATTACATGAGAGTGTCAAGAGCGGAGACCTTCACATGTCGGAGCCTTGATTCATGTCGCCCGACGAGGACCCCGCCGTGTGCCGCCCCTGGCCACCATTGGGGAGACCGGAAACCAGGACAAGACCAAGGGGCAAGGGGGACATTGGCGGCGTCCTTGGCGACCGTAGGCCCCCCGCCAGAGAGAAAGCGCTCGCTGGCGCCTTCCCCAGTGGGGAACCTACCTCCAGGCAGGGCCCTACCCCGCGCAGTGTGAGGAAGACCCCGCCGCCGCACTTCCCCCCGCGCTGCTCCCAGCGTCCTTCGTGCTCCTGCGGGGGTCCCGCTGTCCTGGGAGTCCTAGCGGCGGCTTCGTCCTAGTTCACCTCCGATCCATGGTCAGCGTAAGCGTGCCCCTACGGTGTCAGCTGTACCCAGAGGTTGTCGCTGTTGGAGACGTCGGCAGGGGTGGTGGTTCGAAGGAGAGCTTGTCCTCATGCATGTCGATCGCCCAACTTGGCATGGGGGATCGGCTAGGGCCCTCTCCCAGCTCTTGCCTTGTATCCATTGCGACAAGAATGTAGGCTTCCGGGCTGGTCGAACCAGAAACGCCGCCCGGCTGCCTCACACTCCCGCTGCCTCCAGTCGTCCTCTGGCCCTGTTTCCCAGAGGCAAGCGCTCTAGCGCGGCCCCTAGGGATGTCTCCCGGCACAGCTCTGTGTCGTGGTTGCCTGTCTTGAGGGGCGCGGGCCACCCTATGAAGCTGACTGGCATCGAGAGGCTCCTCGGAGGCCATGGGAGGGGGTGCGCGGTTGTGTCGGGGATGGGCGCGCGCGCCTACCATTGCTTTCAACATGGGCAGGGTGCAGAACGACGCAGCACCCCTGCACGCCGCGTCTAGCAACTCGGCAACCCACTCCAGCAGGGAGTCGCGGCCGCTTTCCAGCAACCTGCACCTCAGAAGTTCTCGAGCCACGATGACAGCAGCCCGCATGTTTGCCTGCTCTTTGTGCGTGTGTGGCACGATTGCTGCGGCATAGTTTGCGGATCGCGTAGCGGCATGGCGCTAGTGGAGAAGGCTGCGCCGCGCGCCCACCATGGCCGGCCGCCCCTGGCAGTGTGCGGGCCGTGAGCAGAGCAGAGTGGAGGTCTTCCTCATTGCTGGGTGCTGCCGAGGAGGCTTTGACAATAGAGTGCTCGACATGTGCCCTTGGGGCGTCGGCCATGGCGTCGGTGGAACCGCGAAGGGCCGGTCCGTGGAAGAGAAGACCCGACACACCCCTACCCGGCGTGCCAAATGTCATATTATGGGTTCCGCAAACCCTTGAGAGGTTCTAACACTAGGGTGCGTGCTAAGACCTCAACCTACCCAGCCTGCCTACTCGCGATCCTCCTTAGCCTTGCGCGTCAAGCTCAAGGAGACAAAGAGGCACGGCGATTTATACTGGTTCAGGCCACCATCATGGTGTAATACCCTACTCCAGTGTGGTGTGGTGGATTGCCTTGTAGGCCGAGGAAGAGCTAGTACAATGGACAAACATGCCTCAGGAGGTGAGGTGTTCTTGGGCTCGAGAGAGCTGGTGTGGTGTGAGCTAGTTTGATCTCAGATCAGAATCAGATGCCCACTATGGTGGTGGCTAAGTCCTATTTATAGTGGCCTTGGTCCTTTTCCCAAATGTTGGCGGGAAGGGATCCGACAACGTCCGAATTTGAAAGGGGACAAGAAGTACAGCCTATCCTGACAAAAGTAGTCTTCGCCTACGTAAAGCATCTGGTCGTGACACTACGGTGGGCTCATTGATGACCTCCGTCCTGCCGTCCTGGCGGTCTTGGTCTTCTTGCACTATAATGGAAACCTTTAGCCAATCCCCTGGGACTACGCGCCTGCGGCTTGCCTCCTTTGCACCGAAGAGGAAACCTACGCTCTGCGCCCGCCTGGCCTTGGTCGTCATGGCTCATGTCAGCTGATCCTCGTGAGGTGAACCTTGCATAGAACTCTCTGCCCGTCGAGAGCCTGCCTAAGGAGGCCGACCCCCTCGGGGGTCTTGGCATCGTCCGCCTCGCGAGGCTTGGCCCCTTGCGAGGGTCTTGAGTTGTTGATGCTGAAGCTGTGCCTTACCAGGCCGTTGATGGATCCACGTGGTGGGCCGCAGGCAAGCAGGGATGGATACCCCCATATCGAGGACGCCGACACTCTCTCTCCCTCTCCCTCCCACCCTCCCACGCTAGATACATCCATTGCCTATCTAGCCCCCCAACCTCTCGTGCACACGCACGCATGTTGTCTATCTAGGTCACTCCCTCGAGACTGTCTCACTCTTTCTTCTGCATGGCGGGCCACACTTGCTCAATCTCGCTCTCTTTATCTGAGTCTCGATTAACCTCGTTTTCTTTCACACACAAATGATATATCTCCCTGTTCGGGCCACGATTGACACACTCTGTACTCTCTCACGCAGATTGTCTATCTAGGTTAGTCCATCTAAGCCGCCCCCACTCTTTCGACCTCATGGCGGGCCACGCTCGCTCAATCTCTCTCTCTCTCTCTCTCTCTCTCTCTCTCTGTCTATCTCTCTCTCTCTCTCTCTCTCTCTCTCTCTCTCTCTGTATGTCTCGATTGACCTTGCTCTTTCTCGGACAAAAATGATATATCACCATGTTTGAGCCCAATTCGACATATTCACATTGTATACTCTCTCATGCGCATTGTCTATCTAGGTCACTCTCTCCAACCCGTCTCACTCTTTCGATCGCATGACGACCCACACTCACTCAATCTCTCTCCCTTTATATATGTAATTGACTGACCTTGCTTCCTCCCACGCACAAAATATATCTACATGTATGTGTTTGGATCATCTCTCAAGCTCTATCTTACAGCCCTCACCCTTGCCAAAAGCTCAATCGGACCACAATCACTTTTTCTCTCCATCTATATGTCTCTTGATTGACCTCGCTTTCTCACGCTGTATCTTCCACACATTGAAGCTACCTCTGCATCCCTCACAAAGTCGGAGCTATTTACATTGCGAGGGGCACTCCAACGTTGGATTAATTTGTGTAGGCACTTATTCCGGTGGGTTTAGATTATATTTTCGTAGCATTCGAACCCACAACTACTCCAAACACCGTTCCAACCCCCGCACCTCCCCCAGTTGATTTCCCTCTGGCTCGGTCATCTCTCTCTCGCACGTCCTTTCTCTCCTTCAACATCACACCATGGTATTATTGCAAAAATCTCTGTTGTTCTCTTTAATTATTATAAATAAGCTACAAAACTACACACCGATAGTCCACTTGGAATGGAACAAATTTTGACCCACAAATTAAAGTGCTACAAACTACACACCATGGGGCCCACCTGTCATGAAACAAATTTGGAACCATATACAAATTAAAAAAGAAAGGACGAGGATCAAACATGCGACCAGGGCCTTCAAGACGGACGCCAATAGGCAACATATGTAGAACAACAATGTTTGTTGTACCCCCCTTTGTTCATATAATGTTTTTATATTACCACACCCTATTTAATGGATAACATGCAATATTATTTTTAGTATATTAGTGGGACCGGCTCGTTAGCACGTACTATTCGCCTTCACTTACTGGTGGGATCCATGTGCTCTCTCTCTCTCTCTCTCTCTCTCTCCTCCCCTTCTGCGTTTAGACGCACGGGCAAACACGAAGAACTTGCGGGCGATGTTGTCGTTAACTATATCTGGACGCGTTCACAAGTTACGGCACTAGTTTCACGTACTAGTAGCACTAGTCAATGTGTACGTGCAATGCACGTTAACTTGGGAGTCTATTAAGTGCATGGAGATATTAAGTAGGATATTATTTGCGTGTCAGTATGTGATTAGCACTATTTTTGGCATTAAATTAACTGCATGCTAAACGTGTTGAGCGCTCAACATTGAAGCAGTCTAGGTCGTTGGATGACAAGGAATACATGTGGCTTGATGACGTTTTATATTTAATTTGATACGGCTCTAGCAGAACATTCAATCGATCAAACCATAGATTTCGTTCAATCTGACTCTGACTTCAAATTATACGACGATCGATCTAAAATAAATGGAAATGATAAACATTCGGAGTTTAAGCATGGCAATCCGAACATTTTTCATGGCAAATTTAGATTATGCGACGGCGGCGGGGGCGTCATGCAGTGGGAAGCGGCTCCTCTTCCGTGCTCTATGTGTCATCGGGCCACTGACCGACGGCGACGGCGGCATCTTGCGCCGTTGTGGGCGTACTCCTGGACATTGGCCTAGCTTTAAGGAATGCCAAAATGTTCTTGACTTCGGAGCATGTCAACTGGCGGGAGGAGGCGACTGGCATTGGTGCAAGGAAGCGGTCGACGGCGGCCATCCATGCCGCTGAGGGGGGCACTAGCACCCGCGTGGGGACATGCGCTGGCAATAGCGTGGCAGAGACATTCGTGTGCACGGATACTGGCACGGGCATGCACGTCAGTGCATGTGCAGGCGCATGCGCTAGCAGGTGCAAGGGCACCGTCACGGGCGTGTGCGTCAGTGCACGTGCAGGCGCATGCGCTGGTAGGTGCACATGCGTGTGAAAGTCGGCAGGAACCTCGTGGAACCTCATGGCATCAAGCTCGGCGACAATGTGCGGCTCCCAGCCCATCAATGCCACAGGGATGGGCGCTGGCGCAGTCACGGTGCCGGGAGCGAGGACAGGCACGGTGTCTTCTCGCAAGGCCAGTTCAAGCTCGTCCCAAAGCGGCTTATGTTCTTGAGACTCTGGTTGGGTGTATTCCTCAGGAAACTGGAAGACTAAGGGCAGATCATCATGATGCGGCATGGCGTATGTTTAGGTCAGGCTGGTTGGAGGTAGACGACAGGAGAATCGGAGAGGAAGAGAGAAGATTGTAGCGATACCGGGAAGTGCGGGGTTGATTTTAAACTATGATGTCGGCGACATTAAAAGTGGGAGCAGTTGGGACGAAGGTGGGCGGCGGAGCCTGGTCAAGGGGCTCGCCTCACAATGAGCCTGCACAGCGGTTTGCTCGCACGCCTCCCTATTATCGGGTGAATCGATATTCTCGCACGCCTCCCGTCGACTCGCACGCTTGGTCGGACGGCACCTGCCGATGAGAAGCGGGACTAGTGGTGGCACATAAACACCCATGGTTTCAATAGTGAAAGCATTCGCCTTAACATGACAGGTCTTTGTTCCAAAATACCTTGGCTCTTCATTTGTGTAACTTGTCATAAGCAGCTTGTCTCAAATTGAAGAAAAATTTACAAAGGTATATTTGTGCCATATGACGTGACCATGCTCAGTTTCAAGAATTTCTGGTCACTTTTGAATTTTCTGAAATTTAAAATCCAGGATTTGAAACCATATCATAACCTGCATCATGCAATAAATTTTCAAGCCATACATATGTCCTATTGTATTTCTTAAGAAAGGATTTGGTCAAGCATTTTGCTTAGTTAGACTTCAGTTATATATGCAGAGTAAAAGGATAATCCCTCCATACCACTGCATGCCTGTTATATTAACTCAAGTACTAGGCACGAACAAACGGGCTCAATTCTGTGCTCATCATGGTGTAGTAGTAGTAGTACTAGGCAATGCAGTTGACGGATGACCTTGGGGAGCGGCGACCGAGGGAATTGAACTATGCTCGGCATGCTAGGTAACGTTGTCTAGTTACTAAAGCATCCCTCCATTGTTCATCGGTAGTCATTATGGACCGGGGACATGAGGGGAATTTCCTAGGGCTGGAATTCTGGCCGCGAGATATTTCGACTCAAAACGCGGAGGCTCGACTGGTTGGGGTTGCCTAATGTGCATACCACGCACGCCACCAGAAGGACACGAGCCCGGTTGTTTTTAGGATCAACACGAGCCAAGGTCTAGCTGGTACGCCGTTGGGTCCTACCATTCGAGAATACAAAAGGAATCTTTTAAATTGCGAACGAATGTATGTGTATTACAATGCCAGTATTTTCCTTGCAAATACTTATCTCAACGTGGTAATTGATTTATGACGAGTTCTTGAATTAGAGTGAGTTTGTGGTATAGTGACCTCAACGTGGATTTCACATTTCATGGTATCCCTAGTAAGTTTTTCAATGCAAATTCAAATTTAAAAGATGAACAATATGGAGGTGAGAAAACTTTGTATGTATCAAGCATATGACCACACACATGCACACACACACACACACACGAACACAACAACAATCCAATAAGTATAGTGCATCTATTTTTCCAAACCATGCATGTATAACATGAATTCAAAAATACTCCTTCTGTTCCTAAATATTAGTCTTTTAGAGATTTCAACAAGTGACTACATACGGAGCGAAATGAGTGAATCTACACTCTAAAATATGTCTATATACATCCGTATGTGCCAGTCCATTTGAAATATCTAAAAGACTAATATTTAGGGACGAAGGGAGTAAAATGTAAGACACGCATGGTCCTCAATTCAATATTTAAAATGAATAGGAAAGTGAAACATGAATATTAAGTCTAGTACTACAGTACATGCAAATGTTATGTTTAGGCGGAGCTATGTAGATTGTCGGGGGTCAACCCCTCGACCTTAGATAAAATTGTGAAGCTCTCTTTAGGGTTGTTTAGATTATATTTGTCCCCACCCTCCCAAACACCGATTGGTTGTGCAACCCACCCCTCCTCCCCGGGAGAATATCATGTGCCCCCATACCTTAGATGCTATATGCCGATACGAGTTGCTTGGAGCTTATAGATCTGAGATATAGCAGATCACATGATGTCTTAATATTTTTACAGGAAACCTTGATGAGTTTGAGAATTGCACACAATTTGTACAAAAACTACTTAGATGCCCTTGGATCCCATATCCAACGACCTCGAAGAGCGTATCACCGTAGCATCTAAGATGAAGGAGGACATCATATTCTCTTGGATGTAAGAATATCATGTGCTCCCACACCTTAGATGCTTTGGTGATACAAGCTCTTCAGAGCCGTTAGATTTGTGACCCAACAACTCCTCGGTGGTTCGAATGTTTTTTTGCAGAAAAGCCCCCAAAGAGTTCGGCCACTGCTTACAAGCATAAATACTGCTCAGATGCGAATGGATCTCAAATCAAACGACCTCGATGCTCGTATCACCGTAGCATCCAAGCTGTGAGAGCGCCTTATTTTTTCTCGCATGGGAGAATATGAGGTGGTCCCGCACCGTAGATTCTATGGTGATACAAGTTTACAGAGATCTAACGGCCCATAGTAGGAGGTTTGAATGTTTTTGCAATATATGACTGAGAGAGTTTGGGAATTGTGCAGAAAGTACAAGTACTACGCATGTGCCATCTGCTCAGTGATCATACGACCTAGATTCTCATATCACCGTAGCAGGTAATTAAGCTATGGGGGGCAACTAATATGAGCAAGGGGGAGCCGTTGGTTCCAAGATGGAGCGGCACACGTGAGGCATGAATGTTTTATTTGCAAAACAAACTTTGGAGAGTTTGGAAATCGCGCATAATTGCAAAGACTACTTCCAAGCCATTGGATGTCACTTCCAAAGATGTAAAAACTCGTATCACCATAGCATCTAAGCTGCAGGGTGGATGTGATATTCTCTGCCGCTGTCATTTATGTTTGTAAACTTGCAAAATATGTGTAACTCATGCCGTTACTTGTCTAACCGCACAAAGTGTTTGTTCAAAAAAACCATCCTACATTGAAATATTGGAACAACACAGGGGGGTCCCACTTGTCAGTAATAAAATTTGGACCTAAAACTAACAAAACTGAAAGACAAGATTTGAACTGGCAACCTAGACTACAAAGCATAAGTTGATAGCCTGAAACAACAACGGTTGTTGGCTTTGTCCCACAACTTGATTTTATACAATACTACCTCCGTCCGGAAATACTTGTCCGAAGAATGGATGTATCTAGATGTATTTTAGTTCTAGATACATCCATTTGCATCCATTTCTACGACAAGTATTTCCAGACGGAGGGAGTATTACGTTGAGTAGAGTAGAGGGAGTGCCTCGTCAACACATGCATGACCGTTAACTCACTTATGGGTGGGTCCCAGGTCTTCGATCTCTCTCTCCTCTCCATCGTCTAACCTTTCCACGGGCACACACGAAAAGCGGCGCTAGCTTACCGTGGTGTTATTATAACAAAAAAAGCTTGGAAAATAGAAGAATAGCCTAGAACAAGAGATGTTGTGGCTGGTCGAGACGGAGCTAACCACACCTATCCTCCGTGCCATGTTAGCATGATGAAGCTGTGTGGCTAGTGGGGTGTTTTTGACTGACTCGCTGGGTCCCGAGGTCGAACGTTAGGTACATACAGTATATTTTTACACGCACATTTTCCTCCGTGCCGAGATGTGGCACACCCTACCTCGCGCTTTCGGGGTCCTCCCGGGTGGTGCACGCATATATTCTTCCTGACGAGGGACACCCTACCACGCGTTTTCTGGGTCCTCCTCGGTCGTAGCACCGAAGCAAGTAAATGAGTCATCAAATCACGAAAGACCACCTTTCCCGCCGAGGACATCAGTGAAGCACGGTGGCTAGCTAGTTGGGCTAGTTCGACCGATTAGCTAGGCCGCCGCCACACTTGTTTTTTCACTGCGGTGTTGCTCTAGTGTTTGGGTGCAGCAGGATTTTTAATTTTTTGATTGACAAGAGCAGGCGCGACAGGATTTTTAATTTTTTGATTAACGGGAGCAAGTGCGGCAGCAATTAGTCATGATGACTCCGCCTGTAAAACCCACTGCTCCCTGATGTGAGAAGTCATCGACTGGTGTTTTACCATGGTGAAAACCAAAAGATTCCCCGCTCCTCGGCTGGCTCCCTCCACCTTCCCGTAGATTGCATTTCCTTTCAGCTATTTCACCCCTTTGCTTCCTCTCCCCATTGCTTCTACCTGGTGCCATGGCGGCGCAGCAGATCATGGAGTCCGAGGTGAGGCGCCTGACATAGGAGCTCCAGGCCAAGGATGCGGAGCTCAGGGCCAAGGACGTGGAGCTTCATGAGCTCAAGGAGGAGAGGAGTGCTATGCTCCTTCGTTATCTGTAGGAGTTCATAGATCTTCAAAAGCGGCAGGCGTTCACCACAAAGATGCTTGGGGCATCACCGACGTTGCTGCAGAAAGAGGGACATACAATAGGCCGTCCGGGGAGCCGGCTGGAGCGCGAATAGGCTGATCGTGACGAGGTCCAGGATCGCCTCAGCCACTTGGTGAACCAAGTTGTCACGCATGTGTTGCGGCTGCTCTATGCCTACCGTCGTGCCAGCGCGACCATGCCGGCCATCGGGCTAAACCAGTTCGACCACTCGGTCGACTTCAACGAGCTGCGGCTTCCTGACCTGGTCTCCTTCTTCACCTATATCTCCGAGGAGGTGAGTCGTCTCGCGCGATGGTGGGGGCGGAGCTGGACAAGGAGCGGTTGCAGGCTGCCATCGCCGTTGCCGGGCGAATCCTGTCAGTGCTCCGTCACCAGAATCCATTCGTGCCATTAGACGCCGTCTTTGACGAGCTGGCTCCCGTCGACCGGGAGCGGGCTCTGCGGGCGGTTGCACCCTGCATCACCAACGTCGTGCGCCTCGAGAAGCAAAGGGATTTCGGTGGTGTTTAGGCGCCCTCTGCATGGGCATGTCCATGTCTCGGTGTAACATGACCATTGGATCAAACTCAGATGGTGCAGATCAGTCACTGTAGCACAAAGCGTGTGGGTGTTTTGGTTGCATTCTCATCTCATTATAATTGTTCCCTCTTCGTGTAGGTTCCGGCAGACCCTTAAGGTTTGAACTCTGGGGTGCGCGCGGAGATCACTCTTCCTACCGGCTCACGTCTCGTTGCCTCGCAAAGGATCTAGGCTACGCGAAGAACAACACAAGGACGCAAGGTTTATACTAGTTCGGGCCACCGTTGTGGTGTAATACCCTACTCTAGTTTGTGGTGTGGTGGATTGCCTCAGGGGCTGATGATGAACAATACAAGGGAAGAACAGCCTCGCGAGGGATGTTCTTGCGGAGGTGATGCCTCTTGGGAAGGATTGGATCCGGATCCCTTTCTCCTGTGGTGGCTAGTCCTATTTGTAGAGCGAGGCCTTGGTCCTCTTCCCAAATATTGAGCGGGAAGGGCACCAACAATTGGCCATTTTGAAGGGGAACATCTAGTACACTTATCCTAACTAAAGTTGGTCCTCGCCTGCCAAAGGCTCTGATGATGACGCCGGCTTAGGCTCCACGATGACCTCCATCCTGCCGTTCTGCCGGACTTGGTCTTGTTGCACCGAAATAGTTGCCTTTGCTTGATACCCTTGCCTGCGCTTGCCCCCTTTGCACAAAAGAGGAAACAAGGACACTGCGCAGGCCGGCGCCCGCCTGGCGCCCGCCTGGCTCCAGTCGTCATGGCTTGCGTCACGGGCACCTCGTGAGGTACCCCACCTTGATCTCTCCGCCTCCTCGCGAGCCAGCCTGACAAGGCTGCGCCTGAGGAAGCTTCCTGTCATCCGCCCCCCTAGGCTTGGTCCCTCGCGAGGGTCTTGAGCATGTGTTGATGAAGATGGGCCGTACTGGGCCACTCCTTGAGCCACGACGCAGGCCGCAATCAGGCAAGTCTGGGTACCCCCGTTCCCAAAACACCGACAATGTTAACCTACGTGTGGACTCATGCACCCTTCATACACTCTGCCAAACACCCAAAAGTGGGTCGAGAAGGGAACTTTTGCTCCCATCTCGTGCACCCTTCATACACCTGCCTAACACTGATTCGTGCTTCATATGGTTCATGTTTCGTGGAGTACTCTAGCACCATACTCTCTGTGCGCTGTAGACCTAGTTCTGTTAATATTGATCTAACCATTCATTCTCGACCGGACAGTCAAAAAAGCAATACTATGTTACTACATTACTATTCATGTAGTTGACATGCGCACAACATCATTTGTTATCGTCATATCTTACTACACTAGCAAAAAGATTATGTAGTACTGACGTATGAACCACTACACATGCCTAGTGGTACGAGCATTGTGGATGTTCAAGTGGCTGTCGTGTTTCGCACTCCTCCGTCGTAAGAGTGGAAACGCTTGTTGTAATCATTTTTCTTCTTCAGAAAAATAGTGGACACGCTCTACCGTGCGGGTCCTCCTCCAGCCATGCACTAAATTACTTACTTTTGCCGACGTGTGGGACAGCCAGCATCGGGGTCCAGCAGCCATGCATTAAATTACTCCATAGTAGAGTGACGATAGACTACCCCGATCGAAGTGCCGTAGTAAAGCTCAATGAGCCGTCAAATCACAAAACCCCCTCCTTTCCAGCAATAAGTTGGACGGACGAAGCAACCATCATTTCACTCTTCTCTCTCAGCTTCCTCTCTTGGACGGACACTGCAGCACCGGTCGGCGTGATGTCAATGGCTCTGGCCAAAACCATCGAGGCTCATGGTACGAAGAAGCGCAAACACCCCGCCGAGACTACCGCTGACAAGCTCAAAGCCATCGCCCTGTCCAACCCCCCTATCCGAGATCCCTCATTAAGCAAGTCTAGGTAATATCTCTTCTTGACGATCTTTTTCTCGATCTTGATCGTGTTTTTTCATCTAACTCGCAGTATTAGTACTAGTAGTACAACTTTCTGGGTTATCTTGCATGTGATTTTTGTGCGCCAAATGATGGTTCTAAATTCCTCTTTTGACCAAAACATGCGAGAGGTTGACACTGATTTCTTATAGATTACTTTCAACTACTCCCTTTGTCCCAAAATTCTTGTCTTAGATTTGTCTAGATACAGATGTCTCTAATACTAAAATATGACTTGATACATCCGTATCTAGACAAAGCTAAGACAAGAATTTGGGGATGGATGGAGTACTTTGTGAACATCAATGCTACCTTTGAAGAGGGTATATTTGCCTCAGTAACTTGTGTTATGGATATTGCAAGTAATCCCTATGCTCTCATGCCTTTGAAGACATGTTCTAGTTTCTTTGTTCACTCATTTATGTGCGTATATGTAGTCATATATGGAGTATAATATCGAAAATCATCTTGTATTTCTAAATAGAGGTAGTAATAAAATATGGTTTCTGTTTGAATTAGAACCAGGTCCGCGGTGGAGATGAAGTTCTCAAAGTCATGTCGTATGAACTGGAAGACCTTAGGATGAGTTCTACTGCTAAATATCCAGCTGCTGTGTCCTTGTCGCAATGTACCCTGAACTAGTGTTTTGCTGTAGTATTGTTGTCAGGCATGTTCTCGAGGTTGTACTTGACCACAAAAATTTCCTGGTTGTGGCTTCGATTACGAAGGGTGTGGTTCTTGTAAAGTTTCCTGAGAAATCTGATGCAACCTGTCTTCATCATCATGTTTATGAGAGGAAAGACCACTCTGTTAGGTTCTCCAAGGTTGAAGAGATGGTGATGGTGCAGGTAGACATTTCTCACGAAGTCCATGGCCTAGTCAGTTATGCGGGGTTCATCCCGTAGGTCGGTGGCAATAAATAGTCTGCAGAGTTTAATTAGTGCAACTTTGCTTGTCTGTAGTAAGTACTATTGTTCAGTACTTGATTTGTGTCTGTGAACCTTGTATTGTCTAGTACTGCTGCTTTTGGTGTGTGGTGAGTCCTGAGAATAGTCTATGTTAATGTCTATCCACTCAATTCAGTCTGTATATTTTGAAGTATCCACATCATATTTTTTGTGAGGATGGTTTATCAATTATGTTAACACTCCAATATCTGTATGCATTGCAGGGTTTATCGCACCCACCAGGATTTCTAGTCCCATAGATGTTCGGTCCATATGATTTGTCAAGACCTTTGGACTGTCCTGCTTGTGGGAGTAGGCGAGGGCCCTGCATGCCACCCATAGTTGGACGATCAATCTTCTGTTTAGTGCTTCAACATAGCGATTTCCTGGTAAGGATTCACTTGTGTCACATCAAGTAAATCTTATTTATTTACTATCTAAATCTTTGTTGATTTAATGCCATGTTTTCTTTCTTTTCCTGCAATTTTAGGATGCAGGTTTTGCCATGTGACATTCGTCACAGAATAAACCGTTTGGTTTGCTCTATGATGGCTATTTTTGCAGGTTTCACTTCTTATGTTGTGTTAGTAAGGAAGGCACTATCCATCACTTATATTACTGGAAAAAATTGGATCAGTCTGTTGTCTGAGTACAAGTTGAATCCCTATGATGAACTAAAGTTTGGTGTAAAAAAACACCACAATTAGTCCTTGTTGTGTTTAAAAGAAATGAAGAAAAAACTGGATCACGGTCACGGAGCCTGGTCATGTTGGAAAGCTGATAATAGCAGACCAGACACAATCGCTGCTGTCTCACACATCGGTACCACCTTCAGCAACAGATCGAGCACCAGCAGTTGCTCTAGCACTGACAACAGCAACAGCTTAGTCTGATCTAGATGAGTATTGGGCACTGACCGCGTCAGTGGATTAGACTGATCACCACAGGATCAGGCATCGACACCAGCACCTGCTCCGACACCGCACTACAAAAAAAAAACACTTCCGTGATGATACGTATTTGTCATCGTAGGTCGCGTTTTTTGTCATGCATGTACATCCATGACGATTTTATGCCAGAATCAAGATAGTCCTACCTGTGCTGTCGTAGAAGTGTTCCATGACATTACCAAAATTATCATCACGGAAGTGTCCATTTCCATGACAATAAATAGCGCGTCATAGAAGTGCTTTCGTCAAGGGTGATCGACACGTGGCATCCACCGTAACGGAACACCGTTAAGCTACCGGGTCCGGTTTTGGATCCGATAACCCGTTAACAACCCCGACCAATGGGAAATTTCCATGTGTAAAATTCTTATTGGCCGGACGAAACACGTGTCAGCTCGTGAGTGGGTTAGATAGGCGCCTATGATATGTCGACATGTGCCACCGCCCACCACTAGCCCATTTAGCTTACAAAGTCGGCATGTTTGACTTGGTCAAAAGTTAACGGGCTGGCCCATGAAAAGACCGTTAACGGTCTCTTCGCAAATAGCCCATTTTATGGCCCGTTAACTCACGGCCCGTTAGGACCTGAAGGAAATCGGCCCAACAACGTCATGTGGGCCGTCGAATATAAGACCAGCCCATTTCACTTTCGGCCCATGTATGGCCCACGACGTCTTTCGACCCATATGAGGCCTTCGTATCTTTCGGCCCTTTACGGGCCCACGGTGACTCTAGTCCATAATGAACAGTAATTTTCTTTGTACCCGTTAACGGCCCGTGATTTACATGGGCCGTTTCCAGCCCATGTTAGCTTTCGGCCTATTGACGGCCCATACGTTCTTGCGCTCCTTTTCGGCCCTCGATTACTTCCGGCCGGTTACTGGCCTGTTCCCCTAATGGGCCAAATTCGGCCCATGGCAAGAGTCGGCCGGTTACTGGCCTGTTACCCTAATGGGCCAAATTCGTCCCATGGCAAGAGTCAGCCCATTTTTGGCCTGTTCCCCTAATGGGCCAATATCAGCCCATGGCAAGAGCCGTCCCGTTAATGGCCTATTATCCTAATGGGCCAAATTCGGCCCATGGCAAGAGTCGGCCTATTTCTGGCCTGTTAACCCGTTGTGCGGTTTCCAGTCCGTCCTATATTCTGGGCCCATTAATGACCCGTTATGCCTGTGACAGAATTAGGCCTTTGCTGTCCTACGGCCTGTTAACGACCCGTTACCGTGTTGGGCCGATACCAATTACGCCCGTTTACGGCCCATGTAGACCCATTTATCCAACGGCCCGAGGCCGACCAATTCTACGGCCCTGTTGGAGGCCATTTATCGACGGCCCGTAGGAGACCCATGGATCCTACGGCCCGTAGGAGACCCATGGATCCTACGGCCCGTATATGGCCCATGGTAGTTGCGGCCACTAGCAAACCAGGGGAAAAGAAGACTAGGAAATAAATAAAGCCAAAATTAACGCTAGGCTATTAAGGCGATTGCTCAGATTACATCCACTCGGCATCAAAGATCACCACCAGTGCAAATATAGGGAACACCCTACACTATACAAAGATGGCTTGATATTTTCTTGAGCCGGTGGCTGCACATTAAGAATAAATTTTGTATCACACCAAAACAAATTACAACTATATAGCAAAAGGAAGGTTGGCATAAAACTTAATAGTCTAGCAGATAAATGCACCACCAGAAGTTCAGAAGCTCAGTTCATTTGACCTGACTGTTACGTTTTCATGCTGTATTGTCCGATGGAGCACCATAACCCTTGCCTTAATTTCCCCTAGGTTCCTGAACAACATACCAAATGTCTGATAGTCTGGTTTCAAAACCATGCATATCTTGAAGACATCGAACAATGTCTCTCCTTGTTTCACAAAGGGTCTTTGTTAGGGAATGGACTTCTGTCTGGAGCGCAGATACAACATTGCTTTGATCTTGCATATCTTGATCATGGGGCAGTTTGGAGGATATTGCCTTAACAACTAACCCAGTATTACGCAGGAACGTGCTTTTGGCACTGTTAGTGGACAGGTACTGACCCACTGCAGCAAGAGCTGACATTGCAGTTGTAGTTGCCTCACCACCTTTAGAAGGTGGCGGTTCCACCATTTTTTCCATAGCTCGCTGAAAAGTTGAGGTTTTACATTAGTAGTACCAGAACAGAAGATATTAAGGAGGCAGCAAAACCAAACAAAGTTGCTTTGGTCTATATACAGAAATTATTCTGGTGAACCCATGTAAGATATTAGATGTATTTTATTGCAAAGTACATAATAAAACCAGGTTCCAAACATATGACCATGTACCATCGCTAATGTATTGTCTATTTCTTCACATTGTATTGAGGGCTAAGGATAAAGAGACTAAGTTTATAATACGGTAAGCATAATATGACATCATTCATATCACAAAACAACTGAGAACAGACAAATAGGCAATTGTAATGTTGTGTGGGCAAGTCCAGCACAGAACTACATTACGGGTCAAGATAAAAGGAACATCACTCCTCTCTTTTAAACCTTGTAAGGTGCGATGATACGCTAAGACAATTGTGTATAAAATTGAAAAGAGTAATAGACACTGGCTGCAAACCATGCAGTTCAAGGCACAAGTCAGAGTAAGTAGTAGTTAAAAGGCATGAGGATCCCGTTTCGAAAAAAAAGGCATGAGGATTAAGGACTTACAACAACGGCTTTGACTGGTGTAGTCATGCCCTTCTTCTTGCTGGTGTAACAGTCCTTGAAGATTTCCAGAACATTTGGTTCAGGTACTTTTTGGTCCTTGTGGGCTTTCCTATGCATTTCGAACAAGTCAATATAGATCTGATAATATGGTACATCAAAAAGAGTGAAACAGCAGCTAATTACAAGAGCCTCGCAGTGTGCAATATAGCTACGAGATCCTGTCGTCTGTTGGAATTTCACTTTCATACGGTTGGCCTTGTTCTTTGAACAGTTCACCTACAAGAAGATAGATTTGTGTGGAGCATGCGTAAATAGGACTTCAACATGTGATCTGATCACATATATATAATGTACCTGATACTTCGGATCAGACCAGTGTTTAACAAGGCCCCTCCAGTCTTCATCTGATATATTTTCCACTACTGATGTTTGGGAAAGTTCGCTGTTAGCCTTGCCTTCAAAGTGAGTTTTCTCAAGTTATACGGATACTATCGCAGAGCAGACTTGAAAACATGGGTGCAAGCTTGTATGGTTGCATCATCTTGGGTATCCAACTTGAACCTCATCTGCTGAAAATTATGGGAGTCTCATTATCAGCAACCTACAAAGTATGGGGCAGAGGAAGACGATATTACTAGTTTCCACATATAACCATACTTACAGATAAATGGTCGAGGAAGGTGTTGAACTGGGTTTCGTCTTTGTCATTCCTGTACTAAATCCATGTTGGGAGGATACGTACATGACACCTAACGGCAACCGCTGCCACTGATACTAACTTGGCTGACTTTGTATCATCACGTGGCCTTTTTAAACCTGCCACAAAATGGATCTCCATTCTTCCTCCTCTAGATTTAGTTAACCTATCGAGCAATATCCCTGATGTTTGTTTCCTCTTGCACCTAGGTGCTAGTCCAACAACGAACATAGGAAGTGTTAGTGTACATCAAACTGTGAGACTACATATAAAGAAGCATGCAACTGTAACTTGACTCCAACAACTACCTTCTTGCTATTGAAGCTCACAAGGTTCATCTGATATTGCCAACTCGTCTTGTGTCAAGAGTGCTTCGGAAGTAGTGTCAGGTGGCAAGGGAGCTTGGGAACATGCTGCTAGCTCAGTTGACCCATGAGTAAGTTGTGCAGCTGGTAGTACCGTGGTAGGTGTTGCAAGAACTAGGGTTGTCTCTGCTTGTTTGGTGGCAGCTATTTGTTTCTGTTTGGCTTTTTTTACAGCTCGTGTAGCATGGGATGGCATGTTTCTAGAATTTTTAGCTAGACTTTGACCTTCTATTGCACCATCAGTTCCAGCTGAATCCGCAGGATTCATCCACTTCTCATTCCCTGCCATTCTGTGTTTTTTCCTCTTTCTCTGTGCCATGTTAAGTCAAGCCGACAAGAAAAACGAATAACAATTTAGTTCTTTAGAACAAATTGATGCGTGATGCAGACGAACTGAACTTTGATGTTAGACAACCGCATGATAGGAGGATCTAATATGTATGAAAAACAGGACGGAAGAGATAACCAGAACTATGATGTGTAAACTAAGAAGAAGACATTTCACCAAATTAGAAGCAATGCAATGGAAGCTAGACACGATATGAAAGATGCTACAAATATCGCTCTGCCAAGTTAACAATGTCTCATCATAAATGGCGTTTAAACAAATATGAAGCAGTACAAGAAATAAATCATATGCAAGATGCAAACAACATCACACTACCATGTTAGATGTCTCTCATCATTAGTGCCATTGCATATTCACAGCTTATGATGTGTAAACTAAGGAGAAGGCATTTCAACAAATTAGAAGCCATGAAAGCTAGACACCATATGAAAGATGCAACGAATATCACTCTATCAAGTTAAAATTGTCTCGTCATAAGTGCCATTTCAACAAATTAGTAGTAAAAGCTAGAAAAGAATGTGAGATGTAACCTATATCACACTCCGAAGTCAAACGTGTCTTATGATAAGTGATTGTTGTAGGTTACATAACATTAGTAATTTGATGTAAGAACATGGTGTGATAGACAGATATTGTATGTTCTAGAAATAGGAACACGTGTCTTATTCAAGTATAATGTGTAAAGTAAGCAGATGGAATTCAACAAAATTAGAAGCAATACAAGCTAGACATCACACATAACATGCAACCACATATAACAGTGCCTAGTTAGAGGGAGCACCGGTGATGCTGCACTAGGGGAGACACGCTCATCATAAACATAGCTTTGTTGAGTGTCTATGCATGTGTTATCTTGGAAATCATCTTGGGGGTGTGGAGGAGTAGAAACTGTAGAGGCCCTCCATTCAGAAGGAGCACATTTATCCGCCGCCTTGCTAACTTTCTTCCGCTTCATTGATTTTGAATTGTAAAGTAAAACCGACAAGAAAAAGCAATAAAATTCTCTCTTCAGAACTCATTCATGCATGATACTGACAATCACTACTTTGATGTAAGGCAAACACATGATACCAGGATGGCATATGTACGAAAAACGGGATGGCATGGCATGTTCACAACTATTTGTGTAAACTAAGCAGAAACCATTCCAGAAAATAAGAAGCAATGCAAGCTAGACACCGCATGAAAGATGCAACCAATATGACTCTGCCAAGTTAAAAGCGTCCCATCATAAATGGAATTTCAACAAATTAGAAGCAGCGCATGCTATAAATCATATGAAAGATGCAACTAATATCGCACTGCATATACTAAAGGGGTCTCGTCATATTGATTGACGCAGGATACAAAAAAAATAGTTTTATGTAAGGACATGCTTAATAGAAAGATGTACTATGTACTAAACACATGAAGACATGTCACATTAACAGGTATAATGTATAAGCTAAGCAGACTAGCACATGCATTTTAACCAGATTTGAAGAATTACAATCTAGACACCATATGCAACATGCAACCACATATCACGCTGCCAAGTTAGAGCAAGCACCTGCGATGCTAGTGTAGGGGAAATGTTGTAATCAACTACAGAGCTACGTTCACTATCTTCATCTAGCATTTCTGTTTCTTGAGAATCATGCCGGGAGGCTGACGCTGCATTCTTTAAATGAGGAGTAGTCCCCTTGCCTATCTGCCTCGTCATAAGTGATTGATGAGGGATACACAAGAACATTAGTTTGATGTCAGAACATGGTTAATACATAGATGTACTAGTATGTACCAAAAACAGAAAGGCATGTCATATTCAAAGGTATAATGTGTAAGCTAAGCAGATGCAATTTAACCAAATTGGAACCAATACAAGCTAGACATCCAGCTGGAGTGGTGAGCATGATCATCTAGGACCTGAGATCCTGGTGGGAAGCGGGCTGCTTCGCCACCAACGCAGGTTTTTAGTTGGTTTCCAGGTGATGCCTATCTTTGCTGGGCTTGTCACTGGCTCGGCTAGTGCCTTGACTAGCTATTTGTCTTCTGGTGCTCACGGGATGGTGGTTCATGTAAAAAAATATCTTTCCTTATAGACCGACTTCGGCCTTTCGAATACAAGCTAGACACCATATGGAACATGCAACCACATATGACAAGTTAAAGAAAGCACCTGGGATGGTTGTCATTGCGAGCGAGGTCATCAACTCTAGAGCTACGTTTACCGTCTCCATTTGCTGACACTGCACCCTTTATAGCGTTGTAACGTGTCATGCATAGCTGCGAAGAAAGCTAGCGCGACTTCTCTATTTTATTTGCTGCTTCTCTTTCGGCGGACTCTGAAATACCCTTGCATAAAAACACAATAGTGAGAGTATGGGTGAAGTGTGTCTAGAACTAGTGCACTGTAAAAGTAGCAGATAGTAGGTGGCTGAAAAATAAATGACATGAGCCATATGATACCTCTACAACATTGCATGGCAAACAAAATTAGATTCTACTCCGTATGATTTTGTAATATATGAGCACAGGAAATGCAGGCACTCTCCAGCACACCATCACATGTGGTCATATCTAAGATGACAGTCGACTGAAAATAAATAGGCAGTCGATTTTTTTAATGAACCGTCCGATCTATAAGGAATGGACAGATGGCCTTCGTCTACCTCCCGCCAGTCACTGTTGATGATCTTTCTCGAACCGCCAGCGACCACCGGCCCGGACCACTGCCTCCGCCGCCCGCCCTCCCCTTGACCTCACACCACCGCTGTGCTTGCCAGCACCCCCATGCCATCCCTTTAATCCCAGCCGACCTCCAGATCGGGCGCCAGTAGCTCTAGGCCGCACACGTACCTAAGATAAACACCAAGGTGCTGCTTCCACGGTGTAATAGGCGTACTAGCACCTATTACGCCGGGGAATGCTTCGGTTAATTGGGAATCAACTGGCCAGAAATTGAAATTCAGGGGGGAGACAGACCTCTAGCTAAGGTGAAATAGTATATGAGGAGAAACCTTGTGCATCGCGAGTTACTAGGAACATCTAGTATCAAGAAGAAGCGGTCAACTAGTGTCTTCTATGGGATGAATACCGTGCAAGCAGAGACGTAAGATTTGCACGAATAATGGAAGAGGAGTACCTTTTTCGGTTTCCAGTGTGGTCAACCCCACATGTCGCGCCGATCTTCTTCTTTTTACCGGGGAAACCGATGTTCTGGAGGGTGCAGGCTTGGACGAACCCATGGCCAAATTGTTGACTATGTTGCCGTGGCCGTATGTCAGCGGAGGGGAAGCAGATCCGAGGCGGCGAAGGATGGCGTAGCAGGAACAACTCTGGTGCGGTGGAGGGTGGCGAAGTTGGAGCGGCAGCGGTGAGGCGCAGGACAGCGTGGTTGAACTGGCTCGGGTACGGACGGCTCGGCCTCGGCTTCAACTACTAGCCTTGGAGGGCGTTGCGGATGAGGTTGCGGTGGATGACGACATCGGGGTATCGGCTCCGGCGTAATGGAGGAGGGCGGCGGTTAATGGGTGGGATGGGGTGGCGGACGGAGGACGCCGCGGGTTCGCGGCTGGTGGAGAGGTAGTTTTGGCGCCCACGGAGTACGAATGGGGAATCGGACGGGTGGGGGGAACCATGTTTCGGTCTGGGACGCGCTTGTTTTTGGCTTTTTTGAACTGAAGATGGGACGCGCTTTTTTGCAATTTGGGGAAAGTACAAACTTTGCCCCCCTCTTAAATTTCGGACCTACTGCGGGTCGAGGGTAGGATGGTAATCCCGGGTGTCCCAAATAGTGGGCGGGAGAGATTTCGGCCGCGGTGTATGAATGTTTTTCGGAGGCGGTTGCATGGCGTCTAGATGAAGCTACAAACCTACCCCGGTTTAGACCTTTGGACGTCGGGCCGGTAGGTTTCACGGGTCGGAGTTATTAGAAAAGTAATTTCCTTGTACTACCAAACATTGGTCTCACGCGGTTTCGGGCGAGTAGATTCTATTTTGGCGCTTCGTTCGAAATTTTGAAACACAAGCATTCACGTTTAGAGTACTCTTGAACTATGAGGATTGACCTAAATAGACAACATTATATTTGACCTTGTATGTTTGAAAACCTCATTAAATTATCCGCTTCTTTTTGAAATTTTGACACTTGAAAATCCTATAACTACGATTATTTTGGAATGGAGGAGCTAAATTTGAATCTATTTTGTACACGACTACATATGCTATTATGTACAAAATCAGAGCAAAGATTGGTGCCCCCATAATTTAGGTATGGTTTACAAATGCCATGATATCAAATTCAAATAATTGAATGGACTTCATGTTCAATTCGATTTTTTTAAACCACCTTATGTTGAATTCAAATGTATGCTAGTTCATAGGTAGCTATTTATAATGTTCATTGTGTAACTTTCGTATGTATAATGTTCTTTACACACACAACATGAACTATACTCACGTTTATATTCGATTGCTAAAGCGATGCATTGTCTGGAGTTCAAAATACTAACTATGTGGATCAATTGTGTCGAATAATAACATAGACATGCTCAAATTCGATAGAATCTAGATGTCTGATGGATCAATGACCGCTTCTTACGCGAATTGCAAATATCATGATCACATCCTAATATTTGGATACAATTTATATCTTTAATCAATGTGTACAACAGTCTTTTACGTGTAGTTTCACTCTCCATCGGTGGTCTCTCACACATGCTCACACACTCTATCCCGAGGTGTCTTTCTCGCACACATGCTCTAGATATTACCCTCCCTCCCTCTCGTAACCTTTATCACAAGCACTCTTCCTCTCGCAAACATACACACGCACAATCCCCATCGACCCTTTCTATATACATGGACCTGCCTACATGTCTCATGTACGCACGTTATCTTTAGGCCTGTCTCTCACGCATTGTCTCACACCTCTCTTCCTAATCGACGAGTATGATTCTAGCAAAGCATTCTGTAGGATGCCCCTTAAAGTTAGGTTGGATGAATAGTAATATCAGAGATAAAGGGGTTACCTTAGTCCGAGAACCTAGGGTTACAAATCCTAGCCGGCTTTGTCAGTGGACACGGAGTCCTTCACAATTCTGCTATCTTTGTCTTGTACGACTAGTCATCCATGGGTCTTCCTAAATGCGTCACGGGCCAACCAATGTGGTGTAGGACGGAACCGAACGAAGGGCCTCACCTAGACCCACCGGACCTCACACGGTGACACACTCTCTGCCCCCACGTCTCGTTATCTTCTCACACCCACACATACCAACACAAACACCACACACACAGAAAATTTCTCCTGGTGCCTCTATTCCCTCCCCCTTGCATATACACACTCAAGGGAATGGAATCCCTCGTCGTGACATCATATTCGTCTCTCTCTCTCTCTCTAGACCACTCTCATTTCTCGTGCTATCTCCCCCCCCCCGTCGGCCCCTCTATCCATGCCTCTCTTGAATACGTAATACACACACATACCTCTCTAG
>NC_041383.1:502777240-502785388 GCF_002162155.2 Triticum dicoccoides
CTAGGCCCCGCCAAATGCATCAACTACACATTCACACATGTTACATCACGCCACCCATTGATCTAAATAGCCCTCTCTTCACGTTTATTTCGCGTACAACATTCCTTTTGAATAAAGTGTGGCCAAAAATTATTTTAGAGTTTCTACATATATACAATATTACAAAGTTATATGGAGGAGTACGAACGCTAAGTTGCATTGCATGGTGCCCACAATGATATTTATTCCGCACTGTGAAATTGTATATTTTTATACTATATAAAAAGTTAGTCATAATAAAGAGAAACGAAGAGCATCTCTCTCTCCTCCCTGTACGCTCCTTTCATGTATGCACACAAAACTATCTCCAGGTCCTCTAAAAGTAACCCCCCAGAAAATTCACGCATGTTTCATCTTTATCTCGCGATATATGCAATGACGATCATTGTATTTGAAGTGAAAGCACGATACGCACATTGGACTTCAGAATCCACTCATTACGGTCACCATTTATGTTTAGAGGTTATTATATAGTCACGGGCTCACCGTACAACTCTGTATTTTCTCATGACATGACTAGTTGACCAGTTAAACGCTCCACGTGGCACCTCTAGTGTTGCATCACATTATCTCACTACCATCGTGCCCACCTGTCGACTTGTATCTACTCTACATCTACACTCTTATAAAATACATAAAATATACACTCTTTTAAAAAACAGAGTTGGTGATGATGGTGTGCCTGCCATCCTGCAATATAGGCCATCCGATTTATATCTGACGGATTGGAAAGAAACTATGGCAATTTTGCAAAAAGGTACCCACACACCTCTCCACATTTGCAAATAAGGCCTTCCCTCGTTCATCCTTTTCTCTCACAAGATAAACAAGTCATACAAATGCATCTTGATGTTACGTGCAACGCACGGGCATCTTGCTAGTAAGAATGAAAACAAACAAAAAATATATTTTGACGGTGGTTCAAAGTCATGACCGCGGGCACAACGGACAAGGTGGTCGTGTATTGGTATGATGAGCCGTCTATTTTAACACATAGGAGCTGGTGTGGTGATTATACACACACACGCACACATGCACACAAACTGCATCCACGCAACACTCACACAAACACATGCACCCATGCACACATGCAACACTCACATGTACACACGCAACCACGCGTGAACTGCGCCACTCACACGCACACACACACGCATGCATGCACACACCAGTACACCACACGACCAACACACAGTCGCACGCTCGAGTGCTCAACCTACACGTGCATGCGCACAAATCAGGCCCTGACAGACACATACACAACCAGGTGATTCCCGCCCACGGGTTGGAGCCTTGTCGCGCCTACGTAAATTTGTCTTTATCTGACCTTTTCCCTATGTGAACTGACAGCTGGGACCCACAAGGAACATGGTCAATTTAACTAGTCAACATGGCGCCACGCAGACTATTTGGCAGGTCAATAGAGTGCAATCCGATGCTGAACCGTCAGCAAGTGACCGTATAATCACCGCAAAACGTATATAGTGACCGTAGTCAGCTTATTCTGAAGTTCGGTGACCGTATTACGCTTTTCTCTCTGTAGGCCCTCCAAACTACATCTCTACACGTTCTCGCATGTTATAGCACTACTACTACACTCTAACACAATAAATCATATGTGTTTTTAGTTTTACTAGATATCATATTGTTACTTATAATTATTCAGTTTGCAGACATTAAAATTGCCTTTGAAATGTATGGCCAATATCATCTGTTGCGCAGGAAAAAATCCCACCCTTTCCTGTTTAATCGGGTTTGTATCGATGGATCGTGCGAAACAGCAAAACTATAGTACTATACAGTACCAGTGACAGTTCACTGGGCCATCGTATCGTCTACTCCTTCGTCGTAAGAGTGGAGCGCTTGCTTTCATAAATCTTCTAGTCCCTTTCGCCGACATGTGGGACATCAAGCTACTGGGTCCACATGCCATACCGAAATACAGTGCAGAGCAGCCGAGGTGAAGCACCCCAGTCATGGCGCCAGTGTAGTAATGAGCAATGAGGCGTCAAATCACAAAGCTGCACCTTTCCCGCAGTTAAGTTGGAGGGACGAAGTAATAATGCTAAAAAAAGTTGGAGGGACGAAGCAACCATCATTTCACTCGTTGCTGAATCTGCTTCTCCCTCATCTTCTTCAACTTGACCACGTGTTGGTTCTGCAGTTGTCCTGCCTCATGTGGGACGCGAATCGGCTTGGTAAAGCACTGACACGTGGGACCGCATGTTAGCAAACCGCCAGGACAATGTCCTCCGAAAATAAGAAACCTCCCCCGCCATCCACGCAGCAAAATCACCTCCTTTTTACTAATCTTGATTCTATAATTGTTTAGATCAATATAATTGAGATTTGTATAGATAGCACATAGGAGCAAAACCAAGTGGTACAGTTAAGGGCATCCACAATGTGTAGCCAAATGTGAAAATAGCTTTTGGCATCGTGGGAACCATTGTGGACGATGTTGCCAAAGCCAAAAAGATGGAACTGAAGCTCCCTGATTGATTGATTGAAAGAATAGAAAAATGCAACGTCTCTCCTCTTTCTCCCATGCTTGGACGCATGTAGTACAGTATAGAGCACATAGTCTACTCCCCTGTCCCTTCTATCAGAAATCACAAAGCAGTGAGGAGTCAAATCACAAAAGCACGGACGAAGCAACCATCATTTCATTCTTCGCTGACTCCGCTTCTCCATCGTCTTCTTCGAGAAACCATCTCACCGCACTAGTACTCCTAGTAGTACTAGTCCTTTGGTTCAACGGACTTCCTGGATGCAAATAAAGCGGTTGTCTCGGCTTGCAGGCGGCACTTGCGAACGACTTACCGTGGTCTCCCTCAATGCTGTTCTCCGTCGAACGCACTTCACCAAACCACAAAAAAAAGATATCGTCGGCATCACCGCAATGGGGAAGGAAGTCAAATATAGCTACTACCTCCATTTTTTTGTACACAAGGCCAGTATACCAAAATTACAATTTGCAAAGGGCCACTAGCACTAATCGAGGCAAAATTGATGGGTTTAGCAACCAAGGACATTAATATCCCACACATTTTTGCCAAGCTTGCCTAAAGTTTTCAAAATGAGAAGGAGGTACACTTGCGCAAGGCTGTCGCGGTCGCACCGCACCCTCACACGGTCGCTCCTGCACGCCGCGGTCGCACCGCACCCTCACACAGTCACTCCTCCATGCTGCAAACCCAACCAAGGGAACGCACCTGACACGTGATGTCGCATGTGAACAAACCAAACTCAGCCATCCTATCGCTGACACATAATTTTCATTCATAGAGTATGTTTATCCAAGCGCATGTTGGGGAGTATCCGTACGGCCCGTGCGGTGGTCTGTTGGGGAAGAAGAAGAGGTGAGGAAGAAGGAAAGAAGGGTTAGGAGACATAGGATATTCATTCAACCGCCTGAAATGGTAGACTGACCCAAGTCAGGCGACTTGAATAACAAATAGAAGTTTTTACACAGCAAAAGATCCATAAAAACAACAACATAAAGAAAAACTATCACTGCTTGCGGAAAGAGACAGCCTCATCGTCTTTGGTTGCCGGTGCGAACCAGCAGTAGCTGCCGACGTGTGTCTCCGCACCGTGGTTGTCCTCATCCTCCAGCTACTCGTTCAAGCGGAGCGTGCGGGCGCTCTGCACGGACGAGAACACAGCCCGGTTCAAGTCCAGGACGTCCGGTTCGGCCTGCAGGAGGGCCTCGATGGCAACGACATCCGCACACTCTGCGTCGAGTCGAGCCTCCGCCGCCCGGTTCAAGTCCAGGACATTCGGTTCCGCCTACACGAGGGCATCGATGAGAGCGGCATCCGCCCGCTTTGCATCGAGTCGAGCCCCTGCCTCCCAGTTCAAGTCCAGGACGTCCGGTTCGGCCTGCAGGAGGGCCTCGATGGCAACGACATCCGCACACTCTGCGTCGAGTCGAGCCTCCGCCGCCCGGTTCAAGTCCAGGACATCCGGTTCCGCCTACACGAGGGCATCGATGAGAGCGGCATCCGCCCGCTTTGCATCGAGTCGAGCCCCTGCCTCCCAGTTCAAGTCCAGGATGTCCGGTTCGGCCTGTGGGAGGGCCTCGATGGCAGCGGCATCCGCGCGCTCCGCCTCAAGTTGAGCCTCCGCCGCCTGGTTCACATCCATGACATCCGATTCCGCCTGTAGGAGAGCCTCGATGGCAGCGGCATGCGCGTGCTCCGCGTCGAGTTGAGCCTCTGCCTCCCGGTCCTCCTTTAGTATCGCCATGTTGAACCGCTGGTCCGCCTACACCATGGGGGACTCGGACGCCGGCACGAAGTCGACGTCCATCGTCTCATACCCATCGGGGGCCTTCTGCGCCGCGACCTCCGCCATGAACATTGGATCAGCTTCCTCCTCCTTGTAGGTTCGCTCCATAGAACTCGGGGATTGGCCCGCCGCAAAGCAAGCTTGGGAACGGAGGTCTTTGGCGCCGACCACCACCGCGATTTCTGCGCGGTGCTCCGGCGTCAGCATCTTGTAGTAAATGATCTTGCGGCACACCATGGATTTCCGGCGAACTAGGGGACGCTTGATGCGGGCTAGGGGATCGAAAGGTGGGGGAATGGACTGGAGATTTTGTGTGGTTTTAGGGCAGTGGCTGGCGTAGGCCGAGCAACGAAGGTTTTGGTGTGAATAGTGGTTCCAGTGACGACCGATCAATCGGTTTTGATTGTACATCGCTCTTGTCGCGTTCGCGTTGCAGCCCGGCACGCTTGACCCTTCACGTCGCTCACCGAATGGAACACGCTTCGTGTTGCGTTTTCGCTCGCTTGTGGGACCGCAGTTGAGAGCAAACCGACGTCCGTCCCCCTCCCCCGCCCGCGTCATTTATTATACTACCACTCCCTCTGTTTTATGCGGAGTAAATAAAAACAGAGGGAGTATACTACAGATGAGGATCCCCTGACGGGGCCGAACCCATTGAGTAACTGACATGCAGGGCCTAGCAAGCATGGGGTCCGCCAATAAGTGACCTAAAGGGAGCGTAAGGCAGGGATACCTACGTCAGAGGATCCACTTCCACTACTACTCCCTCCTTCCATTTACTATACAGGCCCTAATGCGTTTTTTGAGGCTAACTTTGACCAAATGTTAGAGAAATAATATATGACATGCAACTTACACAAAGCATACGGTTAAATTCGTATGTGAAAGGAGTTTCCAATCATATAATTTTCACATTATACATATGATGTACTATTAATCTTGTCAATAGTCAAATTGGAAACCAATCTCGAGTACAAATCTAGGAGTACGTACGAATCTAACAATATTGATTGGGCGTTGTTGAATGTTGATACCTTCTTGATCAAAGTAGAGATACTTTGACTACACATAAAACCTATATGTAAACTAGAAAGGATAGGAGGGAGTATATTGTACGTTCAAAAACAAAATGAACATTGAATACCCTTTATATATGATTTGCGGATGCTATGATCACCGGTTCAAAATTTTGAATCCGCCTTAGGTATCACGTGCCCCCACTCATTCCCTCTCGATTTCATCTCGGGGTCCAGAGATCTATTGAAAGAGGACTAGGGTGGGTACATGCGAATGATACTCGGCGGAATGTTCAAATGAGGCATGCGGGAGGATGGACTCGACTGGAGGGCGACATGATCGATGGAGAAGAGGGTTGGAGAGGAATGAGAAATAAGCAAACGCCACATGATTATACTTGGACGGCTCAAATAAACAATAAGTTGTCTCGCTTGACCTACATAGTGAAAGGCCTAATGCGCAATGCGGAGCACTGACGCTCGAATATGGTCGGGAAAACAGGGAAACCGACATGTGTGGCACACCCGTCGGGACGGCGTAGCGCAGACTAGTCCAATGGAGGAGCTGGCCCACGACCTCCTCGCCGCTGACAACCGTTCATGTGGGTCGTTGGGGCCAACAACGGGGCGCAGCTCCAGCATCGTTGCTGGACACGGCGACCGCGGTGAGCGACACGCTCATATCGTCACTAGACACGGTCGGTTTCAGTATGCCGAGGGTGGCGTTAGTGCTATGGCACGACCAACAGTATGTTTGGTTTGTGCCCAAGGTTGCCCCATCAAAGCATTGGGTAGCCAAAATTTTGGTTGAGGTATTGGTTGCCCATGATTTGGCCGACATTGGCAAGAAAAATGAACTAGAGTTGGCTAGAGTTCATTGGCATGGCAAAAAAATGGCAACCATCCAAACAAAGACCAATCTTTGGGTCATGACCAAAATTTTGGTAAGGTGCACTTTGGCCACAATCCAAACACACCCCAACACCCGGCTCGTCGAGGATGCACGGGCCGCCGCGATGCGTCCGCGGAGTGGTGTAGCGTGGCCAACTGCATCCTCTGGACCTGAGACCATGCCGGGTCGTCTTGCTTTTTCAATGACATGCAGGGATCGCATGTGAGAAAAGGGCATCTCCAACGTTTCCACAACCGCGACTGACTACCCTGGCACACCAAAACCCTCGTCCCTCGCGCCGTCGTGCGGTGCGTTCCTTGCCGGCACCAGCTGCCTGCATTCATGCCGTCCGTTCATATGTTGTCGTTAAGAGGCTCAGTGCCCGAGGAACCAACTCCGGTGACTTAATGACGCACCCGGACGCTTGGCCTCACCGGAATGCGCGACTTAAAGCGGCAACGCCCAGCTAACCTCCACACCATAGTGCATCGTCCTCCTACCTGGCACCAAATCCGCCATGACCGCAAGTGCGAATGCTCTGCGGGAGAGCTTGTCTTCGGGGATGAAGCTTGAGGTCGCCGCCCTCGCTCAAGTCGCCTCTCACGGCGCAATAGCGGCGTAGCCGGACGCGGACGTGACCGCACAAGCGGTGGCCACACTGGCGGCCGACGACGGGAGCATCTTAAGCCACGCGTCCTACTTGCCGCCGTCCAACATCCGGGACCACCGAGGTCGGGGACTCCTTCGAGGATGAGTAGGGCATGGGAGGCGGCAGGGCATGGTGTGCCAACTGGCCGGTCCGTCTCCCGTGTTCTACTTTTCCTCGCCGGAGACTGCACCTTCACTTCACTGGTCTTGAACCCCTCCCCCGTACATAGAGATCGTAGATGGAGGACGTCGATCGCCCCCGTAGAATAGGTTTATGGTCGGGTTTTTTTTATTTTTCTGTCATATAAAAGTTCCAAATGTAATGAAAATCTAACATGTTTGCATTAATCTCGGCCGGTGTATATGAATTTTCACAATAATATACATATTGTAGGAGTACTAGCAAGATGCCCGTGCGTTGCACGGAAGATCAAGATCTTGTGGGAGAAAAGGATGAACGAGGGAAAGCCTTATCTTAAAATGTGGAGAGGAGTGTGGGTAAATTGTCATAGTTTCCTTCCTATCCATTAGATATAGATCGGACGACCTATATTGCAGGATGACAGGCACACCATCATCACCAACTCTGCTTTTTATTGAACCGAGACAAATCTAACATGCGAAGTAAAATAAACACATAGGGTCTATACATACACAAATTATCTTAGGCACTCCAATAGTACGTCCACTACACATTCACGCATTTCACATCTTTCTACATCTACGGGAACCTACGAAAGGGTTAACGTAAATTGCCTCTCTCTCTCCTCCCCTGATTTTCATGGTGGTGGGCCCCTCCCTCCCCCCAATCTACAATCAACAGCTCACACATTTCACATTGTGTTAATTACGTAACTGGGATTGCGTAGTTGTAGCATTACTCGTCCTAAAAAACCCAACTAAGCCAACCTCCCAGCATATCACGCGGGAAAAGACACGGCCACGCCGTTTTAGTCGGGATTACCGGATTACTAGTAGAAGTATCGATGGATCGCGCGAAGCAACAAAAATTTTTTTTAGGGGGCGAAGCACCTAGTTTAAAAGGAAAAAAGGCGGTACACTCATAGCACTCCTGTCGCGGTCGCATTGCACCCCACACACGTTCGGTCCTTGCACATGGCTCACGCAAACGGAACGCGCTTCGGCTTGCCTCTTCACTAACACGTGGGACTGCACTTGGAGAAACCGACCATGCGCCAGACTCCCCCCGCCCACTGCGCGAAAATCCTCCCCCCCCCCACACAAATTCCCCTCAAATCC
>NC_041383.1:502785611-502793247 GCF_002162155.2 Triticum dicoccoides
GATTCAGCCGACCTTCGGCCAACTAGCCAATAATATTCCCCAAACCCCCCTCCCCCCCGTGTCCTCCTACACTCCATTTGCTCTGCCAAAGACGCCCTCCCCGCCGCGCCGAGACATCGGCGCCACGGTTCGTCGAGGGGACGCGCGGCGATCCTCTCGCTCCCATAGTACGCTCTCGTAGACTGGCGTCCACTAGCTGCGCCGCCACCTCTGGCTACGTTCTTGTGGAGGCGCACGGCGGTCAGCGCCGCAACCGCTGGGGACGTTCCTGTGGAGACGCAAGGCGGTCAGCTTCTCCCACGGTACACGCATTCTAGACTGAGGCCCCGTTCATGTTAGCTGATAGACGCTGTTAATCTCACTGTTTGCCGAAGTAGTTTAATGTCAATATGCTGTGCTTAAGAAGCTTCCTTGCCCTGTTCTGCACTCAATCTTCTTAGCTGAGATGGCATGCCAAGGCCGATTAGTTGCTAAAATATCCTGCCATATATTTATTGTTATGTAGATTGCCATGGTCTAGTAGCCAATCTGTTAGGTGAAATAGCTCTACACCGTTTTATATTCAACCTTTGTTGCTGCAATGGCCTTCGATAGTTTGATGGCTGTGTGCTCGGCCTCATTGACTGCTGAAACAGCCTGCCATAATTTAGCACTCAAATCTGTTTGCTGAATTTGCTTTACATATATTTTGTTACTTAGATCTGCTCGTCCAAATATCTTGCCATAGCTTTAGACATCAACCTAGATATTTTTTCTAGACTTCATAAAAAAGCATATATGTTTTTCCTGTAATATCTAGTAGAAGAACTATTTTGTATGTCTAACAGATGGACAGGACTTGGATAACTTCTTCTTGAAGATTCTCCGCTGCATATGTCGAGGGGGTTGAAAACTTCATGAACTTTATCAAAGCTGAGTACGGTGGTCCGAAATCAGATGTGCTCTGCTCGTGTAGCAGTTGTATGAATTCAGTTACAAGACCCCAGTCAACTGTGCAAAATCATCTACACTTGTATGGGATGTCGGTCACATATACTAGGTGGGTTCATCATGGTGAAGCTGTGAACGTCAATGTTATTGACTACCTGGAAGTAGCAGATCACCATCTTGATCTGCCTGATGCTCAGGTGGAAGAGGAGGAGGAGGTGGTGGTGGCGGAGCCAGTGAGTTTGACCAACATTGAAACAATGCTACGAAATGCTCGCGCATTCCGTGAACTTTCACCTGCAGAAGAAAAACGGTGGGCCCGCATGTTGGAACAATGCAACATTGCTGTCACACCAGGAAATAAGTTGTCAGTATTCTCATCTATGGTCACCTTTCTTAAGGTGAAGACATCTAAGCGGATGACCAACAAATCATTCGATGCGATGTTGGCTGCTTTCCGCAAATCTTTCCCAGATGCGTCTGAGCTGCCACACACCTATAGTAAAATGAAGAATTTCCTTTGTGCATTTGGATTTGGATATGATACGATCCATGTTTGTAAGAATAATTGTGTTCTGTTCCGGAAGGATTATGCCAACTTAAGTGAATGCCCGAAATGCAAATCATAAAGATGGAAAGATGGCAATGCTGTGAAGAGGATTCCTCATAATTTTTTGAGACATTTTCCAATTACACCAAGATTGCAGAGGTTGTTTCATGATGCTGAAACGAGAGAGGATGTACTGTGGCATTCTAGGAACCAGGAGTACAGAGATCAGAATGTAATGAGCCATCCATCTCATGGTAGTGAGTGGAAAAGCTTCAATGATAAACACAAAAAGTTTGCTACTGACCCAAGAAACATTAGACTTGGTTTAGCTTCAGATGGATTTAACCCATTTGGCCACCAGAGCGCCACATATAGCATGTGGCTAGTGCTTGTTATCCCTTACAACATGCCTCCAAATGTCTGCACCAAAGAATCAAAGTACAAGATGGCCTTGCTCATCCCAGGTCCAAAAAGTCCTGGAAAGGATTTTGATTTGTTCATGGAGCCTCTTGTGGAGGAACTTCAACAACTATGGAAGGATATTCTCACTCGAGACCTATATAGCAGCCCACCAGCTGATTTCTTTCTGTGTGCTATTATAGTTTGGTGCATCCATGATTATCCGGCTTTGGGCACTATGTCAGGGCGAACGACACATGGTTACAATGCATGTGTTCACTGTGACAGGAATCCGCTGTCATACGCAATATTTAGCAAGATCTGTTACATTGGACACCGCCGTTTCCTTGCCAAGGACAAGCCGAATCCTAGAAAATACCGAAGACATGTGTTCAATGCAAAGCATGAAAACCGTGATACGCTAAAGAGGCTCACCGCCGATGAGTTGCAAGTGGAATTAGAGAAGGTCAGGCATATTACACCAGGAAACCATGCTGGTAATGGTAGCGGGAAAAGGAAGCATGGCAGGGCAGAAGAGAGATTATTGTTTACCCGCAGGTCCACTTTGTGGGACTTAGAGTATTGGAAATATTTGGATCTGCGGCTTAATATTGATGTGATGCACATCTAGAAAAATATATGTGACAGCATTATCGGCACACTTCTTAATATTGAAGGCAAGACAAAAGATACCTTAAAATCTAGGATTGATTTGACACACCTGGGTATGAGAAAGGATTTGCAGGTGCAAGATGAATGTAAACCACGGGATATGGCACCAGCCGTGTACGTCTTGGACAAGGTAAAAAGAAAAGAATTCTGCGAGGTCCTATCACGTGTGAGATTCCCACATGGATTTGCTTCCAAACCTGAAAGGAGAGTCAGTGCAGATGGAAACAAGGTACAAGGGTTGAAAACTCATGACTGCCACGTCCTACTTCAAAGGGTTTTACCTGTTATCCTTAGAGGATTGGGCCGCCCTGACTTATACAGAGCAGTTGCAGAGTTGGGACAATTCTTCAGGGAACTCTGCAGTAGAAATATCAGGGTAGATGCTTTGGAGCGTCTTAGAGACAAGATACCAACTATCCTATGTGATCTTGAGAAGATATATCCTCCAGCCTTCTTTGATGTTATGGTGCATTTGGTTGTTCATCTACCTGATGAGGAACTACTTAGAGGTCCAGTACAGTATGGCTGGATGTACCCTATTGAAAGGCAGCTAGGCACTTTCAAGGGCTATGTTAGGAACAGAGCTAGACCCGAGGGTTCCATTGCAGAGGTCTACATTGCTACAGAAGTGTTGACATTCTGCTCAAAATACATTGAAACAACTGATCAGCTTAGCAAAGAGGTGGGTGAAGACAATCTCGGGCTCAATGTTTTCGATTATTCTGTTCGAGTTACAGGGAAGAGTCAACAAGAGGACAAACCTAAAGATTTGGACAAAATGGTTTGGTATGTGTTGAATAACTGTCCTGAGATACTACCTTATATCAAGTAAGTGCAGTACTGCAGCTTATACATCGTAATCTACTAAACTTGCAGCACATTCTTATATATTTAGATGTTTGACACGATCACTATGTTGTGCAGCATCTACAAAGAGGAGTTACTGCCGCAAAATCCAAGAAACATTGACAAACTGGTTATGGCAGGATTTGCGAAATGGTTCAAGTACCATGTAAGCTTTTGAAGTGCACTATCAGTTTTTTAATATATTGAGTACATAAGATGACCAGATTGTCTATTTTCTAACCATAGGTTAAGAAGATGCGGGAGGATGGGCAGGCAGTTGATGATGCCCTTTACTCACTAGCAATGGGTCCTGATACTCGGGTAAGACATTATGAATCTTGTGTTGTTGGAGATGTGCTCTACAACACCCTTGCACGAGACGAAGGCAGGAAGACCCAAAGTAGTGCCATGATGAGCATGGATACGTATGACAAAGAGACAACTGAAATGTATGCTAACATAAAAGACATTGTTCAGTTGCAGTATATCTCCAGTTTCGAGGATCATTGGTTTGTGGTTCTGTTGTGCTGTCATTGGTATAACCTATTTTCTAGGATCGCAAAACCCAGAGATGATGATTATTTCAAATCCATCAATGTCAAGCCGGCGTACCAGACCATCGAGCCTTTTATTTTGGCAAATCAAGCAACACATATATTTTTCTTGGAAGACACATTTTCACATAGCGATGACTGGAGAGTATTGCAAAGGTTTGAGCAGAGGAATTCGTTTAATGAAGTTGCACAACAAGATGATGCTTACACTGCTCCTGATGTACAAGATAACACAGATGTTCCTAATATCTTTGAGAACCATCACGTCAATGACGCCGGCGAAAAGATTGCATGTCGTGCTGTGGACATACAAGAGTTGATCAAGAAGAAGCCAACGTTCGAGGAGGTTGAGGACGAAGAAGAAGATGACACCGTGGGGAATTATGATTCAGACTGATACACATGGCGAAGATGTTGACGCTGCTGCTGTGGATGATGATTACATTGCTTTTGTCGTATGTGCCTGTCAGAAGACTTTTTTTTATCTACTATGTGAAATTGTGTTTGCTATGACAACTGAAACCTGATGAACATGTTGTTTAGTATTTTGCTGTGAGAACGTCAC
This sequence comes from Triticum dicoccoides, assembly GCF_002162155.2. Classification (NCBI taxonomy): domain Eukaryota; kingdom Viridiplantae; phylum Streptophyta; class Magnoliopsida; order Poales; family Poaceae; genus Triticum; species Triticum dicoccoides. Next base: position 502,790,125 of record NC_041383.1, read on the forward strand.
TTGTTATGTATGCTGATTTGTGTTTGGTGATTGTATGACAACTAAAACATGATGACATTGTTGTTTAGTTGTACTCATATTTGGCTGTGAAACTTGAATTTGATGACATAGTTTGTTGTTGGACTGCAATTTGCTCGACGTCTTCGAATGAGAACAAAGATGACCCGACAGGGCCTCTGCTATTTATTTATTTATGAGCAAAAGGGGATACCCCCTGATTTCCGCTAATATAAATCATTATATGTTCACAACACTACGCCCAGCCTTCTACATAGGTTTCATTCATTACTAGTTTCAGGAAAGTGCTCATGTCGTAGCCACTGAATACATCACGAGTGCTACATACAGCAAATAAAGAGACAATCATCCTACATAGCACATCGATTTTGCCCATTATCTTCACAAGCTCTTTCATCTCCTCATTGCTGTCAAGGCTGTTCAGCAGCTGTTGCTTGGCCATGATCAGAGGAACTGTATCTTTAACCTTCTGCTCTGCATCTTCCTCTTCTATCGTTCCTTCAGTTACTTGTCCAACACCCCAACCTGCTGGTATTGGGATTCCTCGGCTAACCAAATAATCAACGTAGTTTCATTCCCCCACATCAGCAACTTCCCAGAAATACAAATCACATGAATCTTCCCTTTTTTGCACGAATCAAATTGGAAGATTATCAACCAAACTATTAAAAAAATCAGCAACTGAAAGCAGCAAAACAACACTTAAACATATTATTACCCCATGATTCGGGCATTTGTAGAAGACTCGGACAGGGTTGAGGATTGTGGTTGAGACGCGACGGATGACTCTGCGTGATTTGCAGCAATGGCACCACACCAACGGCAGCGGGTTGCAATGAGCAATCGGATGCGGTGCGCGTGCCGGCAGGGGTGTGATGAGACCCACAGGCGATGGTACGGCTGGTGACTTGGTGCATATCTGGTTGTTGCCTGCTGAAGAGTAGGTGGACGAGCAGCTAGCATACATGGTTGCTGCGGCCAGAGCTTCTGATGCTAGGCAGAGTAAGTAGAGAAGAGGAGAAGCGAATGTTGGATATGTCAGTTTCATTATTTGCAGAGTAGCATATCACCATATATAGTCATAGTCTAGGTTTGGATTCGAACCAGCTACAGGAGCACGTCTCTCTTTTTTCTAAAACTCGGCAACGTCTCTTTACTGGTACACTAGCTTGTTCTGTACGCCTTCCCAAGTCTTTGATTTTCTTTCCCTTTTTTTGCGGAAGGGTCGAAGGAGGACAAAATTGAGAGTTCCTAGGACTCGAACCCAAGACCTCTCGGTTGAAAACCAAGGGTGCTAGTCACTTATGTGGCAAACGTTCCCTGTGAGGAGGACGGCAGACGAACGCATTTTCCTCGTAGTTTTCTTCATATATATAAAAAAGTATGCTACTTGGTGTCCGCTTAGTCAACAAACGATTGTGCCAACCTTGACCATTGGATTGACATTCAACGTCTGTCGCGTTTCTTCAGTCTGTTCTTCCTCAAGCCGCCAAAGCCAAACCAGCTCCGACGGGACCGCCTGCTCCCGCCTCCCACGGTTGGCTGTGATCTTCCCCGGCTCGTGTTCGTTCCCGTCCAAGGCCTCACCATCGTCCTCCGCCTTGGTTCACTCGCCACGGCGCCGCCCTCTGGTGTTGTCAACATGGTCAACAACCGAGAGGAAGAAGGAGATGATTGTACATGGTGAGGATGACAGTAGGGACCCAGCAGCGCGCGCAGTAATTTTGTTTTTTCGAGACAAAGAAGGGTATCAACTGGGTTGTGCGGGACCCGTGGCCCGTCTAGCCCAGGCTTTTATTTCATATGTTTAGCACATGACCAGCCCAGTTTTTTTTTTCATTCTGAAATATGGCTAGCCAACTATTTTGTTTTTTACAGAATAACCAACATAGGCCTACTTGCTTTTCTACGCCCTGCTGGGCCGGAAATCTTTCAAGATGAGGAGGGATGCATTTTGCCCAGAAAATGGGCTATAAGTAATAAGAAATGGGCTATAAGTAATAAGAAATGGGCTGTAAAATGAAAAAAATACAGCAAACAGGCAATTAGTTCCTAAATACTGTTTATTTGGATTTTGATATTTTAAATTTCATTGTTTTTGTGTGGGTAAAATTTCATTGAATTTAAATTAAGGTATATTTAGATTTAAAATTAATTTGAATCTGGCTAGAAATTTTGTGTTGTATGCTGTTTGGGACAGATTTGGAGGCTGACTTGTGGGTCTACTAGGTTGACGTGTACTCTGGCTTTGTCAACTTAGTCCACAAACAATTCTAGCAGAAGTGACCGTTGGATGTTAATCCAACGGCCATGCTGCTTCTTCAATATGAACGATTCTAGCTCCAGTGACCGTACGATGTCCATCCAACGGCCGTAGTGCTTATTCAACCTCTGGTCTTCTTGCTCCAGCCGCCCAAAGCAGCGCCGGGTGTGTCGCATTCTCCTGCCTCCCATGGCCGGCTGTGTTGCCGCGGAGGCCTCACCGCCCCCTACTATTCCCATCGCTGGCCAGGCCCTGCGGCGACGGCGGGCTGACACCGCAGCCGAACCAGTGAACCCTCATACTCCTCTCCGCGCGGGCTTCCACTATCGTGTCTTCCTCGGCTCCGCGTCGTCCCCTTCCTAGGCCTCGCCGTCGTACACCGCCGTGGTGCTCTCGGTGCGGCCTGGTCAACATGGTCAAGGAATGACTTCCATCGGACATGGACTATATGTGGAGAGGCTGACAGTTGGGTCCATGGCTGCAGCAAGGAAGTGCCTCCTTATTATGCGGAAAATAATGATTCCTCCACTTGACAGCTGGGACCCACCGGATGGGCCACTATATTTTGCGAAAAAAACGTTTCCCCCTGACTGCTGGGACCCACCAGCTACATCTTCGCATGCAAGGAAGTGCGTGCTCGCAAAAAAAGACGATTCACCCCCTAACTGCTGGGACCCACCAGCTGCATCTTCGCACGCAAGGAAGTGCGTCCGGGCAAAAACAAACGATTCGCCCCCCTGACTGCTTGGACCCACCAGCTACATCTTCGCACGCAAGGAAGTGCGTCCGGGCAAAAAAAACGATTCACCCCCTAACTGCTGGGACCCACCAGCTACATCTTC
>NC_041383.1:502793605-502869083 GCF_002162155.2 Triticum dicoccoides
ATCTTCGCACGCAAGGAAGTGCGTCCGGGCAAAAAAAAACGATTCGCCCCCCTGACTGCTGGGACCCACCATCTACATCTTCGCACGCAAGGAAGTGCGTCCGAAAACAATGATTCACCCCCATGACTGCTAGGACCCACCAGCTACATTTTCGCACACAAGAAGTGCCTGACAGTCGGGACCCACCTGGTCGAAGCGTACGTAGCGTTGTCATTCTGGTCACGAACGTGTACGTACATATATACTGGTCGATGTAGAGGCGCGCACGTGTCGTAGTAGAGGCGCGCACATAGCATGTACACGTACGTACATCGGACAGGGTGCAAGAAAGAAAATACGGCCACATATGTGTACATACGGGCGGGGTCTCGAACGCCTACTCAAGCATACATACGGCCAGTGCTCGTGTACATGGTTGGGTCAGAACGAAGAGACAGCGTCGTCGTCGTGTTCATGGGGAGCCAACCGGCTGAGTCGGAACGGAATGCGGGGTCGTGTTCATTGGGAGGGCTTGGATGGAATAGGCGATGGAAACGAGGCCTAGCGTACCGCAGAATGGAGCAAACGGCCTTGTGTTCGACCGGCCATGTTCGAAACGGGATCCTGTTCATCGGGAGGGGTGTGGCGTACTGCAAAATGGAGGAAATGGACCTCCTACGGTCGAAACAGGGGTCCTGTTGATCGGGAGGGGGGTGGCGTACCGCAAAACGGACGAAACAGACTTGTGTTGGAGCGCTACAGTCGAAACGGGGGTCCTGTTCATCGGAGGGGTGTGGCGTACCGCAAAACAGGACTCCACGGGATACTATTCATCTCCACCGTCGACCTCCTCCAGCGTCCACGGGCTACTGTTCATCCACCGTCGACCTCCTCCAGCCTCCACCTGCGACTGTTCATCCACGGGCTCCTGTTAATCCAGCCTCCACCGCGCGCTACTCCACCGGCTATTGTTCAATCACCCCTCTCCACGGGCTCCTATTCAACCACCCCTCCACGGGTTACTGTTCATCCACCCCTCCACCATCTACTGTTCATCCAGCCCTCCACGGGGTCGTCATGTTCATCTAGCCCTCCACGGGATCCTGTTCATCCAGCCCCAACCGGCTTGATCGATCAGGGTCCAGTTCATCCAGAGGCAACACCACGGGTCCTGTTCATCCACTCCCACCGCTCACTGTTCATCCAAAACCCCCTGCAATGCTCACTGTTCATCCAAAGAGGCATCGTCGATTGGCTTCAGTTAGCAGCAGTAGCGAAGGAATCGATCACCTGGGTTCAGTAACGCGTAGCCTGTAGTGCAATCGCTCGGGTTTAGTTAGAGCCCAACGCCTTGCACACACGCGCGTACGTGTACGAGAGAAACGCGCATCGCTCGTCCCCCGACCACCCACCGTAACCGGGAATTCCCCGAAATTTTCCTCGCCCTCGCTTCTACCACGGTTTTTTCCGTCATGGACGGCCCAAAGAATGTCATGCAGCTGCGTCTCGGGCCCGCCCAGGACGAAAAGCCCATTTTCTGTCATGATTTTTTGTCATAGAAGTAGGATCCCACCACATCTATGATGATACCGGGGTTTTTCAAAATTATCATCATAGAAGTGTCATATGTATGACAGAAAAAAAATTCGTTCGGCCCAAAATGTCACAGATGTGTCTTTTTTATGTAGTGCCGGCACCAACTCTACAAGGAGCACCATCTCCGGCAGCAACAGCGGCACTACTAGTCACACTGGCACAGGCACCAGCAACGGCTTTGGCACCTGCACCAATACTTGCACTTGCATCTGCTTCGGCCCGTGCAGCGGCAACCGAATGAGAAGTTGCACCGGCAATAGACTAGTCTGCAGTTCGCACTTCATATACCAAAGTACTTACAAAAACCGACATGTCCACCTTCTTGGTAAGCATTGGCCGCCCAAGTGCTTCGTTCTTTTTTCTTTCCATGTTGTTTCACATGATTCACTGTGTTGATCTAACCATTTGTGTATGTCTTCTTGTTTGCAAACAGAGAATTCCTAGAGCAACGAGGGAGTCGTCCAACAATCCGAGCGACCGTGGCCAAGTTTCTCTTACCATGCGCAGCCTTGGTGTCACTGAACCTGCTCAATATACTATAAGTATAAAGGATGGCCGCATGATGATTGATGCTAAAGGATGGTCAAGGTTCAAATCTAAATCATATCTTGTGGTAGGGGATGGTGTGAAAATCAAACTTTCTCGGCAAGGAGAGCTGGTCCAAATCAACTTTGAAATTCTTTAGTAGCATCACGCAACTGCCGAACTGATCTATCCTCCAAGAGATTTTGATGTAATAATCTGGCATGGTGAAACAAGTGTCCTGTGTATAAGTAGTGCGGCAGTATTATTTATCACATGGTATATTATTGATAGAATTGCAACTCTCATTGATGGTTAGGAACTGTCGTTCGATTTCATTCCAATAGCTGTCGTGCTTTATTCAATTTTGTGTATTCACCTTGCGACAACATCTAAAACCAGCGCCGTACCGATCGCTTGCAATATGAAAAGCACTGAGGTAGAGCACATGGGACCCCAAACATGTAGGGTGGGCCTGTGGCCCAAAATCCAGAACCGTGAGCCTGTCTGAGTATTATATTCTCAGCTAAGCCCGCATAATGCCCGCGCGCTGCACGTAACATCAAGATGCATTTGTATGAGTATTTTATCTTGTGAGAGAAAAGGATGAACGAGGGAAGGCCTTATTTGCAAATGTGGAGAGGTGTGTGGGTACCTTTTGGCAAAATTGCCATAGTTTCCTTCCTATCCGTCAGATATAAATCGGACGACCTATATTGCAGGATGGCAGGCACGCCATCATCACCAACTCGTCTATACTATGTTAAAAACAACTATGTTTTTATAATTATATATTTTATATATATTCCCCTTGATTTTTCTTATGTATAAAGTTGTGATATAAAAGATTTTTATATTTCTTTACAGAGGGAGTATCTCTCTGTCAAAAATATATTTATGTGTAACTAGTTACTCCTGTCTTTCTACTTCCTTTTGCTGATATATGGGGCATCCGGCAACAGGGTCCACGTGCCATATGCAACAAATTAGAGTGCACAACTGCACAGTATACACACCCTGGTCGTAGCGCCGCAGTAATGCCCAATGAGTCGTCAATTCACAACCCCCCCTTTCCAGCTTTAGTAGTAAGCTGGACAGACGAAGCGGCAATATTTCACTGGGCCTGAATCACCTTCTCCCTCATCTGCTTCTTCAGAGAAAACCCCCTCTCGGCGATTGCATAGGGTTTTCTCATGGAGAACCAGGTACAAATTCTTCATCCATCCCCGATAAATCCAAGTCCCTTGGTCGCGGGTAATCCTAGGATGGCAGCCGCTGCCGTTGATGCATTTTTCTTCCTACTGAATCTAGTGTGTTTCATTTGCAGTGCCCAAAGTGCGAGGACCCTACAGGTTTCTGCGCTCTCGGCGACACGCAACACTTGTTCCTTCTGATCCTAACACGGGATTTTAAAACGCGCACAGTATGTTCCTAGAATCCTCTTTTCTATCCGGGAGGGTGGTGTTTTTTGAACATGATATCGACTAATTTGGAAATTTGGATTGCTATATTTGGATAAAAGGTACTACTAGTACGATGGTCAACACTGACGTGAAGGAGGAAATTATTTCTAGATTTGGATTGGGAATACATTGTGTTCTCATATTATTTTTCCTACAGTGCATTATTTGCTCTTCCATAACACATGTACTCAAGATGCTCGGCCTTGCCATAACTGAATACACCAGTTTATTGGTCACAGTGAAGACAAGCCATGGATATAAGTTCCGAGTTGCGTTCATGAACCAAGAAGATCGCTGCTTTTTTATGGCTGAACTTGGATAAACTTTCTCAAGTGTTACGGCTTGAAAGTTGGCACATGAATTTTGATGGAAATAGAAGAACCTGGTCTCATCTTCACTATGATCTTCCACCCCGACGTCGTTCCAATTGTTCATCCATGTTAGTTTTGTATCTGGTTCTTGCTTGTTGCCTCGATTACTTTTTAATCCACCTATTATGTCTAACTAATCACAATTTAACTTTAGAAGTAAGAATGAATCTCTCCTCAAGATGCTACTTCTAACTAATATTTTCTTATAATTGGTGGCACGTGTAGGTTTTTTCAGAATTAAGCAGTCTGCTCGTTTGTTACTCTATAATAACTCGGCTATTACTAATGGCACTAAAGTTTACTGGATTGGCATCCACAAGTTCCTACATTTTATTGATCGTCTTGAGGTCCTTGTGGGGTGTTTCAATGGTGGAAGGCCACGTGGGATATGTGTGCCACTGCTGCACTCGTTGAACAGGTCCAACTGTGTCGAGAAACTTATGGTACGAGCTGTTTTCTGTTATATATGTTGTTCATAAACTATTGCTTATACACAGTTTTACAGCTGTGATCTTCTTGAAACAGGAACTGCCGAGTTCTATTGTTCCTATACAGATGCTTGACCATGGTCGGGTTGGACTTGCGCTTGGTCACAACATGATGTTTATGTCTACCTACTCCTTTCCCCTTGGAGGTGAAAATATACTTATTCATGGGTGGTCTCAAATAATGAAGGCCCGTCCATCTTGGAGTATAGGACAGAAGATTATGTTCCTGCTTTTCCATGGCTCTAAAGTGAATATCATGTTTATTGACCAAATTGCGAGATGAAGCTACTTTCAGAAGGTTGTGGATGCATGGGGTGGCGCCTGGGCCTTGTCCTGGAGCTTGGCGGCCTCACCCTAGCTTAACTATAGGCAAAGTAGCATTGTTCGAGGCGTGCTTTGTACAGTTGAACCTGTATAAGTACTCATACTGCTTTCAACTATTGTTGTTAAGTGCCCCTGCTGGTTTCAGTTAAGGTTGTTAAATACTCCTGCTGCTTTTACAGTCTGTCGTGTTTCTTCAGTCCTGTCTTCCTCTAGCCGCCACAACCAAACCAGCACCAGCGGGGCCGCCGGCTTCTGCCTCCCACGGCTGGCTGCGCCACAGCGCACATATCGTCGCCCCACTGTCTCCTAAATCGTTAACGCCGATGTTCGAGGTCTCGTGGTCGTCCCTCGCACGCTTTGGTGCGCTCGCCGCGGCGCCGCCCTCTCGCGTTGTCAAGATGGTCAACAAACAACAGGAATTGGCAGAAGTACATGGAGAGGATGACAGTAGGGGCCCACCATGTCAGCGTATGGAAAAAGAAAATGCTTCCTCCTAGTGGTTTCCTGACATCTGGCACCGACGAAATTGTGAGCGTATATAGTCAATAGACAAGAGAACAACACAAGATTGGTTGACACCTGGGACGTAGCTGCTTGAGCAATATTTTTTTTTGTTATTGTTGAGACGAAGCAGGGTTTGAACTGGGTTGTGGCCCGTCTAGCCTAGGCTTATATTTTATATTCACCATGTGACCAGCCCAGCTATTTTTCTTTGTGAAAAAGAGCCCAATTTATTTTCTCTGAAGAATACCCAGTCCAGGCCTTCTTATTTTTCTACGCCCTGATGGGCTGCAACTATTTCAAGACGCCTGCAAATCTTAAAAGTAATATGAAATGAGTTGTAAATATAAAAACAAATGACAAACTGGCAAATACTTTATAACTTATGAATTTTTTCACATTTTTAGATTCCTATTTCACTGGGCTTTAACCTAATTTAAATATATCTTCAGAGTACTTTTGGCTCGACATTTCAGTATTAAAAATAGTTTGAAACCCACAGAAATATGCGAAATTTTGTTTAAATTTTAACCCTGGCCCTGGCCAACAAAAAAATGGACTACAATATATTGCATAAGAAGTTGAAATGAGCTATATATAAATTATTAAAAAGAGGGAATGGGATGACTTGTGGCCTATTAAGTTTACGCGCATGCAAGATATTTTTAGTTATTATATACGTCAACAAACGATTCTAGCAGACGTAACCATTGGATGTCAACCCAACGACCGTCGTGTTTCTTCAATCTCTGATCTTCTTGCTCCAGCAGCCAAATCTAGTGCCGGCGGGACCGCCTGCTCCTGCCTCCCGTGGCCGGCTGTGCTGCCACACAGGCCTCACCGCCCCTACTACTCCCACCGCTGGCCAGGGCATCCCTCTACTCACCCACACCCCCTGCTATTCTACAGCAACGGCAACCTCACACTGCAGCCAAACCAGTGAACCCTCATACTCCTCTCCGCACGGGCTTCCACTGCCGCGTCTTCCCCGGCTCCGCATTGTCCCCTTCCTAGGCCTCGCGTCCACCTCCCTGGTGCTCTCGGTGCAGGGTGGTCAACATGGTCAAGGACCGACTTCCATAGGAAGAGTACTGTACGTGGAGAGGCTAACAGCTGGGTCCACGGCGGCCGCAAGGAAGTGCCTCCTTATTATGCGCAAAAATAATTATTCCTCCACCTGACAGCAGGGACGCAATGAACGGGCCACCGTATTTCGCGAAAAAAATGTTTCCCCCCTGACTGCTGGGACCCACCAACTACATCTTCGCACGCAAGGAAGTGCGTCCATATTACGGGCAAAAAAATGATTCGCCCCCTGACTGCTGGGACCCACCAGCTACATGTTCGCACGCACGGAAGTGCTTGACAGTCGGGACCCACCTGTTCAAAGCGTACATAGCGTTGTCATTCTGGTCACAAACATGTACATACATACTGGTCGATGTAGAGGCGCGCACATGTCGTAGTAGAGGTGTGCACATAGCATGTACACGTACGTATAGTGGCCAGAGTGCAAGAAAGAAAATACGGCCACATACGTACATACGGGCGGGGTCTCGAACGCGTACTCGCGCATACGTACAGCCAGGGCTCGTGTACATGGCTGGGTCGAAACAGAGAAACTACGTCGTCGTCGTGTTCATGGGGAGGCAACAGAATGTGTCGTGTTCATCGAGAACCAACGGAATGCATGGGAGCCAACCGGCTTGGACGGAACAGCCGATGGGAACGAGGTGTGGCATACCGCAGAATGGAGGAAACGACCATGTGTTCGACCGGCCATGGTCGAAATGGGATCTTGTTCATCGGGAGGGGTCTGGCGTACGCAAAAGGGAGGAAACAGACTTCTGTTGGACCTCCTACGGTCGAAACGGGGTCTTGTTGATCTGGAGGGGTGTGGCGTACAGCAAAACGGAGGAAACGGACTTGTGTTGGAGCGCTATGGTCGAAACAGGGGTCCTGTTCATCTGGAAGGGTGTGGCATACCGCAAAACAGGACTCCACGAGATACTATTCATGTCCACCGTCGACCTCCTCCAGCCTCCACGGGCTAATGTTCATCCACCGTCGACCTCCTCCAGCCTCCACCCACGACTGTTCATCCATGGGCTCCTGTTCATCCAACCTCCACCACACGCTACTCCACCATCTACTATTGAACCAGCCCTCTCCACGGGCTCCTGTTCAACCACCCCTCCACGGGCTACTGTTCAACAAGCCCTCCACTGGCTACTGTTCAACCAGCCCTCCACCGGCTACTGTTCAACCTTCCCTCCACGGGGTCCTGTTCGTCCAGCACTTCACGGGGTCCTGTTCATCCATGCCCAACCGACTCGATCAATCGGGGTCCTGTTCATCCAGCAGCAACACCACGGGGTCTTGTTCATCCAACCCCCACCAGGAACTGTTCATCCACCCCCCCAGCAACGCTCACTATTCATCCAGAGGCAGCATCGATCGGCTTTAGTTAGCAACAGTAGCGAAGGAATCACTCAATCGCTCGGGTTCAGTAACGTGTAGTCTGCAGTGCAATCGCTCGGGTTCAATTAGGAAACGCCTCGCTCGGGTTCAGTTAGAGCCCAAAGCCTCGCACGCAAGCGTGTATGGTATGAGAGAAACGTGCATCGCTCGGCCCCTGACCACCCACCATAACCGGGAACTCCCCGATATTTTCCTTGCCCTCGCTTCTACCACGGTTTTTTCTGTCATGGACGGCCCAAAGAATGTCATGCAGCTCCGTCTCCGGCGCGCCCAGGACGAAAAACCCATTTTCTGTCATGATTTTTTGTCATAGAAGTAGGAGCCCACCATATCTATGATGATACCGGGTTTTGTCACAATTATTGTCATAGAAGTGTCATGAGTACGACCGATTTTTTTCGTTCGGCCCGAAATGTCACGGATGTGTCTTTTTTTTGTAGTGAAAGCATTTATGTCTTCTCAAAATAACATGGCCAAAGAAAGCTTATCCCTACAAAATTATATAGTCTAGCTATGCTCCATCTTCGTCACACAAAATATTCAAATCATGCACAACCCTGGTTTCAGCCAAGCAATTGTTTCGTACTTTAGTATTCTCAAACCTTTTCAACTTTCACGCAATAAATGAGCATGAGCCATGGACATAGCACTATAGGTGGAATAGAATGGTGGTTGTGGAGAAGACAGAAAAGAGGAGATAGTTTCACTTCACCTAGGCATATCAATGGGCTATGGAGATGCCCATCAATAGATATTAATGTGAGAGAGTTGGGATTGCCATGCAACAGATGCACTAGAGATATAAGTGTGTGGAAGCCCAAACAAGAAACTAAGTGGGTGTGCATCCAACTTGCTTGCTCATGAAGACCTAGGGCATTTGAGGAAGCCCATCGTTGGAATATACAAGCCAAGTTCTATAATGAAAAATTCCCACTAGTATATTAAAGTGATAAAATAAGGGACTCTCTATTATGAAGATCATGGTGCTATTTTGAAGCACAAGTGTGGAAAAAGGATAGTAACATTGCCCCTTCTCTCTTTTTCTCTCATTTTTTTATTTGGACTTCTTTGGCCTCTCCTTTTTTTATTTGGGCTTCTTTGGCATCTTGTTTTCTCACATGGGACAATGCTCTAATAATGATGATCATCACACTTCTATTTACTTACAACTCGAAAAATTACAACTCAATGCTTAGAACAAAATATGACTCTATGTGAATGCCTCCGGCGGTGTACCGGGATGTGCAATGAATCAAGAGTGAAATGTATGAAAGAATTATGAAAGGTGTCTTTGCCACAAATACAATGTCAACTACATGATCTTGCAAAGAAATATGACAATGATGAAGTGTGTCATAATAAACGGAATGGTGGAAAGTTGCATGGCAATATATCTCGGAATGGCTATGGAAATGCCATAATAGGTAGGTATGGTGGCTGTTTTGAGGAAGGTATATGGTGGTGTATGGTACGAGCGAAAGTTGCACGGCACAAGAGAGGCTAGCAATGGTGGAAGAGTTAGAGTGTATAATCAATGGACTCAACATTAGTCATAAAGAATTCAGATACTTATTGCAAAAATCTATAAGTCATCAAAACCAAGCACTACACACATGCTCCTAGGGGAAGGGTTGGTAGGAGTTAACCATCACGCGGTCCCGACCTCCACATAAAGGATGACAATCAGAGAGATACTTCATGCTTCAAATTTGTTACACAATGGTTCACCATACGTGCATGCTATGGGACTCACAAACCTCAACACAAGTATTTCTCAAATTCACAATTACTCCACTAGCATGACTCTAATATCACCATCTTCATATCCCAAAACAATCATAAATAATCAAACTTCTCATAGTATTCAATGCACTTCATATGAAAGTTTTTATTATATCCCTCTTGGATGCCCATCATATTAGGACTAGTTTTATAACCTAAGAAAATTGCCATGTTGTTCTAAAAGACTATCGAAATAATACAAGTGAAGAATGAGAGGTCAACAATTTCTATAAAATAAAGTCACTGCCATGCTCTAAAAAGATATACGTGAAGTACTAGAGCAATTTTGCCTAGCTCAAAAGATATAAGTGAAGCACATAGAGTATTCTAATAAATTAAGATTCATGTGTGTCTCTCCGAAATGGTGTGTACAACAAGGATGATTATGATAAACTAAAAACTAAACACTCAAATCATACAAGACGCTCCAAGCAAAACACATATCATGTGGTCAATAAAAATATAGCCTCAAGTAAAGTTACCGATAGACGAAGATGAAAGAGGGGATGCCTTCCGGGGCATCCCCAAGCTTAGGCTTCTGGTTGTCCATGAATATTACCTTGGGGTGCCTTGGGAATCCCCAACTTAGGCTCTTGCCACTCCTTATTCCATAGTCCATCAAATTCTTACCCAAAACTTGAAAACTTCACAACACAAAACTCAACAGAAAATATCAGGAGCTCCGTTAATATAAGAAAATAAATCACCAGTTTAAGGTACTATTGCAAACTTATTCGTTATTTATATTGGTGTAATATCTACTGTATTCCAACTTTTCCGTGGTTCATATCCCCCGATACTACCCATAGATTCTTCAAAATAAGCAAACAACACGTGAAAAACAGAATCTGTCAAAAACAGAACAATCTGTAGTAATCTGTAACTCTCGAATACTTGTGTAACTCAAAAAATCCACCTAAATAAGGAAATCCTGATAAATTTGTGTACCTATCCAGAGGAAAAAGAATTAGATCAAAATCACGTTTCTGTGAATTTTCAAAACTAATTTACTTAACACAAAAGTTTCTGATTTTCAGCAGGATCAACACAATTATCACCGTAAGCTATCCTAAAGGTTCAACTTGTCACAAACACTAATTAAAACATAAAAACACATCTAAACAGAGGCTAGATGAATTATTTATTACTAAACAGTAACAAAAAGCAAAGAACAAAAAGAAAATTGTGTTGCCTCCCAACAAGTGCTATCATTTAACGCCCTTAGCTAGGCATAAAAACGCGAATAGATCTAGGTATTGCCATCTTTGGTATGCAATTCTTTTCTCATCAAATCCTCCAAAACTTGTCTTAGCAAATCAATCCTTTCCTTTATTTCCCTTTTATAAGATGAACTTAAATCGTGGAAAGGACTTTGATTGGTAATTTCAAGATTCATAAACCCATACCCGGGATCATCACCGTATATATCATCATATAAAATGCGTAGTTCATTTATAACGGTTTCCTTTATCATTTTATTCAACCAATCTCTACTGAATCCTGCATAAATTCATCTAGTAATCCAATCAAACTCCTCAAAAGCCTCAAGGTACAAAGATTGAGAGATTTCAGGATAAGGAACTCTCTTCCTAAGATTTTCATTGTAAGATTGATAATCTCTAGCTTCCAAAGTACTCATGGTTTATTTATCATAGAGAATATCTATAATCGGAGGGTATTCAACATCCTTTTTATAGAAAGCAACTGTATCCCTAGCTTCTTATATTATAAAAATCAAATTCACGCATAAGGATAATGGTGGCAATCTTTTTAGCTATTGGATGATTAATATTAGGAAGTTCATAAAACACCTTTTGCAAAGCAGGATGAATATGAACAAATTTTATTTGTAATTTCTCAACAAGCATAACAATGGCATCTGCATAGCACTTGGTCTCAAGAAGAATAGACTTTTTAATTAATAGGCATGGATCTTGTGCAGTCAAAGAATTCTTGGATAACACTTTTTCCAATAATATTACCGTCCCCCACATGAAAGTTTTTGTTTTATAATTTGGAGGAGTTTCATTTTCATGATTCACAGAACAACATTCAAGTGTTTCCTCAAGATTTTCAATGATAGCCTCCCTAGTTTCAGACATGATGGCAACAAACCAATCTAACAAGAGAGCACACAAGAAGCAAACGGAAAGAGACGAACCGAAGATGGGTGAAGAAAAGGCAAAGGTTTTCGAAAATCACTTTAGAAGTGGAGGAGAGGAAAATGAGAGGCGAATGGCGAATAATGTAATGCAAGAGAGAAGAGTTTATGATGGGTACTTGGTATGTCTTGACTTGTCATAGATCTCCTCGGCAACGGCACCAGAAATACTTCTTGCTACTGAGGGAGTCCTGGATTAGGGGGTATCTGGACAACGGGACTATATACTTTGGCCGGACTGTTGGACTATGAAGATACAAGATTTAAGACTTTGTCCCGTGTCCGGATGGGACTCAACTTTGCGTGGAAGGCAAGCTTGGCGATTCGGATATGTAGATCTCCTTCTCTGTAACCGACTTTGCGTAACCGTAGCCCCCTCCGATGTCTATATAAACCGGAGGGCTACAACAACAATCAGAATCATAGGCTAGCTTCTAGGGTTTAGCCTCTACGATCTCATGGTAGATCAACTCTTGTAATACTCATATCATCAAGATCAATCAAGCAGGAAGTAGGGTACTACCTCCATCGAGAGGGCCCGAACCTGGGTAAACATCGTGTCCCCAGTCTCCTATTACCATTAGCCTTAGACGCACAGTTCGGGACCCCCTACCCGAGATCCGCTGGTTTTGACACCGACATTGGTGCTTTCATTGAGAGTTCCACTGTGTCGTTGCTATAAGGCTCGATGGCTCCTTCAATCATCAGCAACGACGCGATCTAGGGTGAGACCTTTCTCCCTAGACAGATCTTCGTATTCGGTGGCTTCGCACTGCAGGCCAACTCGCTTGGCCATCTGGAGCAGATCGACAGCTATGCCCCTGGCCATCAGGTCATATTTGGAAACTTAAACTACATGGCTGATATTCGCGGAGACTTGATCTTCGACGGATTCGAGCCTGTACCAGGAGCGTCGAATAGTCATGACGTACATGACTTAGGTCTACCCTCGGACAGTATTCGGACTATCGCACCTGCTGCTGCCCGGCCTTTTATCTGGAGCGGATCGCGCCATCCGAGGACGGGTGGATGGACCCCGCCACGGAGACCGCACACTCATCGGCGTTGGAGCCAAACAAAGGCTCCACCTCTAAGGAAACTTGTGTCACCGGACCACCGGACTTGTCACCGGACCGCCGGACATGTCTCCGGTCTCAGGTTCCGGACCGCGTGCGTCCATGCCTATCGAATCAGATTGGGCGCTGATCATGGAGTTTACCTCCACGGATATCTTTCAACACTCACCCTTGGGTGACGTGCTAGATTCATTAAGGTCTCTCTCTTTATCAGAAGACTCTTGGCCGAACTATGTCCGGCTCGAGTGGGATATAGACAAGGAAGAAATTCGCTACCCACCCACCACCCACTTAATAGCCACTGTCGATGACTTAACCGACATGCTTGACTTTGACTCCGAAGACATCGACGGTATGGACGTCGATGCGGGAGATGATCCAGAACCACCACCCACGGGGCGCTGGACAGCCACCTCATCATATGATATATACATGGTGGACACACCCAAGGAGAACAATAGCGACAAAAAGGACGCCACAGAGGATAATCCCCCCGGGCAGAAACCAAAGCAACGGCGCAGACGCCACTCTAAGTCCAACCACAGTAAAAATAGCGATAACAGCACAAGAAAAATTGATACCCCAGTCAACTCCAAAGGAAACGACGACCCCATGGACACAGCGATGGAGCAGGATGAGCCATGGCACGCCGAACATAGCCCGGAGCAGACGCCCGATCACGGCGATCCCGAGGGTAAAACTCATCAACCTGCCTCCGGAGAGGAGGACAGTCCGGACGACAACGCATTCATCATCCCGGAAAAATGTTTGGAACAAGAGAACCTCCACAGAAGGCTTATGGCCACCGCAAGGAGCCTGAAGAAGCAGAAGCAAATACTTAAAGCCGCGCGGGATACCCTCAACCGCAGATGGAACAAAGTGCTAGACACTAAAGAAAAATACGGTGATGATCGCCACACAAAGAGCTACCCAAAGCGCAAGCTGCTGCCCGAATTCGACAACGAGGCCATAGAGCCCATCCCGCCGAAGAATAATATGGCCGATCAGCCGGACCGATCACCTCGTGGCCACAACAGAGCAGCTACTGACGCCGCACACAAGCCAGCACATGATTTATGTGAGCTCCTGAACAAAAAGGCTGGTGCAACCAGGTACATCTATGGATCTAGAGGACGTTCTCCGGCGCAAGATCATAGCCACCAAAATGATCATACTGATCGAATACCAGTTCGGAATCAACCCTGAACACAATAACCATCGACAGCATGCCACGACACATCCAATTACAGGGGTGCTGCACACCCCCTGTGCTTCACTGATGAAGTGTTGGATCATGACTTTCCATAGGGATTCAAACCCGTAAATATAGAGGCATACGACGGAACGACAGACCCTGGCGTCTGGATTGAGGACTTTATCCTTCATATCCACATGGCTCACGGAGATGATCTCCACGCCATTAAATACCTGCCCCTCAAGTTGAAAGGACCAGCTCGGCATTGGTTGAAAAGCCTCCCCGAAAACTCAATTGGAAGTTGGGAGGAACTTGAGGATGCTTTCAGGGCCAATTTTCAAGGGACCTATGTCCGACCTCCAGATGCAGACAATTTAAGTCACATAACCCAACAACCCGGAGAGTCAGCCCATAAGCTTTGGAACATATTTCTCACTAAGAAGAATCAAATCGCCGATTGTCCGGATGCTGAAGCCTTAGCGGCCTTCAAGCACAGTATCCGATACGAATGGCTCTCCAGACACCTCGGCCAAGAAAAGCCAAGGACAATGGCAGCCCTAACAAGCCTTATGACCCGCTTTTGCGCGGGAGAAGACAGCTGGTTGGCCCGTAGAGGTAACAGCGACCCAGGCACATCCAAACTCAGGGATGGCAACGGGAAGCCGCGACGCAATAAACACAAGCGTCGAGACAATGAAGACAACCCAGATAACACAGCGGTCAATGCCGGATCCAGGGGCTCTCGACCCGGTTAATGGAAAAAGCCATTAAAAGGCAGCAGTGATGGACCGTCCAGCCTAAATAAGGTTCTGGATAGATTATGCCAAATTCATGGCACCCCCTAAAAACCTGCAAACCGTACCCACAGAGAATGTTGGGTCTTCAAGCAGGCCGGCAAGCTAAACACCGAACACAAAGGAAGGGAGACACCAAGTGAGGACGAGGATGAGCCTCGCCAGCCGAACACTGGGGGACAGAAAAAATTCCCACCAGAAGTCAAAACAGTGAGTATGATCTACGCAACTCTTATACCGAAGAGAAGGCGCAAATGCGCACTTAGAGACGTATACGCTGTAGAGCCCGTCGCCCTGAAATTCAACCCTTGGTCGGCCTGTCGATCACTTTTGATCGCAGGGATCATCCGACTAGTATCCGGCACGGAGGATCGGCTACCTTGGTGCTCGACCCAATAATTGATGGATACCATCTCACTCGAGTCCTTATGGACGACAGCATTAGTCTTAATCTGATATATCAGGACACCATCTGCAAGATGGGGATAGACCCGTCAAGAATAAGGCAAAGTAACAATACCTTTAAAGGAGTGATACCAGGTGTTGAGGCCCGCTGCATGGGCTCCCTCATATTAGAGGTTATATTCGGATCTCCCGACAACTTCAGAAGCGAAGAATTAATCTTCGACATAGCTCCATTCGAAAGAGGCTATCACACACTACTCAGAAGAGTGGCCTTCGCTCGCTTCAATGCGGTACCGCACTACAACTACCTTAAACTCAAGATGCCCGGTCCACGCGGTGTCATCACAGTTAGTGGAAACACAGAGCGTTCCATATGTGCGGAAGAATATGTGGCGGCTCTAGCAGCCGAACACTAAACGACCTCTTCAACCAGAATACATGATCGATCGTGAAGACCACGGACACGGTTAGACGAGTCCGGCTCACCACCGGTGGTAATAGCCCAGAAAAACCTGAGCTGGGGTCTATATATATACCCCATTGGTGGTACTAGGGGATGCAAACATGTAACAAAGCCCACAGTTCGGCTTGACCCTATTAATATAACAATATATTGCATTTTCATGATTCATTGAGAATAACCAACTTCACGCGCGATTACACAAGACTCTTTTACCTGAGTTTTATTTTTTTATAGATACCAATCGTGCGACACCCTTCCAGGATACGGCACAACGGAGACAAAGGCGTAGACGTGCAGCAGGGCCCCGCTCAAAGGTTTCTCTTTAGATTAAGCCCCTGCGTAGACCTTCTTTAATGTCTCTTGTTGCTTAACATCCCATGGGTACTTAATACACCCACAAGGGATACTGGTGTTATTGCCATTTCGCCACGACAGAACAGATTAATGCACGTACCTCGAAATTATGGGTTCATTATCGAGGGCGTTACTCAGCTCAGTATATGTTACAAAGTTCTAATACCTTCGGGAGTGTTCGGCGTCGCGAGTTTGGCCTTATATGCATCAGCTCTGAATCATGTCTTTGGTCAAATGTTGGGTTTGCCCGGCTCCTGGGTTTGCTACCTTACGTTCCGTTTTATCGGCTAAGGCGGCCAAAGGAGAGCTATTGTGATTGTGCCTTGGTTATTCCGAATGAGCACCTTAGTAGAGAAAGCCGAAAATTGACTGTCATGATACAGCGAGAGACTGGTCAACCACTCGATGACTTATCGGAATCTTTGGGATTCGTCCGCATTAATGAAGGACTGGTTTCCCAGTCATGTACGTACGCACACCGAATTCAGATGAACGTAGAAGTACCAGGGGCTATATAGTAGCCCTGCTGTCAAACTCCTCTGGCTAAGTGAAAGTGTTAAAGCAATATAGCCCGATTGCCTAGTTCGACGAGCGATCACCTCCTTAATGGACCAAGACGTTGGATCAAGTATGATTACGTGCCTTTTCGAACACCCCCGCATTGTATGTGTGGGGGCTGAAGCCGACAACTGCAAACTTTCAGGTTATATACATACATAAACGGCCGCACAGGAGGCACTACAATACTTTCAGGCAAAAGTATAAATACAGCCTTTATAATCAAAATAACATTGTTTTTACAATTGAGATATATGTCACTCGAACATAATACTCTTACAACACTGAGCCTCTATCAAACGGGCACCTTCTAGGACTTGCTCAAAATAGTGCTCGGCCGGGTCCTGGCCACCCGCCGGACCCCGGGTTGCAATACCGGTGGCCTCCATATCCGCCCAATATGTTTTAACACGGGCAAGAGCCATCCGCGCACCCTCTATGCACGCCGACCTCTTCACAATGTCAATACGCGACACAACGCCAAGGAATTGTTGCACTAAACCAAAATAACTGTGCGACCTTGGTCCCTTCGGCCAGAGATGGTCTACGACGGACCTCATGGCATGTCCGGACAACCTATGGAGCTCGGCCCATGTGGCCATCCTTTCATTCAATGGCAGCGGATGCGTCGGGGAACTGAACTGTGACTAGAATAACCTTTCCACCTCATCATCTTTTTGGTCTTTGAAAAACTTGGTCGCATCAGTAGTACTTTTTGCCAGGTCCGCATACGCGTCTGCAGCACTCCATAGCTGATACAGAGGGGCATACTTCGGATCTCCAAACTTCATCCGCAACAAGAAGGGCCTCCCAGCCGTGATATCTCCGGCTTGTCGAAGCTCCTCCCGAGCAGCTCTAATTTCAGAGCACGTTTCCTTGGCCGCGTCCAAGGCCTTCTTCAGGTCAGCCGCTTTCGATTGGCTCTCCTTTTCAAGGAGCTCATATCGGCCGGCAGCATCTTTCAGCTCCACAGCCATCTTCGCTATTTTATCTTCGATTCGGCGATGAGAAGCCTGTTCGGCTCTCAACTCTTCGGCCGCCTTTAGAGCGGCCGCATCGCTTATCCTAGCTTTTTCTTTGGCTAGGGAAAGTTCCGCCCTTAGAGCCTCCACGGCAGCAGCTCCATCTGCAGCCACAGCATATTATATTAGCATCATGCTCCTCTTAATATTTGCTGACAAAAAAGATAAGTAGCACATACCCTGTGCCTTGTCAAGCCGCTTGTTTACAAGCGCGATGTCGGCATCTGCCACATCAAGCTGTCGCCTTAGTTCGGAGAACTTAGCAGTCTGGTCAACTGCCGGACACTTAGCCATCTGCACATAATGCAGCGCGATCATTACTTGGGAATATGATCCTCCGTTTGCCACTCGGGGGCTGGCAACCAAAGTCTCGGGGGCTGGCAACCAGAGTCTCGGGGTCTACTATCTATACGGTGCACACCTAGCGTGTGCGGTATAGCCGAAAGATTGCGCAATTGTTTATGTACCTCAAAGCCTTTGAGCAGGCTCATAAAAGCTTCATTCAACCCGCTTTTGGCGGATGAAATCTTCTCGAATACCGTACCCATTAAAGTACGGTGAGCCTCTGAGAGAGCAGCTCGCTCCAGAAGGCCCGTTAGTGTGTCCGACTGACTGCCGGATAGTCCCGGACTCTTCCTACTGACCTCCTTGGGAGTCGGACACTTCGGGCTTCGGGTGGCTGAAGCATTGACTTCTGGCCTTGACGGATCAGGAATCCTCCGTGAAGACACCTCAGGGTCGCCCGCCCCGTGGGGCGGGGAGACAGGTGGAGTTTCACTCTCCATCATCTCCGGAAGAAGGTCCCCCGAAGACGAACTCTGTTGAGAAGGGCTACAAGACGGACTACAAAAGATAGGTCCTGGTTATCGTTCTCGAAGGAAAAAGTAGTGTATATTTATTAAAATACTTTTAATTAACTTACAGCTCGGTGGAGGGCTGGCCCATTTGCGGGTATATTGCGGCGAGGACTCCCTCTGGGGTGGGGCTCCCTGGCAAAGGCTTCTTCCCTAGTTTGGACGCCTCTGCTTCCAGGTCTTCGGAGGCAGCCCTTTTCTTCCCGCGGGGGGAGGGAACCTTAGATTAACCTCCCCGATTATCCTCCTTCGTGGAGATATTAATACCCCCTGTTTGGATGTACAATGAATGAAGCTCATCTTCGGCTTCTCTACTTTTCCCTTCATCCCTCCACGATGGCACTTGATTTAGCGCACGTTTGAGCATCCTCGTTAACGTAGGATTCGGCGAGCCTTCGGAAAGCAGGGCTGGACACCTGATCCTCTCCGCCTGGCTGAGCCAATCCTAGTCGCGGATAGTTTTTCAGAAAAATGTTGTGATAAATATGCATAGAGTGTTCGGTTGCAGAGTTACTTACCTGGGTATCTGGACGATTGCAGTTCAAGCCCACATCCTTGGTGGTGTCCGGACACTTTATGCGTGGTCCAAAGAATAATCGATACATCCCTTCGAGCGTCATGCCGAAGAAGTGGTGAATAGTTCGCGGTCCTTCTGGGTTGAACTCCCACATCTGGAGAGGTCGACATTTGCAAGACAGGACCCGATGGACTAGCATTACCTGAATTATTTTAATGAGGTTGACATCCCTCTCAAGAAGATCCCGAATATGGCTCTGCAATGTCGGTACGTCATTAGCAGGCCCCCAGTCCAGTCCCACGTTGGCCCACGACGCCAGTTGAGGCGAAGGGCCCGAGCGGAAGGCAGGGGCAGCCGCCCACTTTGTGCCTTGGGGAGCTGTGATGTAGAACCACCTCCGTTGCCATAAATCGGACACCTCCGGGAAGGAACCTTCTGGCCATGGCGCATCGGCGCTTTTTCTTATTACAGCGCCTCCACACTCCGCGTGTCGCCCATCAATCACCTTCGGCTTTACATTGAAGGTCTTGAGCCATAGACCGAAGTGTGTGGTGATGTGGAGGAAGGCTTCACACACGACGATAAACGACCAGATGTGAAGGATGGAATCCGGAGCTAGATCGTGAAAATCTAACCTGTAATAAAACATGAGCCCCCTCACAAAGGGATCAAGACTAAAGCCTAAGCCTCAGAGGAAGTGGGAAACAAATACAACGCTCTCGTTGGGTTCGGGAGTGGGGATGACTTGCCCTTGGGCAGGAAGCCTATGCTGGATATTGGCAGTCAGATACCTGCCCTCCCTGAGCTTCTTAATGTCCTGCTCTGTGACAGAGGAGGCCATCCACCGACCTTGAAGGTTGGATCCGGACATGGTTGAAGGTCCGAAGTGCTTAAGCCTGAGCTTTGGTTGTTGGAACTCAAGGTGGGGGAAGGAGCAAGCGTGGGAAGAAAGGGACAGGCCTCGGTCCCTCTATAAAGGGGGTGAATATCAAGCGTCCTCAGCTTGACCATTTGGAACTTGCCTAAAATTGAGGAATCATACCAACATGCATAGTTGGGTTACCAATGCCCGTATTGATGAGAATCCCGTGATAAGGGGAACCCGATCTCTGCTTCGACAAGACGTGTCAATAAAACCGCCTCGCAACACGTGTGGTGGCAGGAGGAAAAATGGTTCGTAGTGACCGGGCCATGGCATGATGTCACGCTAGGAAAAGCTGTCAGCAGTTTGGATTTGTGGAATATTATGCTCTCTATGGTGTTAGGTGGAATTTATTTTGCAAAGCCGGACACGATTCATCTGTTCAAAGTTTATCATAGAGTATTCGGAGAGGGAACCCGCCTTGCAATGCCGAAGACAATCTGCATGCCGGACTTATCGTCATTGAAGCCTGGTTCAGGGGCTACAGAGGGAGTCCTGGATTAGGGGGTATCCGGACAGCCGGACTATATACTTTGCCCGTACTGTTGGACTATGAAGATACAAGATTGAAGACTTCGTCCCGTGTCCAGATGGGACACTCCTTTGTGTGGAAGGCAAGCTTGGCGATTCGGATATGTAGACCTCCTTCTTTGTAACTGACTTTGTGTAACCCTAGCCCCCTCGGGTGTCTATATAAATCGGAGGGTTTAGTCCGTAGGACAACAACAATCAGAATCACATGGGACAATGCTCTAATAATGATGACCATCACACTTCTATTTACATACAACTCGAAAAATTACATCTCAATGCTTAGAACAAAATATGACTCTATATGAATGCCTTCGGCGGTGTACCGAGATGTGCAATGAATCAAGAGTGACATGTATGAAAGAATTATGAAAGGTGTCTTTGCCACAAATACAATGTGAACTACATGATCTTGCAAGGAAATATGACAATGATGAATCATGTCATAATAAACAGAACGGTGGAAAGTTGCATGGCAATATATCTCGCAATGGCTATGGAAATGCCATAATAGGTAGGTATGGTGGCTGTTTTGAGGAAGGTATATGGTGGTGTATGGTACCAGCGAAAGTTGCACGGCACAAGAGAGGCTAGCAATGGTGGAAGAGTCAGAGTGCATATAATCCATGGACTCAACATTAGTCATAAAGAATTCACATACTTATTGAAAAAATCTATAAGTCATCAAAACCAAGCACTACACGCATGCTCCTAGGGGAAGGGCTGGTAGGAATTAACCATGGCGCGATCCCGACCTCCACACAAAGGATGACAATCAGAGAGATACTTCATGCTTCAAATTTGTTAGACAACGGTTCACCATACGTGCATGCTACGGGACTCACAAACTTCAACACAAGTATTTCTCAAATTCACAATTACTCCACTAGCACGACTCTAATATCACCATCTTCATATCCCAAAACAATCATAAATAATCAAACTTCTCATAGTATTCAATGCACTTCATATGAAAGTTTTTATTATATCCCTCTTGGATGCCCATCATATTAGGACTAGTTTTATAACCTAAGAAAATTACCATGCTGTTCTAAAAGACTATCAAAATAATATAAGTGAAGAATGAGAGTTCAACAATTTCTATAAAATAAAGCCATCGCCATGCTCTAAAAAGATATACGTGAAGTACTAGAGCAATTTTGCCTAGCTCAAAAGATATAAGTGAAGCACATAGAGTATTCTAATAAATTATGTTTCATGCGTTCTCTCCCAAAAGGTGTGTACAACAAGGATGATTATGATAAACTAAAAAGTAAAGACTCAAATCATACAAGACGCTCCAAGCAAAACACATATCATGTGGTCAATAAATATATAGCCTCAAGTAAAGTTACCGATAGATGAAGACGAAAGAGGGGATGCCTTCCGGGGCATCCCCAAGCTTAGGCTTTTGGTTGTCCATGAATATTACCTTGGGGTGCCTTGGGAATCCCCAAGATTAGGCTCTTGCCACTCCTTATTCCATAGTCCATCAAATTCTTACCCAAAACTTGAAAACTTCACAACACAAAACTCAACAGAAAATCTCATGAGCTCCGTTAATATAAGAAAATAAATCACCACCTTAAGGTACTATTGCAAACTTATTCGTTATTTATATTGGTGTAATATCTACTGTATTCCAACTTTTCCATGGTTCATATCCCCCGATACTACCCATAGATTCTTCAAAATAAGCCAACAACACGTGAAAAACAGAATCTGTCAAAAACAGAACAGTCTGTAGTAATCTGTAACTCTCGAATACTTCTGTAACTCAAAAAATCCATATAAATAAGGAAAGCCTGAGAAATTTGTGTACCAATCCAGACGAAAAAGAATCAGATCAAAATCACGTTTTTGTGAATTTTCAAAACTAATTTACTAAGCACAAAAGTTTCTGATTTTCAGCAGGATCAACACAACTATCACCGTAAGCTATCCTAAAGGTTCAACTTGTCACAAACACTAAATAAAACATAAAAAACAAATCTAAACAGAGGCTAGATGAATTATTTATTACTAAACAGTAACAAAAAGCAAAGAACAAAAATAAAATTGTGTTGCCTCCCAACAAGCGCTATCGTTTAACGCCCTTAGCTAGGCATAAAAACGTGAATAGATCTAGGTATTGCGATCTTTGGTATGCAATTCTTTTCTCATCAAATCCTCCAAAACTCGTCTTAGCAAATCGATCCTTTCCTTTATTTACCTTTTAGAAGATGAACTTAAATCGTGGAAAGGACATTGATTGGTAATTTTAAGATTCATAAACCCATACTCGGGATCATCACCGTATATATCATCATATAAAATACATAGTTCATTTCTAATGGTTTCCTTTATCATTTTATTCAACCAATCCCTATTGAATCCTACATAAATTCATCTAGAAATCCAATCAAACTCCTCAAAAGCCTCAAGGTATAAAGATTGAGAGATTTCAGGATAAGGAACTCTCTTCCTAAGATTTTCACTGTAAGATTGATTATCTCTAGCTTCCAAACTACTCATGGTTTATTTATCATAGAGAATATCTATAATCGGAGGGTATTCAACAACCTTTTTATAGAAAGCAAAAGTATCCCTAGCTTCTTGTATTATAAAAATCAAATTCACGCATAAGGATAATGGTGGCAATCTTTTTAGCTATTGGGTGATTAATATTAGGAAGTTCATAAAACACCTTTTGCAAAGCGGGATGAATATGAACAAATTTTCTTTGTAATTTCTCAACAAGCATAACAATGGCATCTGCATAGCACTTGGTCTCAATAAGAATAGACTTTTTAATTACTAGGCATGGATCTTGTGCAGTCAAAGAATTCTTGGATAACACTTTTTCCAATAATATTACCGTCCCCCACATGAAAGATTTTTGTTTTATAATTTGAAGGAGTTTCATTTTCAAGATTCAAAGAACAACATTCAAGTGTTTCCTCATGATTTTCAATGATAACCTCCCCAGTTTCAGATATTATGGCAACAAACAAATCTAACAAAAGAGCACACAAGAAGCAAACGGAAAGAGACGATCCGAAGATGGGCGAAGAAAAGGCAAAGGTTTTCGAAAATCGTTTTAGAAGTTGGGGAGAGGAAAACGAGAGGCGAATGGCGAATAATGTAATGCAAGATAGAAGAGTTTATGATGGGTGCTTGGTATGGCTTGACTTGACATAGATCTCCTCGGCAACGGCGCCAGAAATCCTTCTTGCTACTGAGGGACTCCTGGATTAGGGGGTATCCGGACAGCCGGACTATATACTGCGGCCGGACTATTGGATATAAAGATACAAGATTGAAGACTTTGTCCCGTGTCCGGATGGGACTCTCCTTTGCATGGAAGGCAAGCTTGGAGATTCGGATATGTAGATCTCCTTCTCTGTAACCGACTTTGTGTAACCCTAGCCCCCTCCGATGTCTATATAAACCGGAGAGTTTAGTCCATAGGACAACGACAATCAGAATCATAGGCTAGCTTCTAGGGTTTAGCCTCTACGATCTCGTGGTAGATCAACTCTTGTAATACTCATATCATCAAGATCAATCAAGCAGGAAGTAGGGTATTACCTCCATCGAGAGGGCACGAACCTGGGTAAACATCGTGTCCCCAACATCCTGTTACCATTAGCCTTAGAGGCACAGTTCGGGACCCCCTACCCGAGATCTGCCGGTTTTGACACCGACAGCTACCTCTTGAGCTTGCGTTGGTTTTTCCCTTGAAGAGGAAAGTGTGATGCAGCAAAGTAATGTAATTATTTCCCTTAGTTTGAGAACCAAGGTCTCAATCCAGTAGGAGACAACGCACAAGTCAACGAATTCCTGCACAAACAATCAACAACTTTCACCCAATGCGATAAAGGGGTTGTCAATCCCTTCATGGTTACTTGCAAAAGTGAGATCCGATAGAGATAGATAGACGGTAAAGTAAATATTTTTGGTTTATAAATTGGAAAGCAAAGATTGCAAAATAGTAGATCGGAAACTAGTATGATATAAAACAGAACTAATATGATGGAAAAGAGACCCGGGGGCCATAGATTTCACTAGTGGCTTCTCTCAAGATACCAAATATTATGGTGGGTGAACAAATTACTACCGAGCAGTTGATAGAAAAGTGCAAAGTTATGATGATATCTAAGGCAATGATCATGAACATAGGCATCATGTCCGTGTCAAGTAGACTGAAACAATTCTACATCTACTACTATTACTCCACACATCGAACGACTCCTACCTGCATCTAGAGTATTAAGTTCATAAAAAACAAATTAACGCATTAAGTAAGATGACATGATGTAGAGGAATTAACTCAAGCAATATGATGAAAACCCCATATTTTTATCCTCGATGGCAACAATACAATACGTGCCTTGCTGCCACTACTATCACTGGGAAAGGACAACACAAGATTGAACCGAAAGCTGAGCACTTCTCCCATTGCAAGAAAGATCAATCTCGTAGGCCAAACTAAATCGATAACTCGAAGAGACTTGCAAAGATATCAAATCAGGCATATAAGAATTCATATAAGAACCAAATATATTCATAGATAGTCTGGTCATAATTCCACAATTCATCGGATCTTGGCAAACACACCGCAAAAGAATATTACATCGAATAGATCTCCAAGAACATCAAGGAGAACAAGGTATTGAGAATAAAAGAGAGAGAAATAGCCATCTAGCTACTAGCTAAGGACCCGTAGGTCTGTGGCAAACTACTCACGCTTCATCCGAGAGGCAATGGTGTTGATGTAGAAGCCCTCCTTGATCGAATCCCTCTCGAGCAGGATGCCGAAAAAGGTCCCTAGATGGGATCTCACGGTTATAGAAGGTTGCAGCGGTGGAAAAGTGGTTTCGTGGCTCTCCTGGATGTTTTCAGGGTATAAGAGTATATATATGCGAAGGAGCTAGGTCAGGAGACCATCGAGGGGCTCACAAGGTATGGGGCATGCCCTACACCCCTCGGTGCGCCCTCCAGCCTCGTGGCTGCCTCATTGCGTCTCCAACTTCATTCCCAATTGTTCTGGTTTCCTTCTGGTCCAAGAAAGATCATCGTGAAAGTTTCATTCTGTTTCGACTCCGTTTGGTATTCCTTTTTTGCGAAACTCTAAAATAGGCAATAAAGCAGAAACTGGCACTGGGCTCTCGGTTAATAGGTTAGTCCCAAAAATAATATAAAATAGCATATAAATGCCTATTAAACATCCAAAACAGATAATATAATAACATGAAACAATCAAAAATTATAGACACGTTGGAGACGTGATACGTCTCCAATGTATCTACTTTTCCAAACACTTTTGCCCTTGTTTTGGACTCTAACTTGCATGATTTGAATGGAACTAACCCGGACTGACGCTGTTTTCAGCACAATTGCCATGGTGTTACTTTTGTGCAGAAATAAAAGTTCTCAAAATGACCTGAAACTTCACGGAGTCACGCTTTGTAATTAATAAAAAATATTGGCAAAAGAATCAACAGAAGGGGGCCCACACCCAGTCCACGAGGGTGGAGGGTGAGGGAGTCCTGGATTAGGGGGTATCCGGATAGCCGGACTATATACTTTGGCCAGACTATTGGACTATGAAGATACAAGACTCAAGACTTTGTCCCGTGTCCGGATGGGACTCTCCTTTGCGTGGAAGACAAGGTTGGCGATTCGGATATTATATTTCCTTCCTTGTAACAAACTCCATGTAAACCCTATCCCCCTCCAGTGACTATATAAACCGGAGAGTTCGGTCTGTATGAGGACAATCACAACGTTCATAATCATCATAGGCTAGCTTCTAGGGTTTAGCCTCTACGATCTCGTGGTAGATCAACTCTTGTAACACTCATATCATCAATATCAATCAAGAAGGAAGTAGGGTTTTACCTCATTGAGAGGGCCCGAACCTGGGTAAACATTGTGTCCCTTACCTCCTGTTACCATTAGCCTTAGACGCCCAGATCGGGACCCCCTACCCAAGATCCGCCGGTTTTGACACCGACATTGGTGCTTTCATTGAGAGTTCCTTTGTGCCGTCGCTGCAAGGCTCGATGGCCCGTCTCGTTGTCAAGGACAACATCACCTTTGGGGGAGCTCTAGCTGTAGGCCAAACCCTCCGACTAGGTGGCTTCATCATGGTCGCCCAATCGGCTGTCGCGCCGACGATGAGCTCTCGGGTCATCACGAATAGCCTCCACGTCAATTCGGAACTCGCCGAACAGATGGATCCAATAGAGCTCTCCTCCCTTAATGAGCTCTAGGATCGCATCGCCACTTTGTGAGTCACTGCAGACTATGACCGGATTGGGCTTAAACCCGACCAGAGGGATATTAAATCCCCACCGGTCACCCACGAGATAGCGGTAGTGGAGGAGCCACATATGGACCGTCCCCCTACTCTGAGGACGAACTATGTCCGGATCACCGAGCTCTCTGAGCCGGATACCCGTTCGTGGGAGGAAACAACCCAGATCCCAAGCTTAGAATCGGGTAACGGGTCAGAGAAATCGGGCAACATCCCGGAACCCGAGCCGTCGAGCCCGGGAGTTCCCCTGCCCCAGGGCGTTAGATCGGATCAGAACCCAGATTCAGCTACACCCACCCACCCGGACTTAAACCATCTCTCCCATATCAGACAAGAGCCACAAGAGACTGTACATCGCTACTGGGCCCGATTCCTCCTTGTGATAAACAAGGTCAAGGACTGTCGCGAGGAAGACGCAATTTCAATTTTTTGCAAAAATTGCACGAACAAAGGGATCCTTAATGCTATAAGTCATCGTGACATAGTACACTTTGCTGACTTAGCAACCATAGTATAGAAGTACTCTGCGATGGAAAGTACCTGGAAATCCCAACCAGAATTTTGGGATAGTCCGGCTCTCACCAAAACATTTGTCCGAACTAAACGGGCGAACTCTCGTAAGTCAACCGATCCAATCACCAAGAAACCAAAGCCCACCCCAGGGCGTGGAACCGTATTGGAAGAATGGCTCAATGGGCCATGCAAACTCCACAGCTGGCCGGACATTACACCAACACATAGCCTTAGAGCATGTTGGATACTCCGGCAGGTAGCAAAAAGTGGCGAGGATCTTCTTGTAAGCCATAAAGCAGAACAACATCCCGCCAAAGAAAACAATACGGTACAGACAGTCTTCGAGACTTTCGCCTCAAATAATAGGCGCAAATGAGCCCATCAAAATCTCGCCAAAATTTACCACGTGGCAAAAATAAACTCGTGGAACGACACTACTATAACTTTCAGTGCCAGTGACGAACCCCAATTCCAGACAGTCCGGGCACCTGCCGCATTGGTCCTTAGCCCAATCGTGGATGGCTTTCGGCTCACTAAAGTACTCATGGATGGCAGAAGTTGACTAAACTTGATCTATGAAGAAACACTCCGCAAGATGGAAATGGAAAAAAGTCGCATTGAGCAGAGCGGCACCACCTTTAGGGGAATCATCCCTAGTTGGGAGGCACGGTGTTCGGGAAAAATCACACTTGATGTAGTATTCGGCACCCCAGAGAATTACAGGTCCGAAGAAATCACATTCAAAGTGGCTCCTTTGAGCAACGGATACCACACCCTTTTAGGGCGGGACACATTCACAAGCTTTCAAGCTATACCCCATTATGGATACATGAAGCTTAAAATGCCCGGACCCAATGGAATCATCACTCTAGCCAGTGACCCGGACGTCGCACTCCGTGCCGAAAATAAAACTGCAGCACTTGCCCTCGAGGCATTATCTGATGCCCTAGCGGCCGAAGAACTAACAACGCTGCGCACCACAGTGGACAGGGACGATGTGATACTCGACAAACGACCCAAGTCCACATCATTTAAACCCGCGGACGAGATAGTAAAATTCCAAGTCCATCCAACGGACCCCATGAAGACAGCTTCCATCTGGACACAGTTGAGTCCCACAATGGATGCCACGCTACACGAATTCCTACGCGAGAATTGGGACATTTTCGCCTGGCATCCTTCTGACATGCCGGGCATCCCACGCGAGCTGGCCGAACACAGCCTGAACATACTGAAAGTTTACAAGCCAGTCAAGCAGACTCTTAGGTGCTTCTCAGAGCCTAAACGGCAAGCCATGGGAGAAGATCTAGCCTAGCTACTTGAGGCCGGATTCATCAAAGATATCAAGCATCCGGACTGGCTGGCAAACCTGGTAATGGTACCGAAGAAGGACAAATCCTGGCGCCTATGCGTCGACTTCAAAGACCTCAACAAGGCTTGCCCCAAGGATCCCTTCCCCCTCCCTCGCATCGACCAAATAATTGATGCCACTGTAGGACATGACTCACTATGTTTCCTCGATGCATACTCTATATACCATAAAATAAAAATGGCAGAGTCCGACCAAGCTGCAACGGCCTTCATAACGCTGTATGGTCCTTTCTGCTTTAACACTATGCCTTTCGGGCTTAAAAATGCCGGCGCAACCTATCAACGCATGATTCAAACATGCCTGGAGAAGAAAATCGGCAAAACAGTGTAGGCATACGTGGATGACATGGTCATAAAAACAAGACACATCAAAACCCTAATAGATGACTTGAGGCTTACGTTCGGTAACCTCCGGACATACGACATCAAGCTAAACCCGGACAAATGTGTTTTCGGCGTACCCTCCGGAAAGTTGCTTGGCTTCATTGTTTCCAATAGAGGAATTGAAGCGAATCCGGCAAAAATCCGAGCTGTGTCGTAGTTGGCTGTCCCAACAGACCTCAAGCATATCCAGAAACTAGCTGGGTGTGTGGCTGCCCTAAGCCGCTTTATCTCCCGATTAGGAGAAAAGGCATTACCTCTTTATCGCCTTCTTCGGTGCACCGAACACTTCGTGTGTACGGATGCAGCCAAGGCCGGACTGGACGAAATAAAGACCTTATTGGCCAGTAATCCAGTCCTAACAGCGCCAAATATTGGCGAATCTATGCTATTGTACATAGCTGCAACACATCTGGTTGTAAGCACAATGCTCGTCGTCGAACGAGAGGCTAACAGATACAAATTCCCGCTCCAAAAGCCAGTGTATTACGTATCCACGGTCCTCACCCCATGCAAATCCCGATACCCACACTATCAAAAGATAGCATATGCGGTCTTCATGGCATCCTGGAAGCTACGACACTACTTTCAAGAGTGTTCGATCATGGTGGCCTCCGAAGTACCACTCAACGACATAATAAATAACCGCGATGCTATAGATCGGATTGCTAAATGGGCCATCGAGCTCCTTCTGTTCGACATAACATACAAACCATGGCGGGCCATTAAAGTGGCAAGTACTGGCTGACTTTGTCGCTGAATGCACAGAAGCCGAACTCCCTAAAGAGTACGGCGCGTACTCCAACTGGATCATGCAGTTCGATGGCCCTAAAATGCTGGCCGGATTGGGAGCAGGTGTAGTCCCGACGTCTCCCACCGGAGATACGGTCCAATACGTACTCTAAATATTATATACAGACTCCAACAACGCAGCCGAATATGAGGCTCTGTTGCATGGTCTTCGGATGGCAGTCTCTATGGGCATTCAACGCCTGGAGGTGCGCGGGGATTCAAACCTAGCAATATCACAAATAAACAGAGACTTCGATGCCAAGGATCCAAAAATGGCGGCCTATCATAATGCCATCCTCAAAATGTCAGCTCGGTTCGAGGGGCTCGAATTCTGCCATGTGGCTCAAGAAAACAACCAATTGGCGGATATCCTCGCCCGCATCGGTGCTAAACGCGACCCTGTCCCACCTAACATATTCCTGGAAAAGCTGTTCAAGCCATCCGTGGTATGGGAAGGGGAGTCCGGCAACACTAGCACGGACCCAAATACACCCCCAGACTTTGAACCATCAGACGTAATCGGAGGCTCAACCACCAAAATAACGCCTTCGGCCCACGAAATCATGGCTGTAATTGCCCCGTGGACCGAGCCTTTCTTGGCCTACCTAAATAGGCAGGAGCTCCCTGAGGACCAAAATGAAGCACGTTGCATAATGCGACGTTCTAAAGCCTACAAGGTCCATGAGGGGGAACTCTATAAGAAAAGCGCGACCGGAGTGCTCCAATGATGCATCTCCGAAGAGGAAGGGCGGCAGCTCTTGGCTGAAATCCATGCCGGACTCGGCGGACACCACGCTGTGGCTTAGGCACTTGTCAGCAAGGCATTCCGCACAGGCTTTTATTGACCTACAGCCCGAGCAGACGCATAAGACCTTGTTCAACACTGCGTCGGTTGCCAGCTCTTTGCCAATCAGAGCCACATGCCTCCTACCGCTCTCCAAACAATCCCCATCACTTGGCCCTTCACGGTCTGGGGGCTGGATATGGTCGGACCCCTTAAAGGGGGAAGCCATAAGAAAAAATACTTGTTGGTCATGGTGGACAAGTTCACCAAATGGATAGAAGCCAAACCAGTCAAAACGGCTGAATCCGGACCAGTGATAGACTTCATATCCGGGGTCGTACACCGATACGGCGTCCCCCATAGCATCATCACTGACAATAGCTCAAACTTCACAGCCGATGAAGTGAAAACCTGGTGCGGCAACATGGGCATTAAGCTTGATTACGCCTCCATCTACCATCCCCAAACAAACGGCCAGGCCGAACACGCAAACGGTCTCATCATGAGCGGCATCAAACCCAGACTACTGCGTTCCTTGACAGAATCGGACACGCACTGGGTCAAGGAGCTTGACTCCGTACTCTGGGGGCTGCGGACCATGCCGAATCGCACCACCAGATACACACCATTTTTCATGGTATACGGCACAGAAGCAGTGTTACCTTGCGATATAATACATGATTCACCTCGCGTACGCATGTATGAAGAGAAGGAAGCCGAGCTATACCGGCAGGACAACTTAGATGCCCTGGAGGAGGAGCACGATGTTGCAAAGGCCCGTTCCGCATTCTATCTGCAGCAGGCTCGACGATACCAAAGCAGAGAAGTGCGGGCCAAAACTTATAATATTGGCGAGCTCGTTCTACGCCTACCGGAGAAGAAGAAGGACAAGCTCAAACCTAAGTGGGAGGGTCCCTTTGTTATTGACAAGGTTCTCACCGGAGGAGCGTACCGCCTACGTAATGCATCCGATAAGAGACTCGAGCCGAACCCATGGAACGCAGCCAGGCTCCGGAGATTCTATGCCTAAACGCCAAACTCAGTCTTCGTCTCCTTACCACTCCTTTTTCATTATGTTCCTCCCCTTTTTCCTTTCTCGTTCTTTTTCATTCTTCAGACAAATTACTCAATACAGTGCGGATGCTCGGATCGCTCCGACCGCACTATGTGTGTAAATCATACCTAGGGGCTTCTTATACGAAAGCTAAATATAATTGCTTTCATGGCTTCTTGCCTATCAAATATGCGTTTTTTTCATATGTGCCTTTTCTTCACCATTATATGCATCGATATGACTTAAGATGTGGCCATGCTGGGTTGCCTGGCTCTTGTATTGATGCCTTACGTTCCCGTTAATTCGGCTAGGGCATAAGGGGAGCACCTCTGCGATTGTTACTGCCGGTTGAGCCAGATGTGTACCTCAGACTGGGTGAAGCCGAAAGCTAGTGTTCTTAAGGGAATATTCGATCGGTGGACAGAAGATGTTCTTTTTCACTTATTACAACGTGAACCCCCAGAAATTTTTTATCCCGCGTCTCTGTTCGCAGTCCGGACATGTACATTGATGCATGCACACCCAGGGAAAGGAACCCCTAATGGAACTATTCTCCCTGGAAGATGTTTCTTACTATCCATGTAATATAACATAACTAGTTGGGTACTTGTCTGTTCAAGCACTTATGACCCCTACGCCTGGTTTCCATGCATACCCTGGTTCTGCATAACTGAGCGGGTATTCGGATACACCCCAGACTATCGGATCTGGGGGCTGAAGCGAAAAGGTCTGCCATGACAAATGATTTTAATCCGTCTAGGGACTACATATGTCCAATAAATTACATAGTCACTTGGACTGACTATATTCTTCCTCTATACCATCCAACAGGCTATCTAGCTTACAATCCTGTTGGGAATACTTTGCGGCTAACGCTACCTGGTCATACACCAGACTCACAGAAATTTCTTGCCCATCTGCCCTTGCCGGTCCGACTTCGGCCATATGGTTCGGGTCCAGCTTGGTGTAGCGCGTCTTCACCATAGCCCAGGCTTCTCTTGCAGCTTGCCGGCAGGCTGACATCTTCCACAATCGGAAGCGCCGCCATGCTCCTTGGAGCACATCCTCGAGCTCCCCATGCCTTTTCGCAGGGAAATGGATGGCCACAAGGCCTGGACAATACCCTGCATCACCTGTCGAGCTCGCTCGTGCAGTTGTGAGAGGTCTTGCAGTAGATCACTTGCGGACGCGGGCATCTCCTCTTCAGGACGGCCCGTCAGCATACCTACAGATATAAACTCTTTCAATATGCTTACTCGCCAAGCTGTACTACAGTTCATCTAGGCACTTACCATAAATGCCACGACGAAGCCTTCTGTTCTCCTTCATGGAGTCCGCCAGCTGAGCGCGAACATCTCCTAATTCGACACCCAGCCGAACATTGGCATCTTGAAGATTGTTCTTCTCCTACCTAACCTGCGTAAGAATACGCTCGCCAGCTTTTAGCTGTCTTTGGAGATGTGACTAGTCACCTACTACGACCTCCGGATTCACCCCGGGATTGTCTGCAGAATTTGCTGTTAGACTTATCATACATGTCACTTACTAATTGGCACACTTCCAAATAATGGAGACAAATGTTACCAAATAAGGCCTTCTGGGATTCCTCTAGCTTGGAAACCGTGGCCCTCAGCTGGGTCTTGTAGTCCTCCAGCTCTCAAGACAATTGTTCATTCTTATCTACAAGGACATGTGCATAAATTGATCCTTAAAACAGTTGTTCCAACCGTTTCAAGTCTCAAGGGCTACTTTTATACATGCCTATCAAATTTTCTTACCCGTATGTCTTTGGCATACTGATCCATCGCACGGGCAAGCCCGCCCTGAGCAGCTCGGATATATGCGTCTCCCGAATTGAAGGCATTAAATGCCTCTTCGGAAAAGATGTTGTTGCGAAGTACGGACCATCGACGCCGGTGATTCGTAGCACTCTCTACTTCAGAATTTGTGGCGGAGAGCATATCTGCATCCTCTGTCGGAGGACAATTCGACACCGGCCCCGTGTTCGCTTCCTCCCTCGAAGCCGGTCCTGGAATCCGGCTGGTGGAGGCGTGATTGGCAGGATCCCCGGACATAGTCCGGCTAATCCTCTTTCTGCCAGGACACAAATGACGCTGTCACATTTCAAACACAATAATCACAGAGCAGGTTTTTATCATACGTCTGTAGTGGTGTTTCTTCCCTAACCGCCTTCCTCTTAAACATGCCTGATTCGGATGCCCTTTGCCAATGAGCCCCTAGGGGCTCGGTGCCGCGTTCCGATTGTCGTCTCTACAAAAATACAATATTCCAAGCATAAGGCATGACATCACAAAGGATTCCTCTTCAGAGGATAGGGTTTTTTAGCTTTGCTTACATGTGATGCAGGTAGCAGTCCAGGATAGTCGGTGATAATAGCCACTTAGGCACCATCAGAACTCACCTGATAAAATGTCCCATTGACAAGCTCCACGGTAACATCCGGGTCTTCATCGAGTCCCGGATCGCAGGCCCTTCCGGGGTCCTCTGGCTGCAAGGAGGGGCTAGAGAATCCTTCTACGACCCTCCTCAGTTCCTGCTCAGAAATACCGAGGTAAATAATCTTGATGAAGGATGCCAGAATGAATGAAGTGGGGGGGAAGAGTGACGACTTACCCAACTTGGGGGGTTGTACATAGAAAACCCATCCCGCGGTTTAATATGAAGGAATTCTTCTTCTTCTCCTTTATACAAATCGGACAATATTCTCGCCAGAGCAGTGGCGGAGTCCGGACCCTTACGACCGCAGTGGGTGGCATCATCTTCCCTGTTGTAGTGCCACATGGGCTTCCCCCGATACTGAAGCGATTGCACTCCCCGCATTATGCATATTGCCATGACCTCAACTATTGTCATCCCTGATTTGGCCAGTAACTTTATCTTGTTCATCAGGAAGTATACTTCTCTGGTATCCTCCTCCTGGGGGCCCCGAGGGCGCCAACTTCGGCGTGCCTTTGGCGCGGCATTACTGAACTCAGGGAGACCTGTCCAGACTGGATCCGGAAGGGGAACATCATTGACATAAAACCACTCCGAGGGCCAGTTCTTCGGTGCCTTCTTCGGAGTACCGGATAGGTATCCGGTCTCGGCGACACGCCATACTTCGGCTCTGCCCACTTGATATATAGATCCCCTTGGTTGCGAGGGACGAGGCAGGACAACTTCTTCCATAACCGGAAATGAGCCTCGCAGTGAAGAAATAGTTCGCAAAGTGCGACGTATCCTGCTATGTGCAGCACGAAGGCAGGGGTGAAGTTGTGCAACTGGAGGCTGTAGAACTCCAGGAGGCCGTGAAGGAGGCCGTAGAACTCAAGGAGGCCGTGAAGGAATGGGTGGATTGGAAACCCGACGCCTCTTAGAAGATGCAGGATGAGGCATATTCGCTCCCCCAGGGATGGATTAGGAGATCTCTCCGCTTGCTCCCCGCCATTATAGGTGGCTAGTCCTGCTCGGACGGGGACCATGAACGCTGGTGGAAGAAACCCCTGGGACTGCAACTCTATTAAGTGGTTTTGAGGAA
This sequence comes from Triticum dicoccoides, assembly GCF_002162155.2. NCBI lineage: Eukaryota > Viridiplantae > Streptophyta > Magnoliopsida > Poales > Poaceae > Triticum > Triticum dicoccoides. The sequence goes on from NC_041383.1 coordinate 502,828,699, forward strand.
GAGAGCATTCTTCCCAGTCACCTGGCCTAGAGCTACGAGAACGAGGGGAGGAGCTGCGACGACCAGCCCTGCTGGAATGATTCTTTCTGGGCGCGCTCTGTTGGGTGCTCGCTCAAGGGAAGATGGAGTTTGGATCTGAGAATCCCCGCCCCTTCAAATAGACGGTTTTTTCTTGCAGGACCGGGGAGGCAAATGCAAAAATTCCCCGGCTCCTCGTATTTTCTCGACACATGGAGATGGTCATTATTGAAGCACAGAAGTCGAGGAGTACAACATTGATGGCAGACGGACACCGCTCGTTACAACAAGTACTTTGGAGTATTCGGAGATGGAACCCACCTTGCAATGCCGAAGACAAACTGCACGCCGGACTCATCGTCATTGAAGCCTGGTTCAGGGGCTACTGAGGGAGTCCTGGATTAGGGGGTATCCGGACAGTCGGACTATATACTTTGGCCGGACTGTTGGACTATGAAGATACAAGACTCAAGACTTCATCCCGTGTTTGGATGGGACTCTCCTTTGCGTGGAAGACAAGCTTGGCGATTCGGATATTATATTTCCTTCCTTGTAACTGACTCCATGTAAACCCTAGCCCCCTCTGGTGTCTATATAAATTGGAGAGTTTGGTCCGTATGAGGACGATCACAACATTCATAATCATCATAGGCTAGCTTCTAGGGTTTAGCCTCTACGATCTCGTGGTAGATCAACTCTTGTAACACTCATATCATCAATATCAATCAAGCAGAAAGTAGGGTTTTACCTCCATCGAGAGGGCCCGAACCTGGGTAAACATTGTGTCCCTTACCTCCTATTACCATTAGCCTTCGACGCACAAATCGGGACCACCTACCCGAGATCTGCCGGTTTTGACACCGACAGAGGACACACACCCCTAGCGCGCACCCCCTACCTCATGGGCCCCCTGGACCTCCACCGACCTCAACTCCAACTCTATATATTCACGTTCGGGGAGAAAAAAATCAAAGAGAATGATTCATCGCTTTTTATGATACGGAGCCGCCGCCAAGCCCTGTTCTTCCTCGGGAGGGGTGATGTGGAGTCCATTCGGGGCTCCAAAAAGGGGAATCCGTTGCCATCATCATCATCAATCATCCTCCATCACCAATTTCATGATGCTCACCGCCGTGCGTGAGTAATCCCATCGTTGGCTTGCTGGACGGTGATGGGTTGGATGAGATTTACCATCTAATCGAATTAGTTTTGTTGTGTATGATCCCTAGTATCCATTATGTTCTAAGATTGATGTTGCTATGACTTTGCCATGCTTGATGCTTGTCACTAGGGCTCGAGTGCCATGATTTCAGATCTGAACCTATTATGTTTTCATGAATATATGTGAGTTGTTGATCCTATCTTGCAAGTTATAGTCGCCTACTACGTGTTATGATCCGCCAAACCCCGGAGTGACAATAGTCGGGACACTTCCTAGTGATGTTCGTAGTTTGAGGAGTTCATGTATTCACCAAGCGCTAATGCTTTGGTCCGGTACTCTATTAAAAGGAGGCCTTAATATCCATTAGTTTCCATTAGGACCCCGCTACCACGGGAGGGTAGGAAAAAAGATGTCATGCAAGTTATTTTCCATAAACATGTATGGCTATATTCGGAATACATGCATACATTATATATATTGATGAACTGGAGCTAGTTCCTTGTCACCCTATGTTATAACTGTTGCATGATGAATTATATCCGACATAATTATCCATCATTGATCCATTGCCTACGAGCTTTTCACATATTGATCTTTGCTAAGCTACTTCTCCGTTACCACTATTATGAGTGCTACAAAACTGCTACTGTTACTTTTGCCACCGTTACCGTTACGTCCATACCACTTTGCTACTAAACACTTTGTTGCAGATATTATGTCTTTCAGTTGTGGTTGAATTGACAACTCAGCTACTAATACTTGAGAATATTCTTTGGCTCCCCTTGTGTCGAATCAATAAATTTGGGTTGAATACTCTACCCTCGAAAACTGTTGTGATCCCCTATACTTGTGGGTTATCAAGACCTTTTTCCGACGCTGTTTCCGGGGAGCATAGCTCTATTCTTTGGGTCACTTGGGATTTATATCTGTTGATCACTATGAGGAATTTAAAAGATCAAAGAACCAAGATTTTCCCCTCAACTAAGATCAAAGAACCTTATGGAGGTAAGGAACTTCCATCTAGCTCCGCACTTTATTCACCTTCTGCTTTGAGTAAACTTGCGACACCTACACCTGCTATTGATTCTGACATGTCGCATCTTATTGATCATGCCACTTTTTCTATGCATGATGCTTATGATGAGACTACTTCTCTGCTTGATAATAATGTGCCATTAGGTGAATTTCTTGATGAACAACTTGCTAGGGTTAAAGAGAATGAAATTGTTGAAAGTGATGATATTAATGAAAGTGATGATGAAGATTCTCCCTCTAGGTATGAATTGCCTGTTGTACCTGAGGGTTACGTTATGGATGAAGAAACAGCTAGAGACTATCTTGCTTGCAATGATAGTTATGATCTTAAGAAACTGTTAGCTAAGATGAAAGAAAAGTCTTTGAATGCTAGAATGCAATATGACCCTGCTTTTGCTACTTCACCTATCTGTGTTACTGATAAGGATTATGAATTCTCTGTCAATCTTTAGTTAATTACTTTGGTTGAATCTGATCCCATCTATGGCTATGAATCTGAAACTGTTGTGGCACATCTTACTAAATTGAATGATATAGCCACACTGTTCACTCATGTGGAAAAAATTCGCTATTACTATGTTCTTAAATTGTTTCCTTTCTCGTTAAAGGGTGATGCTAAGATATGGTTTAATTCTCTTGCTCCTGGTTGTGTGCATAGTCCCCAGGATATGATTTATTACTTCTCTGCAAAATATTTCCCCACTCATAAGAAACAAGCTGCCTTAAGGGAAATATTTAATTTTGTGCAAATTGAAGAAGAGAGTCTCTCACAAGCTTGGGGGAGGCTTCTCCGATTACTTAGTGCTTTGGCTGACCATCCTCTCAAGAAAAATGAAATACTTGATATCTTTTTTAATGGACTAACTGATGCTTCCAGAGACCACCTGGATAATTGTGCTGGTTGCATTTTCAGGGAAAGAACTGTTGAGCAAGTTGAATTGCTATTGAATAATATAACAAGCAATGCTAATGAATGGACACTTCCTGAACCAACTCCTAAGCCAACTCCGAACAAAAGGGGTATTCTATTTCTCTGTCCTGAAGATATGCAAGAGGCAAAGAAATCTATGAAAGAAAATGTTATTAAAGCTGAAGATGTTAAGAATTTACCACCTATTGAAGAGATACATGGTCTTGATAACCCGACACAGGTAGTAAAGGTAAATTCTCTATATAGATTTGATAAGGGTGAAATCCCATCTACTAACTTTGCTAGTCAATGCTTGGATGAGTTTGATAATTTAATTGTTAAACAAGAAAACTTCAATGCTTACTTTAGTAGACAATTGAAACGTAATGCTTATATGGTTGAACACTTGAGTGAAGATATGTCTAGAGTTAAAGGTGACCTTAAGCTTATTAGTAAACATGCATCCATGGCTACCACTCAAGTAGAACAAGTACTTAAGGCACACGATGATCTGCTCAATGAATTAAATAATAAGAACAATGACAATGATGTTAGAGTTATAACTAGAGGTGGTAAAATGACCCAGGAAACTTTGTATCCTGAGGGCCATCCTAAGAGAGTTGAGAAAGATTCATAGAGAATTAATACTGATGCACCTAGTCCTTCTAAGAAAAACAAAAAGAATAAGGATATGACTTTGAATGCTTCTCGTGAACCTGTTATAGACACTCCTAAGAATCCCAATGCTATTTCTATTTCTGATGCTGAAACACAATCTGGTAATGAACATGAACCTAGTGATAATGTTAATGATGATGTTCATATTGATGCTCAACCTAGTAATAACAATGATGTAGAGATTGAACCCGATGTTGATCTTGATAACCCACAATCAAAGAATCAAAGTTATGATAACAAAGACTTCATTGCTAGGAAACACGGTAAGGAAAGAGAACCATGGGTTCAAAAACACATGCCTTTTCCTACTAAGCCATCCAAGAAAATGGATGATGAGGATTTTGAGCGCTTTGCTAAAATGATTAGACCTATCTTTTTGCATATGCATTTGACAGATATGCTTAAAATGGATCCCTATGCTAAGTAAATGAAAAATATTGTTACAAATAAAATAAAGATACCGGAAGCTGAAATTTCCACCATGCTTGCTAATTATACTTTTAAGGGTGGAATACCAAAGAAACTAGGAGATCCATGAGTACCAAATATACCATGCTCCATTAAAAGAAACTATGTTAAAACTACTTTATGTGATCCTGGAGCCAGTGTTAGTGTTATTCCTTTCTCTTTGTATCGTAGACTTGATTTGAATAAGTTGACACCTACTGAAATCTCTTTGCAAATGGCCGATAAATCAACTGTCATACCCATCGGTATTTCTGAGGATGTGCCTGTTGTGGTCGCAAACATTACTATTTTAACAAACTTTGTTATTCTTGATATTCCCGAGGACGATAGTATGTCGATCATCCTTGGTAGACCCTTTTTGAATACTGCAAGGGCTGTTATTGATTGCAACAAAGGTAATGTCACTTTTCATGTTAATGGTAATGAGCATACGGTACACTTTCCGAAGAAACATCCTCAAGTTCATAGTACCAATTCTATTGGAAAATTTTCAACTATTACTATTGGAGGTTTTGAATTCCCTGTTCCTACTATCAAAAAGAAATATGATATTTTTATTGTTGGGGACATGCATATCCCCATTGAGGTAACATAGTGTTATTTGAAAATCCTTCGGTTTCATGTTATTCAGAAGAAGTTTGTTAACAAGACTTGATCAACCTTGTTAGTGGATTCCTTTTGATGAGCATGATATGGATGAAGTTAGAAAGCACAACTTTTTGTACCTTCCTTTTAGTTTCTGTTATTTAGTTTAAATAAAGAAAAAAATAGTATTTTCTGTCTGTTTTGTGAATTATCTGTAAAGTTCTCCAAATTCCCTGAAAATTGAGTATGATTTTTGTAGAATATTTGAGAATTTCTGGCACTTAGAACACACCAGGGGGGCCACCATTTGGTCACGAGGGTGGAGGGCGCGCCCTACCCCCTGGGTGTGCCCCCCTGCCTCGTGGGTCTCACGTGGCCCCCCTCCAGTTATTCCAGTACCCACACACTTCGTCTTCCTCTAGAAAAAATCATCATGTAGCTCAAACTCGTGTTCTTGCTCATTTTGGTGCCGTTTTCGATCTCCTTGCTCAAAGCTCCATTCACAAAACTGCTTTGGGGGATTGTTCTTTGGTATGTGACTCCTCCAATGGTCCAATTAGTCTTTGTTCTAGTGCTTTATTTATTGCAAATTTTTGCTACTGAGGTGACCCTGTTCTTGAGCTTGCATGTCAAATTTATATGGCCCAAAGTAGTTTTAATGCATGATATAGTCTCTAGGCACTTGTGGGAGTAGTTGCTATCAATCTTGTTGAGTTTGGTTCACTTTTATTTTGAGTCACTAAAAATTTCAGAAATTTTTTAGAGGAAGAAAATGTTGAAGAGATTGTTGAGAGGCTCCTCGAGCAGAAGCTCGAAGGAAAAGCAAAATGAAGAAAATAAAAATCCCAAGCACAATCTTCCATGCACCACGGATGTTCGGACATGTGAATGGCCTTGTGATGCATTCTTGAGGTCCGCTAGAATTTACGATGACTTTTATTATTTGGCTGAGAATGCAGGCATCACCACTTCATCCACCACCAGTGTGAACAGTATCTCCTACTCACTAATATTTTCATGCAAAACTTTCATTTCCATACTAGGAGATCACCGCCTTCGGTGGACTTTTATTGATATGATGAGTTTAATGATATGTCACTCTATGATTGTTGTGTGATTTGTAAGTTGCCCTTGAGGGCAGCATCGAGGAACCACATCCTAGTGATGTGGATGAATTTATTGATAAAATTTCTATAGGGGAAACGCAAAAAGTGTCAGATGCAAGGATTACTAGTGTACATTTCCCTGTTCAACTTTACTTTGCAATATTTGCTAGTAGATGTTTAATTGGTCGCATGAACAATGGGGGCCTCAGTGCTCCTGACCTTGCTATTTTGCGCCATGCCTTACTTTGTGATAGAACTTTCAGTTTAGGCGCTATACTTGCTAAACGGTTGAGTCTGAACCGTTCAAAGGGCCCCATTTTTGGAGGTATCTTTGCTTCACGCCTTGCTAAACACTTTGAGATACCTATTAGGCATTATGAGAAAGAGGAAAAGGTGTTGCCCATTATGTTCTTAGACTACAAGAGTATGGTAGCACATGATTTTATTGTTAAAAATATGGAGAAGAGACTTATGTATAGCTTGGTATTTAGTAAAACTACTTGTGAGACTATTACCTTGCCTGCACCATCTCTGTTTCACATACATTCAGGCACATACCTCATCATGCCCGATGACATTTATGCATACTGGGAGATGACACGAGCCCCAACGCATGAGCCAGAGCCATCTCTTGATCCATATCAGGAGTCTACTTATCAGTGGGATCCGCAGGAGCTCGCTAACCAGTGGCACCCCGAGGACCCTCCTCAGTACACCGGAGAGGACCACTTTGATCCATGGGCATAGACCAACTTAGGCCAAAAGCCTAAGCTTGGGGGAGTGCGTATTTCTCACTGATATTACATTCATGTTCACACACTCATTCTAGTTGTCGGTGTTCATACTTTTTCATTGTATTATCCATGCTAGTTCATTTTCTTTTCTTGCTTTCTTCTTGGGTGTTTGAAAAACCTTGAGAAAAACCAAAAAATATTTAGTTATAGCTTTTAGCTAGTTTACTTTCCATGCTTGTAGTAGTAATATTAAAAGAAAAGCCAAAAAGATTTCTTGTTCTTCTATTGCTTGCTGGGAGTTTTCCCGTGTAAATAGTTTTCTCGTTCTTTGAAAAACTTTTCTTTTCTTTGGGGTTCGAGAGGAGAAGACCACGATGAAAATGATGACTGGCTCCTATATGCATTATTGTTGATCTAACCAAGAGCCCATATTACCTTGTCTTCTACTTTGAATTAAATTTTTGTAGATTCCAGCTTAGTCCAATGCACATGCACTATTATTATTATCCACACCATTCTTTCGTGCAAGTGAAAGGCAATAATAACGATATATGATGAAATGATTGAGATGAGAAAAGCTAGTATGAACTCGACCTATCTTGTTTTTGTAAATATGATTAGTTCATCGTTCCTGATTCAGCCCATTATGACCGAAACATGTTTGCAATGACAATTAGAGATTATAGTTACTCATGCCATGCTTAATTAGCTAGGAGTTTATAATAGTTTACCTTGCGTGCAACATGCTATTAAAATGGTTACGATGTGGTATGATAGGGTGCTATCCTCCTTTGAATGATTCAAGTGGCTTGACTTGGCACATGTTTATGCATGTGGTTGAAACAAAATCAACATAGCCTCCATGATATTTATGTTCATGGTGATTTATATCTTACTCATGCTTGCACTCATTGTTGGTTAATCCTAATGCATGTTCATGACTGTGTCGCTCTCTAGTTGGTCGCTTCCCAGTCTCTTTCTAGCCTTCACTTTTAGTAAGCGAGAATATTGCTTGTGCATCCACTTCCATAAACCCCAAAGTTGTTCCATACAAGTCCACCATACCTTCCTATATGCGGTATTTACCTTCCATTCCAAGTAAATTTCTATAAGTCAAACTCTAAACCTTCAAATGAAATTTTGTTTTGTATGCTCGAATAGCTCATGTATCAACTAGGGTTGTCTTTATCTTCCATGCTAGGTGGGTTATTCTCGGATGAGTGGACTCCGATCATCATTCACGAGAAAATGGCCGGTAACCGGGATGCCCAGTCCCATGCTCAAATCATATCAAAATAATTGCAAACAAAACTCCCCGAGGATTGTTGTCAGTTGGACGGTACCCGTTGTTTCGTACCAGCCATAGAATGTGCTCGTTGGTGGTGGGGGAGTATAAACTTTACCGTTCTGTTTGGGAACCACCTATAATGTATGTAGCATGGAAGATATCGAGATATCTTGGTTATTATGTTGACATTGAAAGTATGCTGCTCAAAATATTATTTATCTTTGTTTCAAAACTCGAGCTCTAGCACCTCTGCAAATCCCTGCTTCACTCTGCGAAGGGCCTATCTATTTAATTTTATGTTGAGTCATCATCCTCTTATAAAAAACACCAGTTGGAGAGCACCGCTGTCATTGGTATGCATTGTTATTAATTTACATTGAGTATGACTGGATCTCTTTTACCATGAATTACAATGTCTAGCCAGTCCTTGATCTTCAGGGGTGCTCTGCATTTATGTTTTGCGGTCTCAGAAAGGGCTAGCGAGATACCATCTTGTTATATCATATTATGATTATTTTGAGAAAGTGTTGTCATCAGAGATTTATTATTATTGCTCGCTAGTTGATTATGCCATTGATATGAGTAAATGTGAGACCTAAATGTCATTGTGAATGTGGTTAGTTCATAATCTTTGCTGAAAACTTGAATGCTGGCTTTACATATTTGCAACAAGATCAAACAGAGTTTGTGAAAGTTTTTCTTTATCGCTTTCAGTTTGTCCACTGAATTGCTTGAGGACAAGCAAAGGTTTAAGCTTGGGGGAGTTGATACGTCTCCAATGTATCTACTTTTCCAAACACTTTCGCCCTTGTTTTGGAATCTAACTTGCATGATTTGAATGGAACTAACCCGGACTGACGCTATTTTCAGCAGAATTGCCATGGTGTTATTTTTGTGCAGAAATAAAAGTTCTCAGAATGACCTAAAACTTCACGGAGTCACGTTTTGTAATTAATTAATTATATTGATGAAAGAATCAACAGAAGGGGGCCCACACCATGTCCGGGAGGGTGGAGGGCGTGCCCCCTACCTCGTGGGCCCCCTGGACCTCCACCGGTCTCAACTCCAACTCTATATATTCACCTTCGAGGAGAAAAAAATCAAAGAGAAGGATTCATCGTGTTTTACTATATGGAGCCGCCGCCAAGACCTGTTCTTCCTCGGGAGGGCCGATCTGGAGTTCGTTCGGGGCTCCGGAGAGGGGAATCTATCACCAGGTTCATCATCAACCATCCTCCATCACCAATTTCATGAGGCTCACCGCCGTGCGTGAGTAATCCCATCGTAGGCTTGCTGGACGGTCATGGGTTGGATGAGATTTTCCATGTAATTGAGTTAGTTTTGTTAGGGTTTGATCCCTAGTATCCATTATGTTCTAAGATTGATGTTGCTATGACTTTGCCATGCTTAATGCTTGTCACTAAGGCCCGAGTGCCATGCTTTCAGATCTGAATCTATTATGTTTTCATGAATATATGTGAGTTCTTGATCCTATCTTGCAAGTTATAGTCACCTACTATGTGTTATGATCCGGCAAAGCCCGGATTGATAATAGTCGGGATAGTTCCCGGTGATGACCGTAGTTTGAGGAGTTCATGTATTCACCAAGCGCTAATGCTTTGGTCCAGTACTCTGTTAAAAGGAGGCCTTAATATCCCTTAGTTTCCATTAGGACCCCGCTACCACGATAGGGTAGGACAAAAGATGTCATGCAAGTTCTTTTCCATAAACATGTATGACTATATTCAGAATACATGCCTACATTCTATTGATGAACTGGAGCTAGTTCTGTGCCACCCTATTTTATAACTGTTGCATGATGAATTATATCCGACATAATTATCCATCATTGATCCCATTGCCTACGAGCTTTTCACATATTGATCTTTGGTAAGTTACTTTTCCTTTACCACTATTACGATTGCTACAAAACTGCTACTGTTACTTTTGCCACCATTACCGTTACTTCCATACTACTTTGCTACTAAACACCCTGCTGCAGATATTAAGTCTTTCGGGTGTGGTTGAATTGACAACTCAGCAGCTAATGCTTGAGAATATTCTTTGGCTCCCCTTGTGTTGAATCAATAAATTTGGGTTGAATACTCTACCCTCAAAAACTGTTGTGATCCCCTATACTTGTGGGTTATCAAGATGTATCAACCTGCTAATAACACCAAAGGGATTGCAAGGTACTGCATTTCCCGTAGAAATGGAATCATTCAAATGAACAAGTTCTCGCTTGTCGTGGCAATGCATCCACATTGGAAAATTGGAGACAATGTTCTACTCATGCAATACCAAGCCACAGGGGTGTTCTTACTTTACATTGACTAGATGCTGAGTCACCGTGATCAAGCTGCTTCCAGGGGATAGTTTTGGTTGTTGACCCTCTTCCTCTTAGAATGTGCTAGTTGTTACTATGCTAAGTATGTAGATATGGACCATATGGTTGTCAAAATTGTTAAGTTCATAATTTTTAAGTATCGTGTTACCTAGATCCGCCTTTTGTCGAATAGTGTCACCACTATATATGTTACTCAAATGTTGTTATACATGTTCTTAAATTTTCATGGAAAGTATTCGTATCGTATGCAGTTCCTTCAGTTTAAGCGTGTGCCCGATAGAGTAGAAGATGTTCATGTTTTTGACGTGGCGATTAGCGTCGATGTCGAGAAGGTATTTGCATATTAATTGTCCATGTTGCAAATTAAGATAATATACAGATAGGCTAGCCCATACAACTGACATATTTGATATTCATGAACAAAAAATTGAGCATATATATATATATATATATGTGTGTGTGTGTGTGTGTGTGCTCAAATTATTGGTCTAGTGCCTTATTCGACAAGTAATTTACAAACCATTAGCTCGCTAATTTACAAGAATATAATGAACCGCACGCGCACAAAAGAGCTACTACGCACCTGACAGCCACCGAGCACGCACAACTGCTATCGTCCATCTGCACGTCGGTCCTGGGCTCAGGAGGAGCGGAAGCCACCAAGTCAATGACCTACACCTTGATCGATTAAGCCTGGGACAGCCTCTATTGAGGATCGTCGGTACTTCCTTGGGCGTAGCGCTCACCAGGGCTACCGCGACCGCCGGATCTGCCCCGACAACGTCCGGAGAGAAAACATTAGATCTCACTAGGGCTGCCGTCATAGCCCCCAGGCATGCCCCGACAACATTCGGAGCTGCGCCCTCCTCCATCTAGGACATAAGCTTGCGCCTTGTGCGGCAGCCTCCACTGCCGCAGTTGTCCTTGTGTCGTCACGGTTCCTGCTCCGCATCCTGCACCATTGACCACTCTCTCCATCGAGCCAGGAATATCGCGTGCTGGCGATCCTTGTTCAATTTTATGACGACCCTGACTAACCTGGTGGCTTGCTCATACCGCATTTCCTGCTTCTCTGGCCGTTGTAGGGAGAGGCAGCGGCATGGCCGTCAACCGCCAAGCCAACCATCATGCCGCCAGCCTCGATTCCGCCGTCACCCAACTCCATCTTGTCATGGCCTGTTGGGGGTATGTGGATATGTGTAGCTAACTAGCTAGCAAGGGGATCAGTAGTTAGTCGATGCCGTCGACCATTGTTGTGGTTATTTATAGCTAGCAGCTGGCTAGGGGTTTGAGGGTTTATACATACATAATCGCACATGAATTAACGGTAGTAAGCTTTTGTGTTATATTTTCTCATCGCAAACAGTTCCACCGAGTGGCATGTTTGCCATGTATCACACACGTCTTGTTTACACGAATCATTTGTTATCTTTTGGCTAATCACAAACAATTCATCTATGTGAAGTATGTCATCTATCACACACACCTTGATCTGCCTGACCATTCCTCTTGTTTTGACTCATCGCATACAATTCATCTGAGTGAACTGTATGCCGTCTATCGCACACACCTTGATCCGGTTGATCGTTTTTGTTGTGTTCCTTAGTCACAAACAGTTCATTCGAGTGAACTGTATGCCATATATCGCACACACCTTGATATGGCTGCCTATTTCTGTTGTTATGTCTCATCACAAACAGTTCGTATGGATCAACTGTATGGCACGCATCGCACACACAACTATAATGTGAATCGTGTTTGATGTCTCCGCCATCGCAAATGTTTCGTATCATTTTTTACGGTTTTATTATGTCACCATTTTCTATTAATGCATCACACATAGTTTCGTCAAAGGGTCTTTGATTGTAGTGTCACGTTAGCAGCATCCTGCAGTAGTGATAGGTACCTGGAGTTCAGAGGAGTTTTCTATAAACCCGGGATATTGTTATATGTGAAGGAGAGAAAGAAAACATGACACACTAAAAAAGGGAGGTACCATGGGCTAGAGGTCTGGCATTCATAATCCATGAATATGTGTTGTTGTGTGAAGCTTGGTTAGCTCAAGCATGGATCTAATGCAAAGTGGAAGCTTGGAAAGACGGCGACAATACACGGAATTGAGTGAGCGAGCGAGCGAGCGAGCGAGCGAGAGAGAGAGAGAGAGAGAGAGAGAGAGAAGTTGATGACATATATGGAGTGATCTCCGTAAATTATGGCGATCATGTGACTCTCCTAGGGTGCCTTCTATTTTTGCCAAAATTGCCATAAGAAGAACCAATGTGGCGACTCTACTACAGTTGCTCTTACTTGTGTTTATTTATGTTTTGTATGTTTGAACACAATGTCAATTTTCCACCTCTCAAAAATGTCTACACTCTACACCAACCATAACATAATTAGCATATCCAAGATGTACTCCCGCAAGTGAATGGTGAACTTTCTAAAGCTTCCACATTGTGGATTTATGCTCATCTGAAGTATGTGGGTGTTTAGAGTACGCCCTAAGAACTACCAATAGTGAAGGGCGGCGAATATCGGTTGGCGGAGGCACTCAAACACCTAAGTAAGACAATCATGTTCGTTGAGGGTATAGTTGGCCTCCACCTTCCCAAAGAAGATTACCATCCCCCAAGTAGTTAACTTAGGAATACATCTTCATCTCCAACAGTTGTGGTTATTACCTCCTTAAGCTTCATATTGTGATTACTTATTGGTGCAATTGACTGACCTGAGAGTTTTGGAAATTGTTGATCAGAAACAGTTCAGGACTAATGTGTTTTCTAGTGCACACACATAGAATAGGTCCCTGGAGTTCAAAGGAGTTTGCTATAAACTCAAAAGATTGTACTTGATACATCTCCAATGTATCTACTTTTCCAAACATGTTTGCTCTTGTTTTGGAATCTAATTTGCATGATTTGAATGAAACTAACTTGGACTGACGTTGTTTTTAGCAGAACTACCATGGTGTTGGTTTTTGTGCAGAAATAGAAGATTTCGGATTGGGCCGAAACTTTAAGAAGAATATTTTTGAAATATATAGAAATTATTAGCGAAAAGACCTGTTGGAGGGGGGACACCATCAAGCCACAAGCTTAGGTGGCACCCCCTCCCCCCTAGGGTGTGCCACCTGAGCTCATGGGTCTCACAAGGCTCAATTTGCCCTATCTCCAACTCCATAAATACCATCTCCTAGAGAAAAAGTCAGAGAGAAGGAATCATCATGTTTTACGATACAGAGCTGCCGCCACCTCCTATACTTCACCGGGAGAGTTGATCTGGAGTTTGTTCGGGGCTCTAGAGAGGGGGATTCATCGCCATCGTCAGCATCAACCCTTCTTTACCAACAATTCCATGATGCTCACCGCCGGAAATGAGTAATTCCTTCATAGGCTTGATGGACGTTGATGGAGTTGGATGAGATTTATCATGTAATCGAGTCAATTTGTTAGGGCTTGATCCCTAGTGTCCACAATGTTTTGAGATTGATGTTTCTATGATTTTGCTACGCTTAATGCTTATCACTAAGGCCTAAGTGCCATGATTTTATATTTGACCCTATTATGTATTCATGAATATAAGTGTGTTTTGGATCCTGTATTACAAGTCGTACGCACATATTATGTGTTATGATCCGTAGACCCCAAGGTGACAACAATTGGGATTCGCTCTAGTGATGATAGTTGTATGAGGAGCTCATGTATTCACTATGTTTTAATGCCTTGTTTCAGTACTCTATTAAAAGGAGGCCTTAGTATCCACTAGTTTCATTATGGACACCTCTACCACGGGAGGGTAGGACAAAAGATGTCATGCAAGTTCTTATTATAAGCACGTATGACTATATATGAAATACATGCCTACATTGAATTGGTGAATTGGAGCTAGTGTGTATCGCTCTAGGTTGTGAATGTTACATGATGAATTTCATCCAACACAACTATCCATCGTTGATACCATGCCTACGCTTTGCTCATATTGATCTTTGCTCAGTTACTACCATTGCTAATGATGTTACAATCACTACAAAACTGCTACTGTTCGTGTTACCGCTACTATTATTCCTATTACTATTACTATCAAAACTATCTAACTATTGTGCTACTAAATAATTTGTTGCAGATATTTAGCTCTCCAGGTATGGTTGAATTGACAACTAAACTGCTCAGGCTTATAAATATTTTTTTGCTCCCCTTGTGTCAAATCTATAAACTGGGTGAAATAATACCCACAAAGAATGTCGCGATCCCTTATACTTGTGGGTTATCGAGACCTTTTTCTATCGCTGTTGCCGGGGAGCATAGCTCTATTTATTAAGTTTACTTGGGAGTTGCATATTTGGTTATCACTTTGAAGTATTTGAAAGACGCTAAGACTAGAATCATGCCCTTTAAGATGAGGGGGAGGCAAGGAACTACCATCCCACTTTGCACTTGATTCACCTTATGTTTTAAGTAGGCTTCCCACACCATCACCTGCCATTCATTTTGATATGTCGCAAATAATTGATGATACTACTTCTATTATAAATGAAACTTGTGATGATGCTAGTAATTTGCTTGATTGAACTGTGCCACTAGGTGAATTTATTGATGAACAAATTGCTAAAGCTAAAGAGCGTGAGATTACCGAAACTGATGAAAATTATGATTCACTTGTTATGCCTAGATCTCCTACTAGATTTGAATTGTCTAAAGTACCTTAGGATTCTGTTATGAATGTGAGATTGCTAGACAATTTCTTGCTTGTAATGATAGAGATGATCTTAAGAAATTACTTAGTAAACAGAAAGAAAAGGTTGTGATAGAGAGAATGAAATATGATCCTAAGTTTGCTACTTTTACTATCTTTGTTACTAAAAAGGATTATGAATTCTTTGTTGATCCTGAATTATGAATTCTTTGTTACTAAAAAGGATTATGAATTCTTTGTTGATCCTGAATTGATTACTTTGGTAGAGTCCGATCCTTTCCATGGCTATGAATCTGAAACTGTTGTGGCACATCTTATTAAGTTAAATGACACTGCCACCCTATTTGCTCAAGAGGAAAAAAAATCACTATTATTATATTCTTAAGTTGTTTCCTTTCTCATTGAAGGGTGATGTTAAAGAGTGGTTCAATATTGTTTCTCCTGGTTGTGTGCATAGTCCCCAGGAGATGATATATAACTTCTCTGGAAAAAATTCCCGCTCATAATAAACAAGTTGCCTTACAGGAAATTTATAACATTGTGCAATTTGAAGAAAAGAATCTCCCTCAAGCTTGGGGGAGGCTTCTCCAATTACTTAATGCTTTGCTTGATCACCCACTTAAGTAAAATGAAATACTTGATATCTTTTATAATGGACTAACCGATGCTTCTAGGGAGTACCTAGATAGTTGTATTGGTTTTGTTTTCAGGGAATGAACTGTTTAACAGGCCCAGGAATTGCTAGAAAATATATTGAGGAATGTCAATGATTGGACACTTCCTAAACCACCACCTTATCCAAATCCAAAGAAGAGAACTATTCTATTCCTCAGTCCAGAACATATGCAAGAAGCAAAGTAATCTATGAAGGCACTACAAAAAAGAGACACATCTGTGACATTTTGGGCCAAACAATTTTTTCCTATCATGCTTATGACACTTCTATGACGATAATTGTGACAAAACCCGATATCATCATAGATGTGGTGGGATCCTACTTCTATGGCAAAAAATCATGACCGAAAATGGGCTTTTCGTCCTGGGCGGGCCGGAGACGCACCTTCATGACATTCTTTGGGCCCTCCATGATGGAAAAAATTGTGGTAGAAGCGAGGGAAAGGAAAATTTCGGGGTGTTCCTAGTTATGGTGGGTGGTTGGAGCCGAGCGATGCATGGAGGTTTGCGCGTTTCTCTCGTACATGTACGTGCGTGTGTGCAAGGCGTTGCACTCTAACTGAACCCGAGCGACGTGTTGGGCTCTAACTGAGCCCGAGCGATTGCACCAACTACGTTACTGAACCTGATCGATCCCTTGTTGTTAACTCAACCCGAGTGATTCCTTTGCTACTGCTGCTAACTGAAGTCGATCGAACCTGCTACGTCTTGATCAACAGTGAACGTGGGGGTTGAGTCGAGACATACGTGGTTGGGGTTGGATGAACAGTTCCCCATGGTGGTTGGATGAACAAGACCCAGTGGTAGTAGTAGTAGGCCATTGCCGCTGGATGAACAGGACCCCGAGAGGAGGCTGCCACAGCCGAGCAGCTGGTTGGGGGTGGATGAACATGAACCCGTGGAGGGCTGGTTGAACAGTAGCCGGTGGAGGGCTGGATGAACAGTAGCCCGTGGATGAACACTAGCTGGTGGAGGCAGGTGGAAGACGCGGTGGATGAACAATGCAGGTGGAGGCTGAAGGAAGTCGACGGTGGGTGAACAGTAGCCCCGTGGTGTCCCGTTTTGCAGTACGCCATACCCCTCCGATGAACAGGACCACCGTTTCGACCATAGCACTCCAACACAAGTCTGTTTCCTTCGTTTTGCGGTACGCCACACCCTTCCTGATGAATATGACCCCTGTTTAGACAACAGCGCTCCAACACAAGTCCGTTTCCTCCGTTTTGTGGTACGCCACACCCCTCCCAATGAACATAACCCCCGTTTCGACCGTAGCCGGTCGAACAGAAGGTCGTTTCCTCCAATCTGTGGTACGTCAGGCCTCGTTTTGGCTGTTCCGTCTACTGCGGTTGGCTCCCGATGAACATGACGCATTCCGTTGCCTCCCAATGAACACGAAGCAGTTCTCCGTTCTGACCCCGTTGGTTGGCTGCCGATGAACATGACGTCGTTGCTTCCCTCTGATGCCTCTCCATGTACATGAGCCCTGGACATACGTATGCGCGAGTAGGCGTTCGAGACCCTACCCATATGTATGTACGTGGGTGTATTTACTTTCTTGCACCCTAGCAGTACGTACGTGTACATGATATAGACGGGACTGAGTGACATGCTATGTCCTCGCCTCTACTATGGCACGTGCCCTTCCTTACTCGGCCACGGTTCATCGATGCAGCTTGTAGACAGACCGATCGACCAGTATGTACGTACACGTTCGCGACTAGACAAACAACCCTACGTACGGTTTGACCGGGTGGGTCCCAGCTGTCAGAGAGGTAAGGAGGCACTTCCTTGCGTGTGAAGATATAGCTGGTGGGTCCCAACTGTCTGGGGGAGAATCATAATTTTCCCCGTAATATGGACTCACTTCCTTGCATGCGAAGATGTAGCTGGTGGGTCCCAGCACTCAGGGGAAAACGTTTTTTCGCAAAATATGGTGTCCCGTACAATGGGTCCCTGCTATCAGGTGGAGGAATCATTATTTTGCGCGTAATAAGGAGGCACTTGCTTGCTGCGGCCGTGGACCCAGCTATCAACCTCTCCACGTACAGTCCTCTTCCGATGGAAGTCGTTCCTTGACCATGTTGACCACGGCACACCGAGAGCACCAAGGTGGTGGACGACGGTGAGGCCTAGGAAGGGGACGACGCAGAGCCGGGAAAGACGCGGCAGTGGATGCCCACGCGGAGATGAGTACGAGGGTTAACTTGTTCAACTGCGGTGTGAGGCTGTCGTCGCCGTAGAATAGTCAGGGTTGTGGGTGAGTAGAGGGATGGCCTAGCCAAAGGTTGGAGTAGGGTGGGGCGGTCAGGACTACGCGGCAGTAGAGCCGGCCACGGGAGGCAGGAGCAAGCGTCATGACCGGCGCTGGTTTGGGCGGCTGGAGCATGAAGACAAAAGGTTGAAGAAGCACTACAGCCATTGGTCGGTGTTCTGGATATGGGGGTATCCAGACTTGCCTGCCTTCGGCCTGCGGCGTGGCTCACCAGTGGCCCAGTTCGGCCCGTCTTCACCAACCCAAGCTCAAGACCCTCGCGAGGGGCCAAGCCTCGCGGGGCGGATGACGCAAGGCTTCCTCAGGAGCGGCCCTGCCAGGCAGGCCCGCGAGGAGGCGGAGAGATCAAGGCGAGGGGCACCTCGCGAGGTGCGCATGACGCAAGCCATGACGATCGAGACCAGGCGGGCGCCAGGCAGGCCCCGGCCGGCACAGTGTCCTTATTTCCCCTTTGGTGCTAAGGGGGCAAGCGCAGGCGCGGAGTACCAAGGCATCACGCAAAGGTTTCCATATCGGTGCAACAAGACCAAGACCAAGAGGACGGCTAGACGGAGGTCACCGTGGAGTCCAAGGCGGCGTCATCGCCAGTGCTTTTGACAGTCAAAGACCACCTTTAGTCAGGATAGCTTGTAGTAGCTGCCCCCTTAAAATCCTGCCATTATGGAATCCCTTCCCGCTCAATATTTGGGAAGAGGACCAAGGCCTCTTGTCACGACCGGTTTTCCGGGTATTAATTTCCCAGAAATTGGCCTTTGTGCTCATCAGCCCCAGGATTACTGTTAGCTGATGAGGCACCCACTTGATACAGAAACACCAAGCAAAAGTACATAAGATGTAGTACAAGACCATTCTGGCCTATGAGTATAACACAAGGTTGCTAGTAGTTGATGGCGGAAGCGGTTTGGGGTTCATCAGCGTCTAAGGGACTCCATTTCCCACAGGAACAGCTGACCAGGATAACTCCTATCTTCGCGAGGCTGCTATCATCATTGCGTGGGCTCCGGGTCTGTCATCACAACGCTCCTCTCTGTGCAAGAAATCTGGCCAAGACAATAGCTAGGGACAAGCCCGTGAGTACTTTGAATGTACTCGCAAACATTTTGAACACATGTATAATATAACAGATGATAATCATGCTCAGAATTATCCTGTAATCACAATGTAAATCACAAAGGTAAAACCCATGATGCACACAGACAGGTTATTCATAACGATAATAGAGTAGGAATAGAATGCACCGATCGGGTGTCTAAAGCGACGCCTAGAAAGGATAAAAATTTAAAGCATTGCCACAGTCAGGCGTCTGAGAGACACCGCATAAAGGGCTTATAAGAGAACAATCACAGTGAATATCCAGGAGGTAGAACCGTCCCAGGAATACCCAATAATTCAAATAATATATAACCGGTTAGTCCACAATAATAATCATAGTCATCATATGTCACATGTCATAATCAATGTTCTGGTTTAGCAGTTTCTCCTTCGAAGACCGACACTAAGACCGACACTTGACCCATCCCAGACTGTAGTCCTTAACCATGGACATGGCTATTCGAATAGATATAATCTCTGCAGAGGGTGTACTCTTTACCCACGAGTAACGGATTCCGTTAGTCCATTGGGACTAATTCCGTCTACGGCCTTTTAATCGAAAACACACCTAACCGCACACACACCAGCCTGACTTACCGGTGTCTGGAATCACCCACGACACTAGTTAAGCAAAACTCTAAGTGGGGAGGCAACAACCTCGATTAGCATGGGATCACAAAATTATATCGCGCGCAAACTGGGGGAGCTACCCCCTCGGCTACAACCGAAAACACCCATGCCCCCGGACCAGGTGGCATGCCTACCGGATGCAGCCGGTATCTTCCACCATGGCCTCTCTGTACGGTGTGTGCTAGAAAGGGGTTGACAACTTACTGAACCATACCCTACCTATGGCAGGGACAAGTGGTAGTACGAAACAAGCATGGGGGTTACCGGAACAAGACTCGATCTATGGTCGACTCAGGAGGTTTAAGTATTCCCTGTATGATTAGCATAACAAATATACTTGCATCCAACACATAGAATCACCACTCATCATACCTCATCATGCCATACCGGGCACACTCGCCTCGACGAGAACTAGGGACAAGCTCAGGTCTACCCAAGACCGAGGCTTTCCCGGCTTCCTTCCGGTATGCACGAAAGGCATATGATGGTGACTACTATCACAAACATATCAAACTCCAATAGCATGAAATCATCAATATGCACTCATGAGTAGGGACATATCATCACATAAAATAACGGATACTCCGTGTCGAGGTAGTGTTGTAAACGTGTCAAATAACACACACAATATTATGCCAGGGTTCAGAATGCTTGCCTTCAAGTTGTGGAGAGGCAGTGTGCAATCCAAAACTTTTGAAAGTTTTCTTCTCCCTCCAAAAATCCTATTTTTGAAAATATTCAAATTAGCACATAGTTTCAAAACAGTACAAAAAGTTGTCTGAATTTTTTTCAAATAAATATTAAAATAAACTAGACAAAATTTGAGGGAAGGTAGGAAGAAGAATCAACTCATTTGGAGTTATATTTAAAAAGTTATAGCGAGTCAAAGTTTTAGTCAAATTCTGTTTTTTAATAAAACAGAAAAAGAAAAACGATTCGAAGACTAAACACGTCGAAGGCGGACTCTGGTTTTACGTCTTCACTTATTCCAGTGTGGCTGGCGCGTGGGTCACTGACAGTGGGTCCACGGGGCCCACTGGTCAGGTTTGACCAGTCGTCTTTCCCTCCTCTTCCTCTGCCCGAGCGGAGGCGGGACTCCGGCGATTATCGCCGGCGATTGGCGGCTCCTCGCGGGGCTCCGAGGGCGGGGATGGATCCGCCAGTCCAGGGCGGTCCTCCCGGTGATCGCTAGGCAGGTGGGGGTGAAAGGAGTTGCCGGCGACGAGCTTTGCGGCGGACGGAGGCTACAGGTGAATTGGGGGTTTCGGGCTACGGTGGCTCTCCGTTGTAGCTGGGGGTTTGGGCGGCTCCGCAAGACGAAGGGGAGTCGGGTGGTGGTGTTGGATGGACGGGAGAGGGCCTGGTTGCGACGAACGGGTCTGGAACGTCGCGGCGGCCGTACTGACTGGAGATGGGGAAGACGGCCTCTCCCCATCAATTTCCGGCTAGGGGTGCTCCAGAGGAATGTCCTGAGGCTGCCTGAGGATGTTGGAGCGACGTCTGGGTCCATTTATAGCCAGGGAAGGTCGGTTCCGCCGCTACTGGGGATAAGATCACCGGCCGACCACTTCTGTTGCGGCAGGGCGACGTGGCGATGGCCGGAGCAGGGTCGGTGCTAGCGGACGGGCTTGGGGATAAGGACGGCCTGCTCACGAGGGCAGCGGGTGCACGCGTGTGGCTCGGGCGGTGCCGTCCATGGCAGGAACCCACTGTGGCCGGCTGCTAGCCGCTCAACCTAATGGCGGCGGTGTGGAGCTCCAGGGACGGCTCTACGGCGAGGGAGGGCGTGGTCGTGCTGGCCGCGAGAGGGGAGTGTCCAGAACGAGCACAGGGAGGCAGCAGTGAGACGCAGCGGCTCGGTGAGCGCGCATGCAAAACGTGCGCTCTGGGCGCGCCCAGAGCACGCGCACCAGGTGCTCGGCGAAATGCGAGGGCATGCCAGGAGGCTTGGGTGGGGCTGGGGATTACCAGGTCTAGGCTGGGGTGTGCAAGTAGATCAGTGGACAAGCTGGTTTGATCAGAAGATCAAGTTCACAATGTAAGCTAAAACTTGTGCCAAAACTGCTCATGCACTCAAGGTGTTTGACAAAATGCTAAGAGCATCTAGGCAAATCTTGGAGTGGCCAAAATCTCCAGATCCTAGTCTCTTTAGAAGGTAAAGAGGGTGGCAAGGATAGTTTGTCAAAGACAAAAACTTCTTAGTGCAAATATTTGAGAAAACCAAATCTGGTCAGAAAGAAAAGGATATGGTTTCATGGACCAAAAATACTCCCATGGGGCCACTCTCCTGGACTCAAGGGTTTTGTAGGATGGACTATAAGCAGGAGAAAGATCATGGGCAATGGAGAAAAAGAAAAATGGAGTTGTAGTACAAAACACCCTATTGGACCAGAGAGCAAAAGAGGATGAGTTGCTCAAATTTTTCAAAGAACAATCATGGGTTTCTGCATAAAAATGAATTATATGCATCTACTCACATCTCCAATTTTTATGTAATTTTTAAAGAAATATTTAAATAGGTTGTAGTGAAATCTTACCAACTAGACCAGTTTTGAAAACTGGGGTTAGATCTTAAAAACTCAAATGAATAAAAGATATTTTTGCATCAGAGTGATTTAAAAACATCACATGACATCCCCAATTTTTGGTGAAAATTTTAAATGCATTTTTCAAATGGTTGCAGTGCAAAAGAGGCTCCAGAACTTATGACAAATCACTTTAAAAGAATAAAGCTCAGGAAAACAATTATGGAAATAAATCCAGTGATAAAAGAATTGTTTTATTGAGAGAGTATACAAGTCCAATAATATTTTTTTTGGAAAGTTTTCACTTGAGGTAAAAACTCTACAAAAATCAAAGAGAAGGGGGGTTTCTGAAATCAAAAGAAAATCCAGAAAATACAATTTTTAATCTCCTGGCAAATTTTAACAAACAAAACATAGTTAATTTTTTTTTGGGGTGTTACAACACTACCCCTCTTAAGAAAAATCTCGTCCTCGAGATTTGCTAAGGGATGTCTTGAAAAGAATTACCCTACTTTTCAAAAATAATATCACAAAAATAACCATCATACCTATGCAATTAAGATGTGGCTACAGTGAGTGGGCAATAAGTGGTGCAAAACTACAGTGTGGCATGTTATCGTTGCGTGATTTTTTTTACGGTAAATGCTACTGTTAGACACGGTAAAATCTTGATTAAAAATCTAAACTACTAAAATACGCTGGTCGTACCCGAGAGCACAGTGCTCTCTCTGGCTGACAAGTGGACCCGGGGCCACTGTCGGTCTCTTCTTCTTCCTCTGGCTCTCTCATCTCCCTCTCTCTTGCGCGCTTTCCTGCGCTTTCTCCACCGGCGATGGCTAGCGCGTAGGGCATCTAGGCCGTACTGCGGTAGTGCGCGGCGTGCTACCTGCCGGTGCAGTGTGCACTCACCTCGCAGGCCAGTGTGTTGTCGGCACTGCTCGCGGATTCGCCTCCGAACACCGGCGATCGGGCGACGAGCAGCACTGGTGGACTTCGCCCACCGTACACCGATCTCGAGCTATAAAACGACCGAGGTGCTCCTTCTTCCTCACACCTGGCTTTGCTTCTTCTTATCCTTCCTTCTTCTCCATTCCTGTTTGCAGGAGCTCGAGACAAGGCTGCAATGGCGGAGGTGGTGCCGGACTGGTACGTGATCCTGGTGCGTGGAGGGTTGGCGGCGTTGTTGGGGCTCTCTGTGCTCCTGTGCATGATGATCTTTGATGACCGTCGCGATGTGGCCGCTCGAGTGTTAGCTCTCCGCGGTGGCGGGGATCATGAGGATTAAGTGCGGTGTCCGTTACTACTGTTGTCAGTGTGCTGGAGGTAACTTGTACCCGAATAATTTCCCACAAATCCCTTCTTCAGAGATTGTGGTGCTAGTGAGGTGATCAGTTAGGTGCAAAAAATGTGCGTGTGGTCGAGTGGTTGTGAGTCTGTTGTCGTGGTGCTGTGTGAATAAAAATCTATGTCGTGAAGAGATACATGCCGTAACAATACAGTGAACCATCTCACTTCAGGATTTGCCGAGAGTGAAAACAGTTCGTAAAAATTAACAGCAGTAAGAAACACTCACAATAATTTAATTCACCGCACAAATTTAGAATACCACACATAAATATAAATAAAACCGAGACAATAAACATAGCCGTGACATTTACAAAGACAACGGTAAATGAACATGGTCATGAGAGAACGTCTCTGGGATTGGGGCACACTCTTCTTCTATCGGAGGAAGCGGATTGACAAGTTGGTGAACGCGTCTCTCCTGGTCGGGCCTTAGTAGTCTGCCAATGGCAATCTGAGGATTTAAGTCAGCGAGGCTCTGGAGATAACCCATTACTCGCTGGGTCAAACGCTCTTGAGCAATGACATACTGGGAAAGGTTTGCCAGTACTGGGTCTCTCTTGATTCATCCATCAGGAAAAGTTGCTACTTCTCCAGGTGCCGCACGACACGAAAAGTAATAATACCCCCGATTGCTGGCATAGGGCACCGCGAATCGAAGGCGAGCAAGTGCTTCGTACACAACAGCTTCTATGGCCATATGTGGGGTTGGCATAGATTTCCCCATGAAAGAGACTTCCATTGGGTCTTGGTTTGGGTTTGCGGGAGGGATGTGCACCACTGCCCAATATTTCGAGGTGGAAGGGGTGATCCTCGATTTGAGCAGCTCGTACTGGGGTGGATGATGGCACTCATGGTACTGCAGGTAAAGTCCCACAAAATTTTAACGAAGCTACCTAGGGTTGCGTCTGTAGTTCTCAGATAAATACTGGGGCTCGGCATGGCAGAGAAATGGCTGTGGAAGTTGTGCACGGGGTGAGGGATACTTGGCAAGGTCACGAGGTGGCCTTTTATATAGCATCTGGGCGGGGTCTTTTACCGCGGTGAAGTGTAACTAGTCTGTCGGTTCCGCTTTACGGGGTCGGGGTCAACGCTACAGATACACACATCTCACAAAAGTGACGCATTACTCTGGGTGTCATCGGGGTGGTCTTTGGTAGTTGTGCCCGGGATTAAGAATGCAACCGCAATCTAACATATTTATGCAAGGCTACTATTCAAAACAGAGGCACACAAGCAGGATGCGTTTATTCAAGGCGATGCAAGATTACATAATTACAGGGCGTGGGTACACCGAGACTTGGTACTACTCGAGTGACTTAGTCCACCTCGTTGATATCTAAGCGGGCATGCCTTGTGGATGTCAAGGTTGCTCCATGGGTTTCACTATCGGGGTTAGCTGGATGGGGTTGAGGGGCTGCGGGGTCGGGGTAGCGATGATGACCATCGCGGGGGCTGTTGGCCACAATCCCGTTGGAGCGTGTTCCCAAAAGGCGACGAAGCACTTCCGGGGACACCAAAGTATTTTGGTCAATGACTGAGGCAGACCTCAAGGACACGATCTGTTGTCCGAACAGCACGTCTGGGTTGTCGGCGTCGGGCTCATCTTCTCCTCTCCCGGGGCTCGGCGAACTAGTTCTCCAGGAGCTACGATCAGATCAAGGGTGATTTGATCAAACAGTTCCTCTAGCGCACTTACATAGCGCACCAGATGCAATAATGCAGGATCCGTCTCGTGATCTCCGTTGACAACCTGGGGTGGCCTGCCATACCCGTCACAGCTAGGGTAGTAGTAGAACGAGAGACAGTTAACTCTGGGCCACAAGTGCCGGAGTTGCACTATAGCCTCTCGAGCTGCTAGTTGGATGGCTTGTGGCTCAAAGGAAGTCGTCCTTCCGGTGAACCGGTAGGGGCGTTCGGGCGATAGGCCCCTACCATAGATGTGCACAGTGACCCAGAATTGACGACTTTCACCGCTCATGGGTCCTTGGTACACAACATATTCTGGGGGCTCTTCTAATGCAAAGGCACGGCGGGTGAGGTTTGCTAGCATGTTCACAAAACCTCCAAGGTTGTTTGTTGTGGTCTCATTGTGCATGACGAGGCCAGGCATTTTAGCTCGGTATGGGGTAGAGGCGGTGATGTGCTGGTTTAAGGCTAGCGCGCCCTTTTTATAGAAAAAGGGGGCGGAGTCTTCCTTCGCACGCTTGCGAATGAGACAATTTAGGTGTCGGTCACTGACGCGTGATCGATAGGCTAGGCTGATAGGTTGGGCACCGACTGCCAAAAGGTGTCAGGGTCAGTGTGTGGCTATCTTACACGAGAAGCTTGGCCGGGATTAGGCTAAGGTCTGGTGGGTTGGTTAACCTAGGTTTATTGACCTGGCTAAGATAGGATTAGCCAATGGTCAGCCTGGCTCCGATACCAAGTCTATCCCGACTGGTTTTCCGGGTATTAATTTCCCCGAAACTGGCCTTTGTGCTCATCAGCCCCAGGATTACTGTTAGCTAATGAGGCACCCACTTGATACATAAACACCAAGCAAAAGTACATAAGATGTAGTACAAGACCATTCTGGCCTATGAGTACAACACAAGGTTGCTAGTAGTTGATGGCGGAAGCGGTTTGGGGTTCATCAACGTCTAAGGAACTCCATTTCCCACAGGAACAGCTGACCAGGATAACTCCTATCTTTGCGAGGCTGCTATCATCATTGCGTGGGCTCCGGGGCTGTCATCACAACGCTCCTCTCCGTGCAAGAAATCTGGCCAAGACAATAGCCAGGGACAAGCCAGTGAGTACTTTGAATGTACTCGCAAACATTTTGAACACAAGTATAATATAACAGATGATAATCATGCTCAGAATTATCCTGTAATCAAAATGTAAATCACAAAGGTAAAACCCATGATGAACACAGACAGGTTATTCATAACGATAATAGAGTAGGAATAGAATGCACCGATCGGGTGTCTGAAGCGACGCCTCGAAAGGAGAAAATTTTAAAGCATTGCCACAGTCGGGCGTCTGAGCAACACCGCATAAAGGGCTTATAAGAGAACAATTACAGTGAATATCCAGGAGGTAGAACCGTCCCAAGGATCGCCAATAATTCAAATAATATATAACCAGTTATTCCACACTAATAATCATAGTCATCATATGTCACATGTCATAATCAATGTTCTGGTTTAGCAGTTTCTCCTCCGAAGACCGACACTAAGACCGACACTTGACCCATCCCAAACTGTAGTCCTTAACCATGGACACGACTATTTGAATATATATAATCTCTGCAGAGGGTGTACTCTTTACCCACGAGTAACGGATTCCGTTAGTCCATCGGGACTAATTCCGTCTACGGGCTTTTAATTGAGAAAACACCTAACCGCACACACCAACCTGACTTATCGGTGTCTGGACTCACCCACGACACTAGTTAAGCAAAACTCTAAGTGGGGAGGCTACAACCTCGATTAGCATGGGATCACAAAATTTATATCGCGCGCAAACTGGGGGAGCTACCCCCTCGGCTACAACAGAAAACACCCATGCCCCCGGACCAGGTGGCATGCCTACCGAATGCAGCCGGTATCTTCCACCATGGCCTCTCTGTATGGTGTGTGCTAGAAAGGGGTTGACAACTTACTGAACCATACCCTACCTATGGCAGGGACAAGTGGTAGTACGAAACAAGTAAGGGGGTTACCGGCACAAGACTCGATCTATGGTCGACTCAGGAGGTTTAGGTATTCCCTGTATGATTAGCATAACAAATATACTTTCATCCAACAAACAGAATCACCACTCATCATACCTCATCATGCCATACGGGGCACACTCGTCGCGATGAGGAACTAGGGACAAGCTCAGGTCTACCCAAGACCGAGACTTTCTCGGCTTCCTTCCGGTATGCACGAAAGGCATATGATGGTGACTACTATCACAAACATATCAAACTCCAATAGCATGAAATCATCAATATGCACTCATGAGTAGGGACATATCATCACATAAAATAACGGATACTCCGTGTGGAGGTAGTGTTGTAAACGTGTCAAATAACACACACAATATTATGCCAGGGTTCAGAATGCTTGCCTTCAAGTTGTGGAGAGGTAGTGTGCAATCCAAAACTTTTGAAAGTTTTCTTCTCTCTCCAAAAATCCTATTTTTGAAAATATTCAAATTAACACATAGTTTCAAAACAGTACAAAAAAGTTGTCTGAAATTTTTTCAAATAAATATTAAAATAAACTAGACAAAATTTGAGGAAGGAAGGAAGAAGAATCAACTCATTTGGAGTCATATTTAAGAAGTTATAGCCAGTCAAAGTTTCAATCAAATTCTGTTTTTTTTTAATAAAACAGAAAAAGAAAAACGATTCGAAGACTAAACACGTCGAAGGCGTACTCTGGTTTTACGTCTTCACTTATTCCAGTGTGGCTGGCGCGTGGGTCACTGACAGTGGGTCCACGGGGCCCACTGGTCAGGTTTGACCAGTCGTCTTTCCCTCCTCTTCCTCTGCCCGAGCGGAGGCGGGACTCCGGCGATTATCGCCGGCGATTGGCGGCTCCTCGCGGGGCTCCGAGGGCGGGGATGGATCCGCCAGTCCAGGGCGGTCCTCCCGGTGATCGCTAGGCAGGTGGGGGTGAAAGGAGTTGCCGGCGACGAGCTTTGCGGCGGACGGAGGCTACAGGTGAATTGGGGGTTTCGGGCTACGGTGGCTCTCCGTTGTAGCTGGGGGTTTGGGCGGCTCCGCAAGACGAAGGGGAGTCGGGTGGTGGTGTTGGATGGACGGGAGAGGGCCTGGTTGCGACGAACGAGTCTGGAACGTGGCGGCGGCCGTACTGACCGGAGATGGGGAAGACGGCCTCTCGCCATCGATTTACGGCTAGGCGTGCTCCAGAGGAATGTCCTGAGGCTGCCTGAGGATGCTGGAGCGAGGTCTGGGGCCATTTATAGCCGGGGAAGGTCGGTTTCACCGCTACTGGGGATAAGATCACCGGCTGACCACTTCTGTTGCGGCAGGGTGACGTGGCGATGGCCGGAGCAGGGTCGGTGCTAGCGGAAGGGCTTGGGGAGAAGGACGGCCTGCTCACGAGGGCAGCTGGCGCACGCATCTGGCTCGGGCGGCGCTGTCCGTGGCAGGAACCCACTGTGGCCAG
This sequence comes from Triticum dicoccoides, assembly GCF_002162155.2. NCBI lineage: Eukaryota > Viridiplantae > Streptophyta > Magnoliopsida > Poales > Poaceae > Triticum > Triticum dicoccoides. The sequence goes on from NC_041383.1 coordinate 502,857,431, forward strand.
CCGCTAGCCGCCAGGGCCGACCTGACGGCGGCGCTGTGGAGCTCCAGGGACGGCTCTGCGGTGAGGGAGGGTGCGGCCGTGCTGGGTGTGAGAGGGGAGTGGCCAGAATGAGCACGTGGAGGCGGCAGTGAGACGCGGCGGCTCGGTTCGCGCGCGTGCAAAACATGCGCTCTGGGCGCGCCCAGAGCACGCGCACCAGGTGCTCGGCGAAATGCCAGGGCATGCCAGGAGGCTTGGGTGGGGCTGGGGATTACCAGGTCTAGGCTAGGGTGTGCAAGTAGATCAGTGGACAAGCTGGTTTGATCAGAAGATCAAGTTCACAATGTAAGCTAAAACTTATGCCAAAACTGCTCATGCACTCAAGGTGTTTGACAAAATGCTAAGAGCATCTAGGCAACTCTTGGAGTGGCCAAAATCTCCAGATCCTAGTCTCTTTAGAAGGTAAAGAGGGTGGCAAGGATAGTTTGTCAAAGACAAAAACTTGTTAGTGCAAATATTTGAGAAAACCAAATCTGGTCAGAAAGAAAAGGATATGGTTTCATGGACCAAAAATACTCCCATGGGGCCACTCTCCTGGACTTAAGGGTTTTGTAGGATGGACTATAAGCAGGAGAAAGATCATGGGCAATGGAGAAAAAGAAAAATGGAGTTGTAGTACAAAACACCCAACTGGACCAGAGAGCAAAAGAGGATGATTTGCTCAAATTTTTCAAAGAACAATCATGGGTTTCGGCATAAAAATGAATTATATGCATCTACTGACATCTCCAAATTTTTGTGTAATTTTTAAAGAAATATTTAAATAGGTTGTAGTGAAATCTTACCAACTGGACCAGTTTTCAAACTAGGGTTAGAGGTTAAAAACTCAAATGAATAAAAGATATTTTTGCATCAGAGTGATTTAAAAACATCACATGACATCCCCATTTTTTGGTGAAAATTTTAAATGCATTTGTCAAATGGTTGCAGTGCAAAAGAGGCTCCAGAACTTATGAAAAATCACTTTAAAAGAACAAATCTCAGGAAAACAATTATGCAAATAAATCCACTGATAAAAGAATTGTTTAATTGAGAGAGTATACAAGTCCAATAATATATATTTTTGGAAAGTTTTCACTTCAGGTAAAAACTCCACAAAAATGAAAGAGAAGGGGGGTTTCTGAAATCAAAAGAAAATCCAGAAAATACAATTTTTAATCTCCTAGCAAATTTTAACAAACAAAACATAGTTAAATTTTTTTGGGGGTGTTACACCTCTATAAATAGGACTAGCCACTCTCAAGGCAGTATTGGGAGGATCAACCAACCGAACCTTAGCCAGAACTACCCACACCAGCACAAGAACTCCTCCCCTCACGAGGCTGTTCTTCCCCTGTACTGTTCCTCATCAGCCAAAGAGGCAATCCACACACCACACACTGGAGTAGGGTATTACACCACAATGGTGGCCTGAACCAGTATAAATCTCATGTCCCTTGTGTTGTTCATCTTACTAACTTAGAACCGTGGTGAGGCGAAGGAGTAGATCAGTAAGGGAAAGATCTTCGCGCGCACCCGAGAAATGGAACCTTAAGGGTCTGCCGGAACCCGAAATCCGACATTTGGCGCGCCAGGTAGGGGTGTGCCGGAATCTTTCCTCCGCTCATCTGCGTCCCACCGCTCCATTGCATCCATGGCGGACGCTCGCCGAGCTCGCGCCGAGCGCCGGACCGCTCTCGCGGCCCACGTCGCCTAGACGGCTCCCGTCGGTGGGGCTCCTCGTCGTTCTCCGTCGCCTGCCGCTCACGCTACCACCGGCCCGGCGGGGAACGAGTAGCAAGCATCTTCACTGCACCTCTTAGTGCGGAGGGAAGGCCGCACCGCCACTCCGTTGCTGACCCCAGCTGGTTTGTCGTCTCACACTCGTCGCGCCCCCATGGACGCGCACGCCGCGCTGCTCCTGTCACATGAGCTCCTGCACTACCGCCCCGTCGATGACCTCTACGAGGAGTGGCTCGCTCGCATCACCGAGCTCGTCAGTGCCGCAGGGGGCTCCCCTGCGCAGTCCCTCTCGCTGCCTCGCCCACAGTCCGGCATGGGCCATGCGGCACAGGGGGCGCCTCCGCCACCACCTCCCCAAGGCGGTGCCCTGGCTCCAAGGTGCGCAGCCCCTGGGCGTGACCCGCCATGCCTAGCGCCCGCGCGGCAAGAAAGGAGCTGTCAAGAGATCCCTCTCCCTCAAGAAGGCGCACGCGTGCTCCCCGCACCGGCGCGTCAAGACCGCATCCCTGCGCGAGCACCCCAAGACCCTTTGCTGCCACGGGCGGCAGCGTGCGAGGATCATCAAGAGCAGGCCCGACATCTGCTAAAGGCTCCGGTAGCCATGGCAGGCTGTCGCGCCTTCACCACCGAGCTGCGCAGCCTCGCCTGGCACGGCAAGTTCAAGCCAGACCTGCCTCCGCGATACAATGACATCACCGACCCCACAGAGTTTCTACAGCTCTACGAGTTGGGCATTGAGGCTGCAAGTGGAGACAAAAAGGTCATGGCAAACTGGTTTCCCATGGCGCTCAAGGACGGCGCCCGCACCTGGCTCCTGAACCTGACCCCGTGCTCGAACTCCTCTTAGGACAAGATGCGCAGCCGCTTCATCGCCAACTTCCAGGGTACTTGCGACCGCCCGTCGGCCATGGGTGACCTGCGCCGCATCAAGAAGCATCCTGGAGAGACCCTGCAGAAGTACATCCAATGCTTCAACAATGCTCGCCTCAAGATTCCCAGGGTAACAGAGGAGGCCACCATCTCAGCGTTTTCTGATGGCGTCCAGGATGTCAAAATGAAGGAAGACCTAGCCATCCATGAGGACATGTGCACATCTCTAGAGATGTTCAACCTGGCGACCAAGTGCGCAACAGCTGAGGAGGGACGCCTCTCCCTCCTCGAACTCCTAGCTGCAGACCCAGAGGAGAAGAAAGCCAAGGCCAAGGACGTGAAGCATAAAGGAGCAGCCGTGCTCGCGGCAGAGCCAGACATGAACCGCGACAGGGACCAGCCGGAGTCGTCCAAGGGTAGCCGGTTCTACGCCTACCAGAACCTCTACACCCACAACACCAACGAATGCCAAGAGCTCAGAGCCATTCACGAAGGACGCATCGGTCGGCGCCCCGAGCGTAACGACCGGGGCTACGGCCATGGAGTAGGAATAGGTGAAGGATGATGGGAAGACCGAGGCCCTCGCGAGCAGTGGCGTGACCGACCTCGCGAGGATCGCTGGCAGGACCAGCCTCGCGAGGGAGCTTGGAGAGATCAGCCTCGCGAGGACCGCCCGCAGGGCAACATAGGCCTCCCTCCATTGCCGCCACCAAGAAGGAATGATGACCACCACCAGGACGAGGGGGCTGGGGGCTTCCAGGAGCCACGAGCCGTCGCTTGCATCCTGGGTGGTGCCCAGGCCCCAGCCTCTCAGCGCATCTTCAAGCAGTTTGCTCGTGAGGTGAATACAGTCCTCCCCAAGCTCGAGGCCACACGCCCGCTTAGATGGTCCACGTGCGCCATCACCTTCAGCTTAGCAGACTAACTCAAGTGTGCAGCCACAGCCGGCGTCCTCCCAATGCTCTGTTCCCGAGTCATCATGTAACGCCCCGGATCCGATGCGCCAGGTGTCTGCCAGTTATTCGCCGTAGTTGCCATGTCATTTGCTTGCGTGTTGCATTTTATCATGTCATCATGTGCATCTCATTTTGCATACGTGTTCGTCTCATGCATCCGAGCCTTTTCCCCGTTGCCCGTTTCGCAATCCGGCACTCCTATGCCCTCCGGCGTTCCCCTTTTGCCTCTCATTGTGAGCGGGTGTTAAATGTTCACGGAATGGACCGAGTCTTGCCAAGCGTCCTTGGTATAGTACTGGTAGACTGCCTGTCAAGTTTCGTGCCATTTGGAGGTCGTTTGGTACTCCAACGGTTAACCGGGTAACCGTAAAGCCCCTCTCTCTTTTGCAGCCCAACACCTCTTCCCACAGCCCACCAAACCCATCCAAACCCCCTCCATGCTCTTCGCCGTTCATCACGATCATGTGGGCGAAAACCGCACCTCATTTGGACTCTCCTAACTCCTACCTATAAATATGCCCCTCCCCTGAAATTCACGGATCAAATCCCCCCGAAACCCTAATTTTCCCCTCCGCGCCGCGCCGGACATGTCCGAACCGGACCAGACACGTCCGCCGCCGTTCCTGGGCGAATCGCACGCCGCCACGTCAGCTCCCCGCCGCCGTCTCCACCGCGGGCCCGCTCGGCCCATCGCGAGCCTGTCCCGGGCCGCCTCGGGCCCGAGCGCCGCCGCCGCGGCCCGTCCCGCCGCCGCCGCGGTGCCCTCGCCGCCGTCCTCGCCGGTTTCGCGCGCCGTGCGCCCCCTCCGGCTGCGACGCCGCCCCGTGGTGCCCGCCGCCGCCGTCCGCGCCGCGGCGCTGCCCGATCCCCGCCGCCCGTCGTCCGCCACGGCGCCGCCCTCGCTCCTCCGGCGGCCGCGCTCCTCCTCGACCCTGAGCTCCGGCGAGCTCGCCGTGCCTCCGCCCGCTGCCGCTCCCCGGCGTCCCGCGCTCCTCCCGGCCTCTTCCTCGTCCTCCGGCCGCCTCCCCTTCTTCTCCGGCGAGCTGCCGCCCCGTCTCCGGCGATCTCCAGATCCAGCCCGAAGGTTGACTTTTCCCCCTCCGGAAATACCACTAAGTCCCCGAATCTGCAGTAATTTTCATGCCATGTTCATGCCATCGTATCTCTGCATCCGTAGCTCCGTTTCGTGCATGTAATATGTCAACTTGTTCGCCTCGACGAGTACATCATTTCATTCCATTGCATCATGTTCATTTGAGTTCATCTTGATGCCTGAATCATCGTTGCAAGAGTGCTTCATAATGTTATCTGCTGTCTGTTAACAGAACTAGCTCTTTTGTCATTTTTGCCATGTTTGATGTGTGCATGCTATGAGGTTGATGTCTACATGTGTTTTGAACTATGCCATGTCTTATTTATAGAGGTGCTTACCATGTATTTTTGTGATCAATGTGGTGACTAGCACAAGCATGCAAACTAGGCATCGTGATGTTGCTGATTTTAGTCCCTGGTCTGCTGTTATTTTGATGCTATGTAAACATGATGCTACAGAGAGATCCATGCATATTTTGAGATACTTCAGTAAGGGTGTTTTGAACATATGGTTGTTGTATATCCATTCATTCCCCTGGTTGCAATATGGAGTAGTCTAGCATGTCATTTTCGTGATCTACTTTTGCTTCAAAATGTTTCCTGGCAGATTGTTTACATGTTATTCAATTTTGCCAAGGTTGCTATAGTTGATCCTTGCATGCTATTGACTTATTCTTGCCTTGGTTTGTTGCATAAACATGTCTTCTTGATGATGCTATGCTTATCTTGTCCTGCAATGACTTGTGATGAGTGAATCGAGCTTGTTAAGTAGTGTACTTGATGTTGCTGTTTTGCTAGGCTGAATCTGTTATTTCGCGATGCTATGTAAACCTGCTTCTACTAGTCATTCTATGCATAATATGGAGATGATCATTAAACATGTTTTGTTCCACATGTCATGCTTTATCCATCCATGCCCCTGGTTACATTTATAGCCTGCTGTAGCTTGTTCATATCTTGCTCCAAAATTGCTTCATAATGTTGTTGTCAACCTATTAACATTAAGTTCAGTTGTTGCCATGATTGTTGCTAGTGTTCCATGCACCCTATGGACTTGCTTTTGCCATGCTTAGCTTCACAAATATGTCTTCTTACTGTTGGTTGCCTTGCCATGCCATGTTTTGCTCTGTGGTGAGTGGTACAAGCTCATCAACATGCCTTCATAATTCTGTTTCTGCCATGTTTGAATCTGTAATATAACTTGCTATGTTTACATGGGTGCCATCATATTTTCTGATCCTTTTTGGCTTATGGTCACTAAGAGACTTTTGATCTATGCTTTGAGTAGAACCATGCCATGTCCTGTGTTGATATTATAAGTTCCTGTAACATGTTGTTTGATAGCTCGAAACATTGCAACCTGATGTTATTTTCTGCAAAGTCTGAAATTGTTATTACTTGCAATCTTGCCATGTGTGTTTGAGCATGTTCTAGTGATTTCTCGAGTTAGTTCAGTGTTCATGTTTTGTAATGCTTTACCTGTACATCATGCCCATGCCTTTTGTTATCATGTTGGGGTGATGTAGCATATAGTTTTGATGCTTGCAATATGCCTAGTTGCTGTTTTGGACAGCTTGTCCTTATAACTTGTTTCATGTGGGTGTGTTAAACCGTTGCTCCGTTTTGAGTGTGCTATATATGAAAATTGCTTGATTTTGCATGTAGATTCATATTATCATGTTGCATCCTTGTTTTGAGGTGTTTGCTTGATGTTTGGGTGCATTTTGCATCAATGCCATGTTTCACTTGTTTTGCTCATATCTTCTAGGCCGTAGCTCCGAACTAAATGAACTTCATATGTATCTTGACTAGAATCTCATGTAGATCATCTTTGTGCATCTTAACTTGCTGCTTAACAACTTGAACATAATGTTTATTCAGATCTGGACCAACTTCGAAATTTGCATATGAGGACTTACCGGAATTGTTATATGTTGTTCCCGGCCTCATTTAAACTTGCCTTGTTGTGTTGCTCTTGTTTTGCATCATCTCTTGCCATGAGTAGCTTGATGTAGCTTTTTCATGCATCATGCTTGTTGTGCATCATGCCTTGTTCATGTGTGGTGTGTTTACCATGTTGTGTGCTTCTTCTCGATAGTTCCCGTTTCGTCGCGATCGTGAGGATTCGTTCGTCTACGGTTGGTTCGGCTTCATCCGTTCGTCTTCTTCATGGACTCATTCTTCTTCCTTGCGGGATTTTAGGCAAGATGACCGCTACCCTGGATCTCACTACTATCATTGCTATGCTAGTTGCTTCGTTGTATCGCTATGCTGCGCTACCTATCACCTGTTTATCAAGCCATACCACATTGCCATGAACCTCTAACCTTTGACACCTTTCCTATGCAAACCGTTGCTTGGCTATGTTACCGCTTTGCTCAGCCCTCTTATAGCGTTGCTAGTTGCAGGTGAAGTTGAAGATTGCTCCATGGTGGACAGGATTTTGGTTGGGATATCATAATATCTCTTATATTATTAATGCATCTATATATTTGGTAAAGGGTGGAAGGCTCGGCCTTTTGCCTGGTGTTTTGTTCCACTCTTGCCGCCTTAGTTTTCGTCATACCGGTGTTATGTTCCCAGATTTTGCGTTCCTTACGCGGTTGGGTGATTTATGGGACCCCTTGACAGTTCGCTTTGAATAAAACTCCTCCAGCAAGGCCCAACATTGGTTTTACCATTTGCCTCACCACCACCTATACCTTTCCCTTGGGTCAGCCAACCCGAGGGTCATCTTTATTTTAGCCCCCCCGGGCCAGTGCTTGTCTAAGTGTTGGTCCAAACCAAGCGATGTCCGGCGCCCCCTGGGCAACCAGGGTCTATGCCAACCCGACGTATGGCTCATCCGGTGTTCCCTGAGAACGAGATATGTGCAGCTCCTATCAGGATTTGTCGGCACAGCGGGAGGCTTTGCTGGTCTTGTTTTACCATTGTCGAAATGTCTTGTAAACCGGGATTCCGAGTCTGATCGGGTCTTCCTGGGAGAAGGTATATCCTTCGTTGATCGCGAGAGCTTATCATGGGCTAAGTTGGGACACCCCTGCAGGGTATAATCTTTCGAAAGCCGTGCCTGCGATTATAGGCAGATGGGAATTTCTTAATGTCCGGTTGTAGATAACTTGACACCAGATCTGAATTAAAACGCATCAACCGTGTGTGTAACCGTGATGGTCTCTTTTTGATGGAGTCCGGGAAGTGAACACGGTTTCTGGGTTATGTTTGACGTAAGTAGGAGTTCAGGATCACTTCTTGATCATTACTAGTTGACGACCGTTCTGCTTGCTCTCTTCTCGCTCTTATTTGCGTATGTTAGCCACCATACTTGCTTAGTCGCTGCTGCAGCCTCACCACTTTACCCCTTCCTTTCTTTTTAAGCTTTGCTAGTCTTGATACCCATGGTAATGGGATTGCTGTGTCCTCGTGGCTCACAGATTACTACAACAACAGTTGTAGGTACAGGTTTTGCGATGATCTTGACGCGAGAGCGATGCTTGCTTGCATTGAGTTCTTCTCCTACTTCTTCTTCGATCAGGGGATAGGTTCCAGGTCGGCAGCCTGGGCTAGCAGGGTGGATGTTGTTTGAGTTTCTGTTTGTGTTTCATCCGTAGTGGGATGATGCTCTGATGTATCGTGATGTTGTATTTGTGTGGCATTGTATGCCTCTTGTATGTATCCCCATCTATTATGTAATGTTGATGTAATGATATCCACCTTGCAAAAGCGTTTCAATATGCAGGTCTATCCTTGGTGGGACCTTCGAGTTACTTTTGGATAGGGTCGCATATTGGGCGTGACAAGTTGGTATCAGAGCCTCGACTGACCCTAGGAGCCCCCCTTGATTGATCGTGTAGTTTGGCCGTTGTTGAGTCTAGAAGAAAAATGTTTTCGGAGTCTAGTTATATCGGAGAGTAGGAATTCTTTTTACTCCTCAGACCCCTTCGTCGCTCTGGTAAGGAATCTTGACGTAGGTGTTTTGAATTACTCCTCTTCCCCTTTTCAAATTTTCTTTAGGATCACGCAGTTGGTTTTTCGATCGTTGTTCCTCAGCTTTTTCATCCGGTGCATTTCTCGTCAAGTTGACTCGAGTCTCTTCATCTTTGAGTTCAATCCTCAGTTGTTTTCTTTTCCCACTCGCCCACCCTTCTTATTCTCGGAACCGGAGTCCCTAATCGAGTATCCATCCTACTCGTGTGAAGCCTTTGCCTTCTTTCAACCGATGTTTTTCTCTTCAAGATATTCGTCGTTTTCCCCTTCCAAGTTGCCTTTGTTTTCCCGCCCTCCCACCCTCTTCTTCCCGGAGTTTGAGTCTCTTTCGAGCATCGATTTCATTTGCGTGGAGCCTCTTCAGTCTTTCGTTAATTATTTCAACTGGTGAATTCTCTTTTGTCTGACATTCTTCATCTCTTTTTCGGTGGACTCCATTCATGTTTTTCGGGGTGATCATATTCTTTTCCTCGAAGTGTTTTCCCTGCTCATTTGCCTCTCGCCAGTTTATCCTTCCGGAGTGCTCAAGACATCTCAGGAGATTCGTCTGTGTTTGAATTAATTCGAGGTTGTCACCTCATTCAAATATTTCAATTGTTCCGGTGCATCATCTACCTCTTCAAAAATACTTACCAACGGTGTTATCTCTTCAGTGGGCCCTAACCCACAGGTCTTTTCCCAGGATCTTACCTGACTCTTCTAATTCCCACGGAGTTATTCTCAATTCTTTTTGGAGTCTGACGTAAGAATGAATTTCATCAGTCAGATGCCTTTCCAAGATCGATTTCAAATCATTTCATTGTTGGCTCAACCTCTTCGTTTGTCATGCTCCTGGAGTACCTCAGTAATTTTGGTGGTGTTTCTAGTTGTCATTTGAAGACCGAAGAAGAGTTTTTCCTCAAAATCTTGCCCGTTCTCCCAAAGATTCATGGTTCTAGCTTCATGTTATCAGTCTCGAATTATTCCATTCGTCAGATATTCTTTTCATCCATTCGGAGTATGTCAGGAGTTGTCTTTCCGTTTCTTTTCATCGGAGGCCATCATTCCAGTTATCATTCTCTATTATCCCGGTGCTTCGTTCAAGTGCTTTTAGTCAGCTCATGATCTCCTTGTTCTTTTGCATCTGAATCCCCTCGAGCATATTTGTTCTTCTAATTCTTCCTGGTGATTCAGTCTGTTTCATCAGTCATTTTCGAATTCTTACGGTGGTTCCTTCAGATTCCTTTGTCTTTGATTATCATTTCAATTCTTTCGTTCTTTCAAATCCTACCGGTGGTTCATGAAGACTTTCTCAAGTTTTGCGCCATATTTCCCCTTAATCCTTTTCAAGAAGAATAAGTAGTATGCAAAAATCCATTGCTTGTCATCAATTTAATTTGATGAAGGATAAGCATACAATAAATCTTATTCTTATTTCATCAGAGTGAGTAATCCCTTCATTCGGAGTTTGTTCTTGATGAATAAATTCTAGTTCCAAGTGTTTCATCTTTTCTTTTCCCGGAGTTCAAATTTTCCTCGGCTATTTTGTCGGAACCTCCATTTAAATCATCGCAAGGCTCATCTTATTCTTTCATCCTTCATTATATCTCATCATCCTTTTGTTACCGGAGTTCTTCATGGTGGTTCTTTATAATTTAATTCATTCTTCAAGAGTTCATCAACATTATTATCGAAGGAGCTCAAGTATCTTTTCTTCTCGCATCTCGAAGTGCAATTAATTCTCCGTTTTCTTTTGAAGTGGAGTTTTGCATTTCTTTGTTATTCCCAGATATTCAAGCTTTTGGTTGTGGCATAATTTCACCTCAAGTTTTTGAGTTGTTTTGGATAACACCACAACAAGCTTATTCTTTTTGTTGTTGATTTTCTCAACAACTCCGTTCAATCCTTTCTTCTAAGTTCTTTTCATTCAACTCTTTCAATTCTTTCCGGAGGTTTGGTGTCATGTCTTCATCAAGTATCATTCCATCCTCTTAAGTTCATGTTCTTTTCCTTCAATTTTCAACCGGAGTGCTGCCTTAATCCTTTCAGTCTTATTCGTTTATTATCTCGTTTTAACCGGAGTGCTTTCACAGTCTATCTGATTCAGTGAGCTTTCGATTCTCGTCTTTCTCGTCATTCCTCTCTTCTTCTCGAGTGCTCTCGATTCTTTGCTTCTTCTATTGAGTTCTTGTTTCACCTCATCCATTTTCTCTTCCGTCTCGGTCCTAAGATCTCGGGACGAGATCTCTTGTTAGTGGAGGAGTGTTGTAACGCCCCGGATCCGATGCGCCAGCTGTCTGCCAGTTAGTCGCCGTAGTTGCCATGTCATTTGCTTGCGTGTTGCATTTTATCAAGTCATCATGTGCATCTCATTTTGCATACGTGTCGTCTCATGCATCCGAGCCTTTTCCCCGTTGCCCGTTTCGCAATCCGGCACTCCTATGCCCTCCGGCGTTCCCCTTGTTCCTCTCGTTGTGAGAGGGTGTTAAATGTTCTCGGAATGGACCGAGTCTTGCCAAGCAGCCTTGCTATAGTACCGGTAGACCACCTGTCAAGTTTCATGCCATTTGGAGGTCGTTTGGTACTCCAACGGTTAACCGGGTAACCGTAAAGCCCCTCTCTCTTTTGCAGCCCAACACCTCTTCCCACAGCCCACCAAACCCATCCAAACCCCCTCCATGCTCTCCGCCGTTCGATCACGATCGTGTGGGCGAAAACTGCACCACATTTGGACTCTCCTAACTCCTTCTACCTATAAATATGCCCCTCCCCTGAAATTCGCGGATCAAATCCCCCCGAAACCCTAATTTTCCCCTCCGCGCCGCGCCGGACATGTCTGGACCGGACCGGACACGTCCGCCGCCGTTCCTGGGCGAATCGGGCGCCGCCACATCAGCTCCCCGCCGCCGTCTCCACCGCGGGCCCGCTCGGGCCATCGCGAGCCCGTCCCGGGCCGCCTCGGGCCTGAGCGCCGCCACCGCGGCCCGTCCCGCCGCCGTTGCGGTGCCCTC
>NC_041383.1:502869553-502881213 GCF_002162155.2 Triticum dicoccoides
TCCCGCGCGCCGTGCGCCCCCTCCGGCTGCGCCGCCGCCCCGTGGTGCCCGCCGCCGCCGTCCGCGCCGCGGCGCCGCCCGATCCCCGCCGCCCGTCGTCCGCCACGGCGCCGCCTCGCTCCTCAGGCGGCCGCGCTCCTCCTCGACCCCGAGCTCCGGTGAGCTCGCCGCGCCTCCGCCCGCTGCAGCTCCCCGGCGTCCCGCGCTCCTCCCGGCCTCTCCCTCGTCCTCCGGCCGCCTCCCCTTCTTCTCCGGCGAGCTGCCGCCCCGTCTCCGGCAATCTCCAGATCCAGCCCGAAGGTTGACTTTTCCCCCTCAGAAAATACCACCAAGTCCCCGAATCTGTAGTAATTTTCATGCCATGTTCATGCCATCGTATCTCTGCATCCGTAGCCTCGTTTCGTTCTTGTTATATGTCAAGTTGTTTGACTCGACGAGTACATCATTTCATTCCATTGCATCATGTTAATTTGAGTTCATTTTGATGCCTGAATCATCGTTGCAAGAGTGCTTCATAATGTTATCTGCTGTTTGTTAACAGAACTAGCTCTTTTGTCATTTTTGCCATGTTTGATGTGTGCATGCTATGAGGTTGATGTCTACATGTGTTTTGAACTATGCCATGTCTTCTTTACAGAGGTGCTTACCATGTATTTTTGTGAGCAATGTGGTGACTAGCACAAGCATGCAAACTAGGAATCGTGATGTTGCTGATTTTAGTCCCTGGTCTGCTGTTATTTTGATGCGATGTAAACATGATGCTACAGAGAGATCCATGCATATTTTGAGATACTTCAGTAAGTGTGCTTTAAACATATGGTTGTTGTCTATCCATTCATGCTCCTGGTAGCAATTATGGAGTAGTCTATCATGTCATTTTCGTGCCCTACTTTTGCTTCAAAATGTTTCCTCGCAGATTGTTTACATGTTATTCAATTTTGCCAAGGTTGCTATAGTTGATCCTTGCATGCTATGGACTTGTTCTTGCCTTGGTTTGTTGCATAAACATGTCTTATTGATGATGCTATGCTTATCTTGTCATGCAATGACTTGTGGTGAGTGAATCGAGCTTGTTAAGTAGTGTACTTGATGTTGCTCTTTTGCTAGGCTGAATCTGTTATTTCGCGATGCTATGTAAACCTGCTTCTACTAGTCATTCTATGCATAATGTGGAGATGATCATTAAACATGTTTTGTTCTACATGTCATGCTTTATCCATCCATGACCTTGGTTGAATTTATAGCCTGCTGTAGCTTGTTCATATCTTGCTCCAAAGTTGCTTCATAATGTTGTTGTCAGCCTGTTAACATTAAGTTCAGTTGTTGCCATGATTGTTGCTAGTGTTCCATGCACCCTATGGACTTGCTTTTGCCATGCTTAGCTCCACAAATATGTCTTCTTACTGTTGGTTGCCTTGCCATGCCATGTTTTGCTCTGTGGTGAGTGGTACAAGCTCATCAACATGCCTACATAATTCTGTTTCTGCCATGTTTGAATCTGTAATATAACTTGCTATGTTTACATGGGTGCCATCATATTTTTTGATCCTTTTTGGCTTATGGTCACTAAGGGACTTCTGATCTATGCTTTGAGTAGAACAATGCCATGTCTTGTTTTGATATTATAAGTTCCTGTGACATGTTGTTTAATAGCTCTAAACATTGCAACCTGATGTTATTTTTTGCAAAGACTGAAATTGTTATTACTTGCAATCTTGCCATGTGTGTTTGAGCATGTTCTAGTGATTTCTGGAGTTAGTTCAGTGTTCATGTTTTGTAATGCTTTACCTGTACATCATGACCATGCCTTTTGTTATTAGGTTGGGGTGTTGTAGCATATAGTTTTGATGCTTGCAATATGCCTAATTGCTGTTTTGGACAGCTTGTCTTTATAACTTGTTTCATGTGGGTGTGTTGAACCGTTGCTCCGTTTTGAGTGTGCTATATATGAAACTTGCTTGATTTTGCATGTAGCTTCATATTATCATGTTGCATCCTTGTTTTGAGGTGTTTGCTTGATGTTTGGGTGCATTTTGCATCAATGCCATGTTTCACTTGTTTTGCTCATATCTTCTAGGCCGTAGCTCCGAACTAAATGAACTTTATATGTATCTTGACTAGAATCTCATGTAGATCATCTTTGTGCATCTTAACTTGCTGCTTAACAACTTGAACATAATGTTTATTAAGATCTGGACCAACTTCGAAATTTGCATATGAGGACTTACCGGAATTGATATATGTTGTTCCCGGCCTCATTTAAACTTGCCTTGTTGTGTTGCTCTTGTTTTGCATCATCTCTTGCCATGAGTAGCTTGATGTAGCTTTGTCATGCATCATGCTTGTTGTGCATCATGCCTTGTTCATGTGTGGTGTTTTTACCATGTTGTGTGCTTCTTCTCGATAGTTCCCATTTCGTTGCGATCGTGAGGATTCGTTCGTCTACGGTTGGTTCGGCTTCATCCGTTCGTCTTCTTCATGGACTCGTTCTTCTTCCTTGCGGGATTTCAGGCAAGATGACCGCTACCCTGGATCTCACTACTATCATTGCTATGCTAGTTGCTTCGTTGTATCGCTATGCTGCGCTACCTATCACCTGTTTATCAAGCCATCCCACATTGCCATGAACCTCTAACCTTTGACACCTTTCCTATGCAAACTGTTGCTTGGCTATGTTACCGCTTTGCTCAGCCCTCTTATAGCATTGCTAGTTGCAGGTGAAGTTGAAGATTGCTCCATGGTGGACAGGATTTTGGTTGGGATATCATAATATCTCTTATATTATTAATGCATCTATATATTTGGTAAAGGGTGGAAGGCTCGGCCTTTTGCCTGGTGTTTTGTTCCACTCTTGCCACCTTAGTTTCCGTCATACCGGTGTTATGTTCTCGGATTTTGCGTTCCTTACGCGATTGGTTGATTTATGGGACCCCCTTGACAGTTCGCTTTGAATAAAACTCCTCCAGCAAGGCCAAACATTGGTTTTACCATTTGCCTCACCACCACCTATACCTTTCCCTTGGGTCGGCCAACCCGAGGGTCATCTTTATTTTAGCCCCCCGGGCCAGTGCTTGTCTAAGTGTTGGTCAAAACCGAGCGATGTCCGGCGCCCCCTGGGCAACCAGGGTCTATGCCAACCCAATGTCTGGCTCATCCGGTGTGCCCTGAGAATGAGATATGTGCAGCTCCTATCGAGATTTATCGGCACAACGGGAGGCTTTGCTGGTCTTGTTTTACCATTGTCGAAATGTCTTGTAAACCGAGATTCTGAGTCTGATCGGGTCTTCCTGGGAGAAGGTATATCCTTCGTTGATCGCCAGAGCTTATCATGGGCTAAGTTGGGACACCACTGCAGGGTATAATCTTTCGAAAGCCGTGCCTGCGGTTATAGGCAGATGGGAATTTGTTAATGTCCGGTTGTAGATAACTTGACACCAGATCCGAATTAAAATGCATCAACCGTGTGTAACCGTGATGGTCTCTTTTCGGCGAAGTCCGGGAAGTGAACACGGTTTCCTGGTTATGTTTGACGTAAGTAGGAGTCCAGGATCACTTCTTGATCATTACTAGTTAACGACCGTTCTACTTGCTCTCTTCTAGCTCTTATTTGCGTATGTTAGCCACCATACTTGCTTAGTCGCTGCTGCAGCCTCACCACTTTACGCCTTCCTTTCCTTTTAAGCTTTGCTAGTCTTGATACCCATGGTAATGGGATTGCTGAGTCCTCGTGGCTCACAGATTACTACAACAACAGTTGCAGGTACATGTTTTGTGATGATCTTGACGCGAGAGCGATGCTTGCTTGCATTGAGTTCTTCTCCTGATTCTTCTTCGATCAGGGGATAGGTTCCAGGTCGGCAGCCTGGGCTAGCAGGGTGGATGTCGTTTGAGTTTCTGTTTGTGTTTCATCCGTAGTCGGATGATGCTCTGATGTATCATGATGTTGTATTCGTGTGGCATTGTATGCCTCTTGTATGTATCCCCATCTATTATGTAATGTTGTTGTAATGATATCCACCTTGCAAAAGCATTTCAATATGCGGGTCTATCCTTGGTGGGACCTTCGAGTTCCTTTTGGATAGGGTCGCATATTGGGCGTGACACATCAGCAATGTGCAAGTCACCAGGACTCTCATTGACGGCGGTGCAGGCCTCAACGTCCTGTCCGTCGAGATGTTCGACAACCTCCAAGTGCCCTATGATCAGCTCCAGCCTACCAAGCCTTTCTCTGGAGTCACTGACGGCTCCACCACTCCGATAGGGCAGGTTCGCCTCCCCGTCACCTTCGGACAGCGCAACAACTACCGAACCGAGCTCATCGACTTCGACGTTGCTCATATTCGACTGCCATACAATGCCATCCTTGGGTATCCAGCCCTGGCCAAGTTCATGGCGATAACCTACCACGGCTACAATGTTCTCAAGATGCCAGGGAGCGGCGGGGTTATCACAGTCCCCTGTGAAGAGAAGGACACGGTGTGCTCGCTCGAGCACGCCTTTCAAGAAGCCTCAATTGAAGACCTAGGTTGCAAGAGCGAGAACCCCCTAGGGTAGCTCCCAAGAAGAAGAAAACATCGCCCAGCTCAATGCCCTGGAGATTGGCGTCTCCGGAGGTATGGCACCAAGATCTGCGCCCGCGCAAGGAGTGCCTCCCTCTGTCGCATAGGAAGGCGCGCCCAGCGCCCTCCTTGGGCAGGGCTTCGGGGCTCTCTTCTGGAGGGCCTCAGACTTTTCCAGGATTATGAGGGAGGCGCTCGGGCACCACTTGGAGGCCTGCTTCGCAGCACGTTTCCCTCAAGAAGGCAGGAGACAAGGAAGACCTAACCCTCAGGAGTTCATCACTGAGATCACTCAGGAGCTTCAAGAATCAAGAGTCATACGTGGCGATCGCCACCTGCCTAGCGTAGCTCCCCATCCAGGTGAGGATGGCGGCCTGCGCGTCTGCATCGACTACCCAGGGCTCAGCCGAGTTGCGTCTCAGGAGCGCTTCTAGCCCTCGCTCGTGGGACGCTGCGAGGGTCCCCCGCACAACTATATTCGCATGCCGTTCATCCTGCCGAACGTGGCTGCAGCTCACCAGCATCTTCCGCAGAGCATCCTGGCGGCTCAGGAGGCCAGACATCATGAGGTTCTGGTAGAGATAAAGATGGCTCTCAGAGACCCACAAGAGGCCCCAGAACCTCCCGAGGTTTAGGACTCTGGTCGCCCTTGAGGGCCGAGCTCTTCGGTGCATATCTTCAGCTACTCCAACCGCCCTTCGTCTGCAACGGAATCAGGTGACATCTTCCAAGTTCATTTCAGCTGGGAGCGCTCCCAGGGTTGCTGTCGGTGTTCTGGGAACGGGAGTCCCCAGACTTTCCTACCTGCGGCATGCGGCGTGGCTCAAGCAATGGCCCAGCACGGGCCATCTTCATCAACTCAAGCTCAAGACCCTCGCGAGGGGCCAAGCCTCGCGGGGCGGACGACAGGAAGCTTCCTCATGAGTAGCCTCGTCAGGCTGGCTCGCGAGGAGGTGGAGAGATCAAGGCAGGCGTCGGTGTCAAAACCGGCGGATCTCGGGTAGGGGGTCCCGATCTGTGCGTCTTAGGCTGATGGTAACAGGAAGAAAGGGACACAATGTTTACCTAGGTTCAGGCCCTGTCGATGGAGGTAAAACCCTACTTCCTGCTTGATTAATATTGAATATATGGGTAGTACAGGAGTAGATCTACCACGAGATCGTAGAGGCTAAACCCTAAGAGCTAGCCTATGATGGTATGATTGTAGCCATCCTCTCCAGTTTATATAGACACCGGAGAGGGCTAGGGTTTACATGGAGTCGGTTACAAGGAAGGAAATATAATATCCGGATCGCCAAGCTTGTCTTCCATGCAAAGGAGAGTCCCATCTGGACACGGGCCGAAGTCTTGAGTCTTGCATCTGCACGCTTCGATAGTCCGGACGATGTATATAGTCCGGCTGTCCGGATACCCCTAATCCAGGACTCGTTCAGTAGCCCCTGAACCATGCTTCAATGACAATGAGTTGTCTTGTCTTCGGCATTGCAAGGCGGGTTCCTCCTTCCGAATACTCCAAGGTTATTGTCGAACACGTAGACCATGTCCGGATCTGCAAAATGATCTTCACATACCACCGTAGAGAGAATGATACTTCAGCTGACAACTTTTAGAAGGCGTGATATGCCATTACAGCCAGGTCATTATTTGAACCGTTTTTCCACAACCAACCACATCGCGTATTGCGAGGCGGTTACCTTGACATGTCTTGTAAAAGCAGAGATCATGTCCCCTAATCACGGGATTATCATCATTACGCGTGTGGGTAATCCCCCCGCGCCATCAATCATGGCGCTTGGGAAGTAAGCGATTCTCAACAGGATGGAGGCGCACCGCTTTTGTTGCCTCTATAAAGGGATAAGAGTTCCCCATTCTTACCCATGCCTTCTTCCTCCTTTGCCCACTCTTGCCTCCTCGAGCTCCAGCGCCCTAGTCCAAGTCTTCTTTGCACAGTTAAACATTTCTGGAGCAGGAGGTAAATTGGTGGCTTCCACCGTGAAGGAGAAGAATATCGCAAGTCTTCGGGCGGCCGGTTACTTGGCCACAGACAGAGCGCACCGGCTACCAGACAACGGGCAGGTCATTCCAACTCCAGGACCCCACGAGAGGGTCGTGTTCCTTGCCCACTTCGTCCGTGGACTGGGGTTTCCACTCCAGCCCTTCGTCCGCGGGCTCATGTTCTAATACAGGCTAGATTTCCATGATCTAGCCCCGAACTTCGTCCTCAACATCTCGGCGTTCATCGTCGTATGCGAGGCTTTCCTCCGCATCAAGCCTCATTTCGGTTTGTGGCTGCAAATCTTCTGCGTGAAGCCGAAGATCGTGAGCGGCCAGCAAGCGGAGTGCGGAGGAGCCATGGTGGGAAAGATGCCAAACGTCACCTGGCTTGACGGCTCCTTTGCGGAAACCGTGAAGGGGTGGCAATCGGGGTGGTTCTACATCACCGAGCCGCGCGACGCCGACTGGGCGGCGGACCCCGAGTTCCTATCCGGAACCCCCATGCGGCTCACCTCCTGGGAATAGAAGGGCCTGTCCTGGGGCGAATCTACAGAGCTGACTGGACTCATAAACAGCATCAAGGGCATGAAGGACAAGAAAATCAATCTTGTCAACATGATCCAGGTCATGCTCATTCGCTGGATTCTACCGTGCCAGAGGAGGGCATTCAATCTGTGGGAGTTTGTCCCGGCCGAACACCAGAAGCTTCAGAGGCTCTACGGCATGAAGCACAAGAATGCATGGAAGGCATTGTTCAAGACCTCCGAAGTACCTCCTCCCATATCCGAGGACCGTGGGCTCCACGCCACGCGGCCTCCTACTCAGGTGAGTTCTTAGGCTGCCACCGAATTCGGTTCTTCCCAATACAATTATGGGGGAGCCTTAAGTAATTGTGCATATTTATTCAGGATTATGTGGAGACAGCGGAGCAGATTGATTTTTCGGCTCCGCTGCCGGAAAGCTCAGCTAAAGCTCTCCTGACGGAGATGCTGGTCCCGACGGCCTACAAGGGGATGGAGAAGAAGGCCGATAAGAAGGCCCCGGGGATCCGAAAGGGTCTCTGACGTAAGGTTATGCAAGCCTCGTCCGAAGACGACGAGGCACACTCCTCCCCCGAAGGGGAAGAAGAAGAAGAGGAGGAGGCCGCCCCATCCGGAAAGGACGAGGCGCCTGAGAGGGCGGACCGGGGGACCAGGAGACGCCCCCGGCGCAAGGCCATCATACCCTTGTCGTCTGATGACGACGAGGCAGATTCCTCCCGCGGAAGCGGGGGAAAACAAGAAGAAACTCCACCTCCTCGTACTGGGGGGTGCGAGAAAAATAGGAAGGCCGCCCCGGTGGGGGAGACTGGGACATCCAAAAAGGTAAAGGTGTCCCTTCCGGATTACTCCGCCACCGTCGTTGATAGCGAGGAAGGGTGGCTGCCCAGGAAGAAGCCCCTAGTGCAATCGTAAGTATACGAACTCCATGGTAATTTTGCTTCATAGTTTTGTTATAACGCCGAACTTGTATGCAGTCCGGCTAGGGCCCATCCCGAGGCATCGTCTTTGGATGGATCTTTGAGCGATTCGGCGATGAACTCGCTCCCGACAGCCACTACTTCTTAGCCTGCAGACGACACAGAGGTGTTATCCCAAAGGCTCCCAGAGCGGGGGAGGTGGCTCTGGAGGTACCCCAAGGCGGCCTTCCAGATGCCGGACACGCGGGTTCAAGATCCCCGCGGATCGTGTTGATGAGAGCCGCGGTAAGCCGGACTCTCAGTCGAACACTATTCCGGAACCTCCCGTGGTTCCGGACTCAGGCGGACAGCCCCTCATTAAGGAGGGCGAGCCGTCTGTGCCAAGTACTTCCGCTATGCCCGAGGCGTTGGATCGTCTGCTGGAAGCACTTCACGGCGCCTCCATAGATGAAGAGCACCGTACTCTCATGAGTGCGGTGATTTAGAAGGTTTCGTCCGCCAAGAGCGGACTAATCGAAGCCTGCAGCAGCCTCCTGACTGGCTTTGAGGTAAGTAAAAAATGTATGAAATTACCACCCGATAGGTAGTGGCCCCTGATACTCTGTTTGGTGTTCGGAAGGAAAAACCAAACGCAGGGTCAATTATAATCCGCAGGAGTCTAACAATAAGTTTGAATGTGAATAAGCAGGCTGTGCTGCTTGCAGCTGCGGTCCGTACGGCCGAGATCGCCGGACTAAAACAGGACCTGGAGTGGTCGCAGGGAGAGCTCGACCTCACGAGGAAGCAGCTCGAAGAGAGCAAAGGTGAATGATTCCCCTCTCTTATATAATGAATGGTAGATGAAATTTAATTATGCTAACGACGAAGCGTCGTGATTTGGCAACAGAGGCCACCACCGAAGTGGCATCTCTCAAGAAAGCGTTGTCCGAGGCCGAACACAAGGCGGCCTTGGAGTGCAAAGAGCGGTAAAAGCAAGATGCCCGAGTGGGCGAGGTACATCAAGAGCTCCAGGAGCTCGGCAAAAAGTTTGAGTCCGTGGAGCATGAGCTGAAGGTGAAAGAGGCCGAGCTTGCGAAGGCCCTTGCAAATATAAAAGACACCAAGGCCGAAGTCGAGAAGGCACAGCAGGAAATCCAGGAGGCCAAAAAGATAGCAGCGGGTAAGAAATTCTTTATGCAAAGCAAACATGTGGAGGAGGCGTTTCTTTTACTTACCCGAGTCCGGAGCTCTCCAGGGGAATTCGCAGATCTGCCACGCAGCGTATCAGATGCCACGGAGTTCTATCATGCTCAGGAGGGGAGCTCAACGGAGAAACTGTTCTGGTCCCAGTATGCTGGGGCCGAACATCCAACGTCTCTGAGTGACCAACTGAAGCAGTTGGTCGACCTCCACAGGGCGGCTGAAGTGGCTATGAAGGATTTCATAGTCCGGGTGTGGCCTGGTGAGCCCCTGCCCACCAGCTACTTCGGCCTGATAAAGCGGACGGTGAATGCCTGTCCGCGACTGGAAGTCATCAAGCGATCCCTTTGCATTGAGGGTGCCCGCCGGGCCTTTTCCCTTGCCAAAGTGCATTGGGGCAAGCTGGATGCGGAGAAGCTGGTGAAGGGCGGGCCGCCAGAGGGCAAGCCGCATCGCATTCCGGAGAAGTATTATGATGGCATTATGAAGGGCGCTCGCCTCGTGGCCATGAATGTACCAAAGACATAATTTTTTAATGAATTCACTTCTGTCATGTTTGTAATTTAAAGACAAAGT
The DNA here is from genome assembly GCF_002162155.2 of Triticum dicoccoides. NCBI lineage: Eukaryota > Viridiplantae > Streptophyta > Magnoliopsida > Poales > Poaceae > Triticum > Triticum dicoccoides. Next base: position 502,879,322 of record NC_041383.1, read on the forward strand.
TACTTGCGCTATGTAGCGCTTTTGTTATTTAAAATATTACCTTCTGTGCGGCTGTTTATCAAATTCTGAATGTAGGTCAGTCATCGACTTCCGCCCCCATGTAACTAGTACTGGGGTGTTCGTGGAAAACCCAGACACTCTTTATCCAAATGTTTGGTCCCTTAAGGAGGTGTCCAGCGCAACGAACAAGGCAATCGGACTATGTGGCTTTATAACCTTCACTTAGCCATAGAAGTCTACAATTTTAAATTTCGGCGAAGCCTCTAGAATCCGGAAGACCGAATTGGGCGCTATACACGCCTAGATCGGACGAAGCCGAATTATCGCCTAAAGCGGAAAAATCTAAGGATTTTAAGACCTCTTGAACAGCGACCAGCTCTCACCACATCATGCCGGTCAGTTTTCAGCTTTCTCTACTGAGGTGCTCGTCCGGAAGAACCGGGACACAATCGCAGTAGTTCTCCCTGCGCTACCTTAGCCGATATAACGGAACGTAAGGCACCAAAACAAGGGAGCCGGGTTATCCCAACTGTAGACCCAAGACATGATTCGGAGCTGATGCATATAATGCTATAAGTTCGGGGTGCCGCACTGTTGAAAGTGTTTGGACTTGTCTTGCCGTATTATGGGGCGCCATAAGAAGCCCCTGGCAAACTCAACGTACCAACGTGTACGCATGCAATATCAAATGGACATTTGTAAGAAAAAAATGCTCAAATAAGAATAATAAGCTGACGCTATATATGATCTCCCATTGATGAATAATACGTTTAAGCGTATGCTTACAATGAATGCATTAAGCGGAGATAAATAGGATTATTTGACATACCCTATCCAGAGGCAGGCTACGTATAGATAGATAAAGTAGGTATAACGATCGTAAATAGATTCCACCTGAGTGTTTCCTTCTATGCGCAAAGCATGTTGCTTCCTTGGTTTTCTCTCCTATGTAAGTCCGACAATCCGGTTCTTCTGGAGAAGCTGCACTAAAGCAATGTCCTGAAAGGTAAAATGAAAGGTTACGAAGGTGTGTGGTGGTTATGCCGCACTGTTGACTGATCCACTGCTTCGCCTCCGCCTGTGTCCATGGTATTTTGAGTGCGTAATTGTGTACGTGCGGCACAAATGCTGCCTAGATGGGATTTGAGCGGAGGCCGGACTGCTAGTCGCGCTCTTGGCGTGCCTGGTGATCCTGTTGTGGGGTGCTCCGAGCTCGCTTGACGGTGCTTGAGGTTGTCGTCGCCGGATTGGAGGTTTGCTGGAGGAGGCCGCATTGTACTTCTGCCGCGAGGGCTATAGTGTGCTCTTCTGTATGGAGAGAGCGGTCCATGTTTCCGTTGACTGTTACAACCCCGCGCGGGCCTGGCATCTTGAGCTTGAGGTATGCATAGTGTGGTATCGCATTGAATCTAGCGAATGCGGTTCGTCCGAGCAGTGCATGGTAACCACTGCGGAAAGGGACGATATCAAAGATTAACTCCTCGCTTCAGAAGTTATCCGGAGATCCGAAGACCACTTCCAATGTTATAGAGCCCATATAGTGGGCCTCTACTCTAGGAATTACACCTTTAAAGGTGGTTTTGGTAGGCTTAATCCTTGAAGGGTCGATGCCCATTTTGCGCACTGTGTCCTGATAAAGCAGGTTCAGGCTGCTGCCTCTGTCCATAAGGACTCTTGTGAGGTGAAATCCGTCTATGATTGGGTCTAGAACCAATGCGGCTGAGCCGCCATGACGGATGCTGTCAGGATGATCCCTACGATCAAAGGTGATCGGACAAGCTGACGATGGGTTGAATTTGGGGACGACTGGCTCCATCGCCTAGACGTCTTGTAGTGCTTGCTTCCGTTCCCTCTCGGGTATGTGAGTGGCATAGATCGTGTTGACCATTTTC
>NC_041383.1:502881477-502884993 GCF_002162155.2 Triticum dicoccoides
TTCTATCCCCCCATGTTCGGACACAGGGGCTCATCATCATCGTCGTTGTGCAGCCCCTTGTCCTTGTTTTCGGCGTTCACTTTGCCGGCCTGTTTAAATACCCAGCAGTCTCTATTGGTGTGGTTGGCTGGCTTGTCTGGGGTGCCATGAATTTGGCACGGGCGCTCTAGTATACGGTCTAGACTGGACGGTCCCTGATTGTTTCTTTTGAATGGCTTCTTTCGCTGACCGGATTTGGATTCACTGAATCCGGCATTCACCGTTGTTCTGCCGCTTGTGTCTGTTGCGCCGTAGCTTGCCATTATTGTCACAGACATCTGACGTGCCAGAATGTGGTGTAGTGCTGCTGCGAGCCAACTAGCTGTCCTCGCCCGCGCAAAAGCGGGTCCTTAGTGTCGTGAGAGCTACCATGGACTTGGGTTTCTCCTGGCCGAGGTGTCGGGCGAGCACTCGTCACGGATATTATGCTTGAAGGCCGCCAGGGCTTCAGCGTCCGGACAGTCAACTATTTGATTCTTTTTAGTTAGGAACCGTGTCCAGAATTTCCTAGATGATTCTCCGGGCTGTTGAGTGATGTGGCTCAGGTCATCGGCGTCCGGAGGTCGCACATATGTGCCTTGGAAGTTGTCAAGGAATGCGTCTTCCAAGTTTTCCCAACTGCCAATGGAATTTCGGGCAGGTTGTTAAGCCAGTGCCGGGCGGGTCCTTTGAGCTTAAGGGGAAGATACTTGATGGCGTGTAGATCATCTCTGCGGGCCATGTGGATGTGGAGAAGGAATTTTTCAATCCATACCGCGGGGTCTGTTGTGCCATCGTATGATTCTATGTTTACGGGTTTGAACCCTTCTCGGAATTCATGATCCATCACTTCATCGGTGAAGCAAAGGGGGTGTGCGGAGCCTCTGTGCCGGGCTATGTCACGACGCAGTCCGGTCAAATCTGGCTGGTTATGTTCGGGCCAGCCGGATCTACTATTAGTGTATCCGGTATGACGATCATCGTCATGTGCTGCAGCGTGCCCCCATGATCCGTAGATCAATCTTAGTTGTCCTGCGGTGCTATCCAATCTATCACGTAGGTCCTGAGTATTGCCCCGGGTCGTAGTAAACTGGCGTGGGGGTACAGGCTGGTATTTCGGCTGATATGCCATTTTGTCCCGACCTCGAGGCAGCCGGTCAGCCATGTGTCGCTCGAGTCCATATTCCTCGGTTGCCACGACTTCTGTCCATCTGTCTGTGAGCAGATCTTGAATAGCTTGAAGCTGCTGCTGCTTCTTTTTCGGGCTCCTCGCAGTGGCAATAAGCCGGCGCTTGAAGCGCTCCTACTCCGCGGGGTCCTCAGGCACGCTGAACTAGTCGTCGCTGAGGCTAATCTCATCTTCGGAGGGGGCATGTAGTTGTCCTCCTCCGGATACCCATCCGTCGCCTCTTCATCTGGGCTGTCATGCCCATCTTCCTGTTCGGCCTGCTCGAAGGCAGGCTAATCGGGGTTGTATTCATCATCTGCACCGTCCGGATTGTTTTCGTCTCCGGTGCCGGTATTACCTTGGCGGGGCTTGGAGCAACGCTGGCAGCGCCCATGCTTTGCTTTCTTCTTGGAGGGGTTATCCTCCGTTGCCTCATCGCCATTGGTTTCTTTCGGAGTGTCCACCATATATATATCCTATGAAGAGGTGGCTGTCCACCGCCCTGTGAGCGGTGGCTCCTGTACGTCTCCCGCATCGTCGTCCATACCGTCGATGTCTTCGGAGTCGAAGTCAAGCACGTCGTTTAAATCATCGACCGTGGCAATGAAGTGGGTGGTGGGTGGGCAGCGAATTCCTTCGTCACCTGCTTCCCACTCAAGCCGAACATAGTTCGACCCAGAGCCTCCTGACAAAGAGAGAGACTTTAACGAGTTCAGCATGTCGCCAAAGGGCGAGTGCTGAAAGATGTCCGCAGCGGTAAACTCCATTACCGGAGCCCAACCTGGCTTGAGGGTATGCGGATCGGAACCAACAACCGGATACGGGTCCGGGGGCCCGGGGTTACAGGCCTCCACAGAGGTGAGACCTATGTTCGGCTCCACCGCCGATGAGTATGCGGCCTGCGGGACGAGGTCTACTCCTTCGTCCTTGGGAACCGCAACCTGTTCCGGATTTAGTTCCGGGGCTATTGCAGGGATGATATTCCGAGCATTGTCCGACAGCAGGTCTAGGCCGTGCCCGTCGTGACTGTCCGGTGCTCCTAGCATAGGGCCGAATCCGTCGAAGATCAAGTCTCCGTGAATATCCGGAATATCCGCCGTGTAGTTCAGGTTTCCGAACCTGATCTGGTGTCCAGGGGCGTAGTTGTTGATCTGCTCCAGATGACCAAGAGAATTGGCCCGGAGTGCGAAGCCGCCGAACAAAAAGATCTGTCCGCGGAGAAAAGTCTCGCCATGAACAGTGTTGTTGGCGATTGAAGACGCCATCAAGCCTCAAAGCGACGACACAAAGGAACTCTCAATGAAAGCACCAATGTTGGTGTCAAAACCAGTGGATCTCGGGTAGGGGGTCTCGATCTGTGCATCTTAGGCTGATGGTAACAGGAAGCAAGGGACACAATGTTTACCCAGGTTCGGGCCCTCTCGATGGAGGTAAAACCCTACTTCCTGCTTGATTAATATTGAAGATATGGGTAGTACAAGCGTAGATCTACCACGAGATCGTAGAGGCTAAACCCTAATATTGTGATCGGCCTTCTAAGGACCATCCTCTTCGGTTTATATAAACACCGGAGAGGCTAGGGTTTACATGGAGTCGGTTTCAAGGAAGCAAATATAATATCCGGATCGCCAAGCTTGTCTTCCACACAAAGGAGAGTCCCATCTCGACACGGGCCAAAGTCTTGAGTCTTGCATATCCACGCTTCGATAGTCCGGACGATGTATATAGTCCGGCTGTCTGGATACCCCCTAATCCAGGACTCCCTCAATAGGGGTACCTCGTGAGGTGCCCATGACGCAAGCCACGATGATCGAGGCCAGGCGGGCGCCAGGCAGGCGCCGCCGTGCGCATTGTCCTTGTTTCCCCTTTGGTGCAAAGGGGGCAAGCACAGGACAACGCATCAGGCAAAGGCTACCATTATGGTGCAACAAGACCAAGACCTGCGGAACGGCAGGAAGGAGGTCACCGTGGATCCCAAGACGGCGTCATCGTTAGAGCCTTTGACAGGCGAGGACCGACTTTAGTCAGGATAAGTGATACGTCTCCAGCGTATCTATAATTTTTGATTGCTCCATGCTACTTTATCTACTGTTTTGGACAATATTGGGCTTTATTTTCCACTTTTATATTATTTTTTGGACTAACCTATTAACCAGAGGGCCAGCCTAGAATTGTTGTTTTTTTGCCTATTTCAGTATTTCGAAGAAACAGAATATCAAATGGAGTCCAAACGGAATAAAACCTTCAGGAACATGATCTTTTCACCGAACATGATCCAGGAGACTTGGACCCTGCTCGAAGGAACAACCGTGGAGGTCACAAGGGTGGGG